>NC_138780.1:2118919-2551905 GCF_965119305.1 Pelophylax lessonae
GGCTATCCTATATAGAGATAAGTTATGGGGGTCTGTCTTCTATAGAGATAAGTTATGGGGGGGTCTGTCCTATATAGAGATGAATTATGGGGGGGTTTGTCCTATATAGAGATAAGTTATGGGGGGGTCTGTCCTATATAGAGATGAGTTATGGGGGAGGGGTCTGTCCTATATAGAGATAAGTTATGGGGGGTTTGTCCTATATAGAGATAAGTTATGGGGGGGGGCTGTCCTATATAGAGATAAGTTATGGGGGGGGGTCTGTCCTATATAGAGATGAGTTATGGGGGGGTTTGTCCTATATAGAGATAAGTTATGGGGGGGAGTCTGTCCTATACAAAGACAAGTTATGGGGGGTCTGTCGTATATAGAGATGAGTTATAGGGGGGGGGGTCTGTGGTATATAGAGATAAGTTATGGGGAGGGGGGTCTGTCTTTAAACGATTTATGGGGGTCTGCCTTACAAAGAAAATCTATGGGGGGGGGGGAGTTGCATTATATAGAGATGAGCTATGGGGGGGGGGGGGGGTCTGCCTTATATAGGGATAGGTTATTGGGGGGGGGGGATCTGTCTTATAAAAATAAATCTTATATGGGGAGGAGAATCTATCTTATAAACGGGAAATATTATGGGAGGGGGGTGGGAAAGTCTGCCTTATAAAGAGGAATATATTATGGGGGGGGGGGTCTGTAAAAGTAAATCCTTTAAAGGGGGAAAGGGTATGACCTATAAAGAGATATCATTTATGGTGGTGGGGGGGGGTCCTATCATAAAAAGATTTATGGGGGGGGGGTTCTGACTTATTGAGAGGAGTCCTAAATGGACAGAAAGGTATGTGGGGGGGGGGGGGGGATAAGAATAGATCCGCCTTATATAAAGATATAATTTATGGGTGGGGTTCTGTATTACAAAGAGGGTCTGCTTTGTAGAGATGAATTTTATATGAGGGGGGGGGGGGGGTTTGGGTTTCTGTCTTTTTTAAAATATATTTTATAGGGTCAGCCCTATAAAAAAGAAATTGGATGGGGGGGGGGTATTACCTGAAAATATATAATTTATAGGGGGGAGGGGGGGGGTCCGACTTTTGGAGAAAATTTATTTATGGAGGGGGGGGGGGGCGGTCTCCTTTACAAAGAGGAATCCTATATGGGGGGGGGGTGCCCTATAAAAGGGGGACTATTTAAAAGGGGGGTATGACCTAAAAGAATATCAGGTTATGGGGGGGGGGGTACGCCTTATAAAGAGGAATCTTATATGGGGTGGATCTGGCTTATAGAAAGATATTGGGGGGGGGGGTGGGTCTGCCTTATCGAGAGGGGGGGTATCTGCTTTATAATAATATAATATATGGGGGGGGGTCCGCCTTATAAAGAGGAGTCCTATATGGGGTGGATCTGCCTTATAGAGAGATATTTGAAGGGGGGGGGAGTCTGCCTTATCAAGAGGGTGGGAGATCTGTTCTATAATATAATTTATGGGGGGGGGGGGTCCGCCTTATAAAGAGGAATCCTATACGGGTGCCTCTGCCTTATAGAGAGATATTTGGGGGGGTTGCCTTATTGAGAGGGGGGGATATCATTTATGGGGGGGGGGGGCCCGCCTTATAAAGAGGAATCCTATATGGGGTGGATCTGTCTTATAAAGAAAAATAATTTATGGGGGGGCTCATAAGTAAAGGGGGGGCTCTGCTTTTCAAAGTGAAATCATTTTTTTTTGGGGGGGGGGGCTTTTTTGTGTAGAGTCAGGCAGACGGGGCTGAACTCTTGGCTCAGTAATTTTCCGTGACTCGGGCGCGGCGGTCCGGTGGCGTGAGAGCGCGCGGTCGCCCGCTGGGCGCAGGTGATGGACAGTGCGGGAGAAGTCTCGGGAGGTGTGGGAATGGCGTGAGAGAGTCTGCGGAGCAGAACCAGCGATGAGCCGCGGCCGCTGTACCGCCATCGATTTTCTTCCTCCTCTCCGGCACGTCAGTAAATAAGAAAGATGAGAGGATGACACGGCTGAGCGGCTGAGCGCGGACCTCCGACATGGCGGCAAAATGCTCGCTGACTGAAAGGCCCATTACATCCGTTCCCTGGGGGGGGGGGGGGGCTCAGAGAATCACCTGCAATAAATGTTCTGGAGTAGGGGGGGGGGGGGCGACACCCACACACCGGGCAGCCGAGCGTGATATGGCGAGCCAGCCGGCGTCCCCGGGGCATACAATGTGCGAAATTCCATCCACCGACGCCACCGGGAACCGCCATAAAACGCCGCAATTATTTCCCTTTTTCTTATTTCCTCGCATTCACTCATAGTTTCCTCCATTATATTAAAGTGCGACACGGAAAGAGGCAAAAACAAAAATGGCGGAGGGCGCATTGGGGGGAAAAGTAAAAAAAAAAACAGTATAACAAAAAATTCCACTAATTTCCAGCTCCCTCCTCATTGGGGATCATTCACATCGCACAGCGTGCGTTCACCGTGCGAATAACGTGTGCGATTTGAATATGCGTCGGTAGCATCGGTTTGTTTTTTTTCTATCCAATCGTTTGTCATTTTTATGTGCTGCCGCGTGGTCCAGAAACGCGTCATATCCTATCTTTTTTTTATATAATTAATAATTATTATTTATATATATATATATATATATATAAATAATTTTTTATTGTATTGAAATAAACAATTATAATAAAATAAAATATATATATATACACATAAATACATTTACTTACATTTATTTATTATCTAAAATAATATTTTTATACTTTATTTTATCTTAGGTACTTATATAGCGCTGTCAACTTTCGCAGCACTTTACATATACATTGTACATTCACATCAGTTCCTGCCATTAAGGAGCTTACAATCTAAGGTGCATATATATTTATTTAGAAAAAAAATTATATATATATATATATATATACTATTTTATATATATATATATATATATATATATATATATATATATATAATTACATGTATATATAAAAAAAATAATAAAAAACTTAATTGTATTGAAAAAAACAATTAAAATGTAAAATATATATATATATATATATGAAAAAAATGACAATGAAAATGAATAAATACACACACACACATATAATATATATATATTTTTTTTTCTTTTCTTTTTTTTTTTACATTATAATTTTTTTTTTTTTTTCAATACAATTAATAATTACATGTATATAGAAAAAAAAGTATAAAAAAGTTAATTGTATTGAAAAAAAAAAACAATTATAATGTAAAAAAAAAAATATATAGATATATAGAAAAAAAATGACAATGAAAATGAATAAATACACACACACATATAATATATATATATTTATTTATATATATATTTACATTATAATTGTTTTTTTTTTCAATACAATTAATTTTTTTATAATTTTTTTTCTATGTGTATGTAATTATTTATATATATATATAATTACATGTATATAGAAAAAAACTATAAAAAAAATTAATTGTATTGAAAAAAAACAATTATAATGTAAAAAAAAATATATATAGATATATAGAAAAAAAAATTACAATGAAAATGAATAAATACACACACACATATAATATATATATATATTTTTTTTTACATTATAATTGTTTTATTTCAATACAATTAATTTTTTTATAATTTTTTTTCTATATACATGTAATTATTTATATATACCTGTGTATATATATATATATATATATTTAAGAGTTTGCGCTCTATTGCGTTCTTCTAATTTTTGCGCATGTCCAGGTGTGCTAAGATAGACTTTTTTGCTTTCACATATACGATCTGCAGCGTCTAATTTACAACCCAATTTCCAGAAGCACCTGTCCTGAAGAGCTTGCACTCTACCGCATTCTTTCAGGCCTGGCAGGTACAGCAGGCCCAGGGTGCGCAAAAATAAAGTAGACTTTTTTCTTTCGTAAATACGCCCCGCAGCGTCAGTTACGTCTAATTTACATCCTCATTTTAAAAAGCGTCTGTCCCAAAGAGCTTGCACTTTAGTGCGTTCTCCTAATTTTTGCGCATGTCCAGGGTGCGCAAAGATATACATTTTTTTTTTGGTTTCGCAGATACGCCCCGCAGCATCAGTTACGTCTAATTTACATCACAATTTCAGGAAGAGTCTGTCCCAAAGAGCTTGCACTTTATTGCAAAGATCGACATTTTTATTTTTGCTTTCGCAGATATGCCCCGCAGCATCAGTTACGTCTAATTTACATCCTCATTTTAAAAAGTGTCTTTCCCAAAGAGCTTGCACTTTATTGTGTCCTCCTAATTTTTTCGTATGTCGAGGGTGCGCAAAGATCAACATTTCTTTTTGTTTCGCAGATACGCCCCACAGCGCTAGTTACGTCTAATTTACATCCATTAGGCAGAGTCTGTCCCAAAGAGCTTGCGCTATGTTGCGTCCTCCCAGGCCAGGCCAAGGGCGTTTTAAGGGCGCGCGCTTTGAGTATGACGGATACAGGGAAGCGGGACGGTGAGGCGGAGGAGGGGGGGGGGTGGTACGCGGTAGTCGCCATGGTGATATATTAGGATATGGCGTCTCATCTGAAATGCGCACAATAATGGAGAAATATGCACCGGGGAGACATTAGCGCTCCGCTTCTGTGTGTTTGATAGTTTTAGATGTGCGCACGAGGAATAAGGCGGCACTTCCTGCAGCGCCAGGCGTCCTGCGCCCCCCCCCCATGGGGGGAGGGGAGGGGGGAGCATCATTCGATCGCTGTGGCCAATTCAGCGATCCCCCCCCCCCCTCCGATTGCGCTGTAATTACACAGCGTTTTCTCCCTCGCCTCTTTTACATAACGGCGATTATTCCCGCCTGGAATTATTTTTGTCGTAATTGGAATATTTTAGGTTAATTCCGAGCATGAAAGAGTTCTCCGCGACGCTTTTACAAAATGTTCTCCTTTCACGCCGATTTGTTTAAAGAACAAAAAAAAAAAAAAAAAAAAGCCCGCTGCGCGCCGGGAAAATACGGAGAGCGCGGAAAAACACTGACATGTTTGCCGTAATTACATCCCCTTCATTAAGGCACCTTTTTTCTTGCCCGCGCCGCCGCCGCCACCGCTCGGACTCTCTTTATTTTTAAAAAAGCGTCTTTCCTGAGGGGTCGGAAAAGCCGCGGTCGCCGCCGCTAATGACTTGCTTGATTGCAATTAAATTGCGAGCGTGTCAGAAAGACACTTTCACAACGGTCCCCCGCCTCGCCGTTCTGCGCACGTGAATGACACTTGCGCCGAGAACCTGCCTATTATCCGAGGAACAAAAAAAGAAAAAAACGTCTCGTCAAACTGTCACGTTGGAATTGATTTCGGTTACACCGAGGAAAGGCCTGATTAGGGGAACGTCCAACCTGTGATTATCGGGGGGGAGCTGGGGCGGCGTTGGAGCCACCATCTTGTCATCAATTCCTGGCAGTTCAAAGCTTGATATAGTGATACACAAAGGAGCCGTGACCTAGATATTGGCTTCTTCGAAGAAGTGCTTCAAAAAGGTAGACCATAGAATTTAGAAGAAGTGCTTCGAAAAAGTAGACCGTAGAATTTAGAAGAAGTGCTTCAAAAAAGTAGACCATACAATTTAGAAGAAGTGCTTCGAAAAAGTAGACCATAGAATTTAGAAGAAGTGCTTCGAAAAATTAGACAGTAGAATTTAGAAGAAGTGCTTCAAAAAAAGTAGACAGTTTCCCGATACTTCATTAGTTGTGGTAACCGAACATTAAGCGCAATTCTTCACAGCTTCTGGTAGTAAAGGAGCCCCTAGTAACCTCTGGAGGAACCTTAGGGTTGGGAATGGCTGGTCTACTGGTCCTTCAGCCAGATCACCTCCTGGTAGTCTACTGCAACCCTTCTCAACCTCTTAACACCAGAGGAACCCTGAAGTTATTTTTAGGTCTTGAGGAGCCCCAGCTAAATCTGCAGCCTGATCTACTAAGTGGGGATGGCTCCAAAATTATACAGGCACCACGAAATGGGAGAGGAGTCAGCCACAACTCCAGAAGCCCCTGGTAACCTTAGGGTTCCACATATCCTTGGTTGAGTACACCATTTAGAAGAGTGTGTCGAGGAATGAGAGCCCATCTCTACATTATTCTCCCCTCCTGGTAGTCTACTACAACCCTTCTCAACCGTTTAACACCAGAGGAACCCTGAAGTTATTTTGAGGTCTTGAGAAAACCCCTGCTAAATCTGCAGCCTGATCAACCAAGTGGGGGTGGCCCCAAAATTTTATAGGCACCACGAAATGGAAGAGGAGTCAGCCACAACTCCAGAAGCCCCTGGTAACCTCTTGAGGAACCTTGGGGTTCCACATATCCCTGGTTGAGTATGGCTGGTCTACTGGCCCTTCAGCTAGGTGCATGTTGTGGTGGGGGTATTCTTATAGCACTGGAATGAACACACCTGCAAGCCATGTCATAGCTCCGAGCTTCCTAATCCGTGACCAATTGACCATAATTTTTTTTCTTCCCTTTCTGGCTAAAGGGGGTCTTCATTTCTGGATGAGCTCCCCTCACACCAATCAGAAGAGTGTGCCGAGGAATGAGAGCCTATCTCTACATTCTTCCCACCTCCTGGTAGTCTACTGCCGGCCTTCTCAGTCTTCAACACCAGAGGAACCCTGAAGTTATTTTTAGGTCTTGAGGATCCCCTGCTAAATCTGCAGCCTGATCTACCAAGTGGGGGTGGCCCCAAAATTATACAGGCACCATGAAATGTGAGAGGCAAAATGTGTGTGTCAGCCACAACTCCAGAAGCCCCTAGTAACCTCTTGAGGAACCTTGGGGTTCCACGTATCCCTGGTTGAGTATGGCTGGTCTACTAGCCCTTCAGCTGGCAGCATGTTGTGGTGGAGGTATTCTTTTAGCACTGGAATGAACACATCTGCAACCATGTCATAGCTCCTAGCTTCCTAATCTGTGATTAATCGAACGTCATTTCCTCTTCCCTTTGTGATGGAAGAAGGTCTCCATTTTTGAATGAGCTCCACTGACACCAATCAGATGAGTCTGCCGAGGAATAAGTGGCCATCTCCACACTCTTCTCCCCTCCTGGTAGTCTACTGCAGCCCTTCTCAATCTTTCAACACCAGACAAACCCTGAAGGTATTTTTAGGTCCTGAGGAGCCCCTACTAAATTTGAAGCCTGATCTACCAAGTGGTGTTGGCCCCAAAATGATGCAGGCAGTAAGAAATGGGAGATGAGTCAGCCACAACTCAAGGAACCCCTAGTAACCTCTGGGGGAACTTTGGGGTTCCATGGATCCCTGGTTGAGAATGGCTGGTCTACTGGCCCTTCAGCCAGGAAAATGTCTCAGAACCAGGTAGAGCATGTTGTGTGAGCTTCCCTGAAACCAAACAGAAGAGTGTACCAATGACTTAAGTCTACTTCTCCACATTCTTCTCTCCTTCCGGTAGTCTACTGCAGCCTTTCTATACCAGAGGAACCCTGCAAACTATTTTTAGGTCTTGAGGAGCCCCTGCTAAAACAATTCTTTGGGGGTTAGCGTCCCCTTACAGGGGTGGCCAGAATGCCAATCCTAAAGACATCTAAAAAGATCACCAGTGTTCTCCAGCTTTTCTATCAAGTGGTTCCTCCAGCTTGGCCTACCAATACAAAAAAAACAACACATAACCCAAATTTTTTGGTAAAATATAAAAGATGATGTTACGCAGAATATATAAATACCAAACATGTCACACTTAAATTTTACTCTCCATAGGCGATGCTTTAAAAGCCTTTACAGGTCACCACTTTAGATGTTCAGAGGTGGTCTAGTGCTAAAATTACTGCCCGTGATCTGACGTTCATGGTGATACCTCACATGTGTTAAGCAATCGCTGTTTGTGTGCGTGCGGGGTCAACGCGTGCCCTTAAAAGCATTCAATCGCACCAAGATCAGTGTGTTTGAATGCTTTAGATTTTTTTAAAAGGCGCCATTGACATCTTGGTAAACTTTAAATGATGTCAGGTCCTCGCACCTGGGTTACCATAGCCGAACGAAGCCGAGCCAGGTCCGGCTCTCCGATCATCCGGCTGGTCGATTGGGACTCCTGGTGTGACTGGGAAGCCTGAGAAAGCCATGGAAGGTGGCAGGAGGGGGGTAAGGGCGGGGGGACCTGCCCTCCTGCTTGTAAGAGCAATCCAGCAATAGTTAGCCGCTAGGATTGCTTTTACAAGAAAAATGACTGCCGCCTCTATAATAAACGCTACAACCACTTGAAGTCCAGGTACGTGGCAAGTGGTTAATCAAGAAGAAGCCCCCAGCACAAGATTAGGTAAACCTGTCTGGGGCAGTGAAGATAATCTTGACTCTCTTCAAGAGCTACAGAAGCCACTGCTTCCGGGTGCATCCCATAGCATTTATGTTCTGTTGTTTCATCCATGACTTTGACATCACTACACAGACCTGACAGGAGGTGGTGCGTTGACTACAAACTCACTCTTTCTACGCTATGGGTCAACTTCATTCCTATAAGACCACCAGCCCAGTTGTCCTTTTCCTCTGGACTGGCTTATACATTATATCCAGGAATTGTCCTTGTAAAAAGAACTTTACGGATTTAGTCCAAACCCAACCTCCTAACAAAAACCATCATCAACCAGATACATTCCATATTTCCACCTTCTAATATTTCCTTTCACCATGAATTTGTGAGAATGAAGGACACCAGTCGGTCTTTATAAATGGCACCAATTGCTCATACCTACTGTTATTTTTTTTCCTGCCATTGTAGCAGGCAGAGGAGTCTATTGCCAAGAATTCAAAGTGCGCTCTATGAAGGTAACTGCAGATTGGTACTGACCATGGCACAGATCTACAGTTACCTTCATAGAGCAGTCTTTGAAGTCACCACAAGTACACCACCAAAGGACTACCCCATGAAGTTCTGACGTGGGGCATCTCCAAATCTTCTCAAAATTGATAATACCCCAAAACATGGTTTTACTGTTAGGATTACCCCTATAAAATTCTGAAGGAGATCATCGCCAAATCTTCTTCGAAATGATACCATCCCCAATCCACCCAAACATGGGTTTACTGTTAGGATTACCCCTATAAAATTCTGAAGGAGATCATCGCCAAATCTTCTTCGAAATGATACCATCCCCAATCCACCCAAACATGGGTTTACTGTTAGGACAACCCCATGAAGTTCTGAAGGAGGTCAACTCAAATTCCTGTTCAAAATGATTACATTCCAATCCACCCAAACATGTTCCTACCATTAGAACAACCCCACGAAATTCAAAATGGGGTCAGTGCCAAATCTTCTCGAAAATTATCACAGCCCAATCCACCCAAACATGTTCCTACCATTAGAACAACCCCACAAAATTCAAAATGGGGCCAGTGCCAAATCTTCTCAAAAATGATCACACTCCAATCCACCCAAACATGGTTTTACTGTTAGGATAACCCCATGAAGTTCTGAAGGAGTCGAACTCAAATTCCTGTTCAAAATGATTACATTCCAATCCACCCAAACATGTTCCTACCATTAGGACAACCCCACGGAATTCAAAATGGGGCCGGTGCTAAATCTTCTCAAAAATGATCACACTCCAATCCACCCAAACATGGTTTTACTGTTAGGACAACCACATGAAGTTTTGCAGGAGGAAATATGACAATGACGAAGCATCAATACATGAGGCGGTGATCCAAGTAGAGGAGGACAACACAACTCAATCAAACGCACCGCTGCCCCTTCCAGGACTGAGAGCAGACAGCTGGAGCTAGGAGAACCCCATAAAGTTCTGAATGAGGTCATCTCCACATCTTCTCAGAATTAATAACACCCCAAACATGTTGTTTTTTTTTTTTGTCCAAGTCTTTTCAAAAATGATATCAACCCAATCCACCCAAATATGGTTTTACTGTTAGGAGAACCCCATTAAGTTCTGGAGGTCATCTCCAGTTCTTTGAAATTATGTCATCCCAATCCACCCAAATATATTTCTACCATTAGGACAACCCCACAAGGTTCTGAAGGAAATCATTCCCAAATCATCTCTGAAATGATAGCACACCAATCCAACCCAGCATGATTTTAAGGTTAGGACAACCCCATGAAGGTCTGATGAAGGTCATCACCAAATCATCTGTGAAATGATAGCACCCCAATCCACCCAAACATGGTTTTACATTTAGAACAACCCCATGAAGTTCTGCTTGAGGAAAATATGACAGTGAAATAGCGTTATTACATGAGACAGTGATCCAAATTGAGGAGGACATTGTGACTCAATCACAAGCTCCACGGTCCCTTCAAGGACTGAGAGCAGACGGCTGGAGCTAGGTCGATCCCATGAAGCTCTGAAGGAGGTCATCTGAAAATCTTCTCAGAATTGCTAACACCCAAAAACATGGTTTTACCATTAGGAAAACCCCTATGAAGTACTAAAGGAGGTCATCTCCGATTCTTCGCTAAAATGATAATACCCCAATCCACCCAAATATATATTTACGGTTAGGACAATCCCATGAAGTTCTGAAGGAGGCCATCTCCAATTCTGCTTTGGAATCATGGCGTCCCAATCCACCCAAACATGTTCCTACCATTAGGACAACCCCAATAAGTTCTGAATGAGGCCAGTGCCAAATCTTCTCTGAAATGACAGCTCACCAATCCACCCAAACATGGTTTTACTGTTAGGACAACCCCACAACGTTCTGAAGGAGGTCATTTTCAATAGTCCAGTAGTCATTGCTAAAATCATCTTTGCAATAAATGTCCTCCAATCTACCCAAACAGGGTTTTACAGCTAGGATAACCCCATGAAGTTCTGAAAGAGGAAATCTCCAATTCTTCTTCAAAATGATAGCACCCCAATCCACCCAAACATGGTTTTACTGTTAGGACAACCCCACAAAGTTCTGAAGGAGGTCATCTCCAATAGTCCAGTAGTCATTGCTAAATCCTCTTTGAAATGAATATCCTCCAATCTACCCAAACATGGTTTTACAGCTAGGACAACCCCATGAAGTTCTGAAGGAGGTAATCTCCAATTCTTATTCGAAATGATAGCACCCCAATCCACCCAAACATGGTTTTACATTTAAGACAACCCCATGAAGTTTCGGCAGGAGAAAATATGACAATGACGAAGCGTCAATACATGAGACGGTGATCCAAGTCGAGGAGCACAACGCGACTCAATCACACGCTCTGCGGTCCCTTCGAGGACTGACAGAAGATTTACATGAGGAATTGCCCGCTCAGTGACCGCAGGTGTCATTGTCGGAAGAGGCGATGCGTGCAGGAAATGGAGATCGCCATTCATAACACGCGATAGAGAGCCAGCCGGATCCCGGACACCCTGTCTTCTCCATCACAAAATTTAATAGTGATGACAACAAAGTTTTTGTGGCGCTGGCAGGGAAAGGCTCTCAATCAGGGCACAGTCTCTAGCTTAATGCAGGCGCGGTGTCATCCATCCACGGCGTTAATGGATAAGTTAATGGTGTCTATAATAGTGTTAGCAATTCGCATGGAAAAATAGTGATTTATCCGAGTGGGAGTTGGGGGGAGGGGGGTGGGGCACGTTGAGGCTCCGCACCCCTTCACTGCCAGAGGGAAACCCGAGACACCATTGGCAGCGCACTAGGGAACCTGGCAGGCCGGCAGAGCGGAAAGGGTAAATCCCGCGTGATACTTGATGGCATCAAACCAGCATCTATAGAAACTGTGGCATAATTATTGCGCCTGTTGGCGGAGAAGTGGCTTTGTGCTCGCAAATAAAGAGTGATTTAATGAGACGGTGATACAATGACTTTAAAGAACGGAAGGGAACAAAGATATCTGGTAGGCTTGACTGGCTGGTGGGGGAACAATGGCGGATTATGCCGCACAGATCTGCTGAACGAGCGCATTGAGCTAGCGATGCGGCAGAACCTTCCAGGAGTCATAAAAACCTGAACAGAATTAGCCGGCAGATTCCCAGCATGCCCTGCGCCTCCGACGGCCGAACCAGAGAGCCCAGACTCCAAAATGCCAGGTTGGGGAGGGGGGGGGGTGGAGGGGTGGGAGTAAAAGTTGGCTCTTCTATTTTTGGTTGGGTCACATCAACAGACAATCTCTTCCATCCTGATATCCCCAACTTGTGCGCTCCTCAGCATGGACCAGCGCGTTTGCCAGAAGACTCCCTACACTTCTCAGAGTCCGAGGACGAAAGATTGCAAATCAGTATATCAAATCGGACCTGTATTCTAATATTCACATAAAGCCTTACTGAAGGAGATTAACTCTTGCACAAATTTTCTTTTCTTCAGGACAAAAAAATACAATTTAAAACATTTTTTTAGGCAGTTATTAAATATTTCATATCAAAATGTTATCATTAAGATTTCCATGCCAGTTGGGGGAAAATCTAGACTTTCATATGTGTATCGGGCTAACACCAACTGCTTTCTTGTAGAAAATGGGTTTACAAAGCCGAAAAGCTGTAGCTAGGGCATCCCCACGAAGTTCTGAAGTAGGTCATCTCCAATTCTTTTCAGAATTGATAACACCCCAAACATGGTTTTACCGTTAGGAAAACCACATGAAGTTCTGGAGGAGGTCATCTCCAGTCCTTCTCCGAAATGATAGCACCCTAATTCAACCAAACATGGTTTTACAGTTAGGACAACCCCATGAAGTTCTTATTAAGGTCATCACCAAATCATATCTGAAAGGATTAACCCCAATCCAACCAAATTTGGTTTTAAAGGAAATCATCGTCAAATCTTCTCCAAATTGATAACACCCCAAACATGGATTTAAAGCCAGGGACAACCCTATGAAGGATTGATGAAGGTTATCACCAAATAACTTCTGAATCGATTACACCCTAATCCAACCCAAACATGGTTTTACAGTTAAAGCAACCCATCTAGTCCTGAAGGAGGTCATCGTCAAATCATTTCTGAAAGGATTACCCTCCAACCCAACCAAATATGGTTTTACAGTTAGGACAACCCCATGGACATCCTAAGGAGGTCATCTCCAATTCTTCACAGAATTGATAAAACCCCAAACATGTTTTACCACAAGGATAACCCCATAACTTTCTGGTGAAGGTCATCACCAAATCATCTCTAGAATGAATACCCCCTAATCCAGCCCAACATGGTTTTACCTTTAGGACATCCCCATTAAGTTCTGATGAAAGGCATCACCAAATCATCTCCCAAAGGATTACCCCCTCAATCCTGCCCAACATGGTTTTACTGTTAGGACATCCCCATGAAGTTCTGATGAAGGGCATCACCAAATCATCTCTCGAAGGATTACCCCCCAATCCAGCCCAACATAGTCTTACCTTTAGGATAACCCCATGAAGTTCTGGTGAAGGTCATTACCAAATCACCTCTGGAATGAATACTCCCCAACTCAACCCAACCCAAAATGGTCTTACAGTTGGGACATCCCCGTGAAGTTCTGATGAAGGGCATCACCAAATCATTTCTAGAATGATTACCCCCCAATCAAACCCAACATGGTATTACTGTTAGAATAACCCAATGAGGTTCTGATAAAGATCATCACCAAATCATCTCTGAAAGGATTACCCTCAATTCAACCAAATATGGTTTCACCATCAGGACAACCCCATGAAATTCTAAAGGAGAATCTCTAATTCTTCTCAGAATTGATAACATCCCAAACATGTTTTACTGTTAGAATGGCCCCATGAAGTTCTGATGAAGGTCATCACCAAATAATCTCTAGAATGATTACCATCAATCTAACCCAACATGGTTTTACCGTTAGGACAACCCCATTAAGTTCTGATAAAGGTCATCACCAAATCATCCTTAGAATGATTACCCCCCCCCCAATCCAACGCAACATGGTTTTACCGTTAGGACAACCCCATGAAGTTTTGATAAAGGTCATCACCAAATCATCCTTAGAATGATTTACCCCCCAATCCAACCCAGCATGGTTTTACCATTGTGACAACCCAATTAAGCTTTACAGGAGGAAATATGACAATTGCTAAGTGTTAATACATGAGAGGGTGATCCAAGTCGAAGACAATAAAACTCAATCACACGTTCCTTCAAGGACTGACAGCAGATTTACGTGAGGTATTGCCCACTCAGTGAACAGGTTTACCAGGCTAACACTAACTGCTTTACTTTAAAAAAAGAAAAAGCTGTTTACAGAGATTAGAAGCTGGAGCTTAGACTATGCAGACAATTGCACATGCCAAAGCCAAGACTCCTCCCCCTGCAATCTCGTCTTTGGTACGTGAAGGGGTTGAGTTAACTGTGCTGGAACCGACCCCAATCAGCTGCTAAATGTGACCCCTGCCAGATTCACAGCACTCTTTTACCATCACTCACCCCATTAAAGTCCTGATGAATGGGGAGCTGTGTGGCCCCCAACATGCATGGAACATATATAGGCCGGCAGTGGGATCACACCGGGAATACTGAACATATATAGGCCGGCAGTGGGATCACACCGGGAATACTGAACATATATAGGCTGGCAGTGGGATCACACCGGGAATACTGAACATATGTAGGCCGGCAGTGGGATCACACCGGGAATACTGAACATATATAGGCCGGCAGTGGGATCACACCGGGAATACTGAACATATATAGGCCGGCAGTGGGATCACACCGGGAATACTGAACATATATAGGCCGGCAGTGAGATCACACTGGGAATACTGAACATATATAGGCCGGCAGTGGGATCACACTGGGAATACTGAACATATATAGGCTGGCAGTGAGATCACACTGGGAATACTGAACATATATAGGCCGGCAGTGAGATCACACTGGGAATACTGAACATTTATAGGCTGGCGGTGGGGTCACACTGGGAATACTGAACATATATACGCCGGTGGTGGGGTTACACCGGGAATACTGAACATATAAAGGTTGGTGGTGGGGGTCACACTGGGAATACTGAACATATATAGGCTGGCAGTGGGATCACACCGGGAATACTGAACATATATAGGCCGGCAGTGAGATCACACTGGGAATATTGAACATATTTAGGTGGAGGGTGTGGTTACACCAGGAATACTGAACATTTATAGGCCGGTGGTGGGGTCACACTGGGAATACTGAACATATATACGCCGGTGGTGGGGTTAGACCGGGAATACTGAACATACATAGGCTGGCGGTAGGGTTACACCGGGAATACTGAACATATAAAGGTTGGTGGTGGGGTCACACTGGGAATACTGAACATTTATAGGCTGGCGGTGGGGTCACACTGGGAATACTGAACATATATACGCCGGTGGTGGGGTTACACCGGGAATACTGAACATATATAAGCCGGTGGTGGGATCACACCGAGAATACTAAACATATATACGCCGGTGGTGGGGTCACACTGGGAATACTGAGCACTTATATGCCGGTGGAGGGGTCACACCTATATAGGAATGTTTTTTCTCGTTAGAATTGGTGCATTTTCTGCATTATAGGTGGAATTCCGCTGTAATGTGAAGCTCGGGGTACATTGTAATAAAACTCTCCTCGGAGATATCAGGCAGTCTGCATGGGAGATAACAGCGGCAGCTGCAGGTGGAGATGGATAGATTGTCAGCTCCGCAGGACGCTCTCTGGATATCGGGTGCGGGAAGGGGACAAGGGCCCCCTCGATGTGAGAAGAGCGCTTCTGAGACGCGGTCTTATCGCACAGCCCAGGGCCGCGCATGCTGAGAGCTCTCTGAGAGGAAATGGAGTTCATTACTGGCGGCGGGAGAGTCTATCAGTGTGGAAGAGGTGCCATTCATATTTATATGTAGAGGACGCACTCATCTTCATACCACTAGAGGTACGTATAGAGGGGGCGCTGAGCGCTGCGCTAAGGAACAGGCTGGCGATACGGACATTACAGATTCTGTACATTAGAGGGATGATGGATGGCTGCCATATATATATATATATATATATATATTCATGAAATATATGTAATATTTTGCAGCGGCCTAATGTATGGCCAATGTACAGCGTTGTAATGCACGGCCAATGTACAGTGGTGTAATGTACAGCCAATGTACAGCGGTGTAATGTACAGCCAATGTACAGCGGTGTAATGTACAGCCAATGTACAGCGGCGTAATGTACAGCCAATGTACAGCGGTGTAATGTACAGCCAATGTACAGCGGCCTAATGTACAGCCAATGTACAGCGGTGTAATGTACGGCCAATGTACAGCGGTGTAATGTACAGCCAATGTCCAGCAGTGTAATGCACGGCCAATGTACACCGGTGTAATGTACAGCCAATGTACACCGGTGTAATGCACGGCCAATGTACAGCGGTGTAATGTACGGCCAATGTACAGCGGTGTAATGTACAGCCAATGTACCGCGGTGTAATGTACAGCCAATGTACAGCGGTGTAATGTACAGCCAATGTACAGAGTGTAATGTACTGCCAATGTACAGCGGTGTAATGTACAGCCAATGTACAGCGGTGTAATGTACGGCCAATGTACAGCGGTGTAATGTACGGCCAATGTACCGCGGTGTAATGTACAGCCAATGTACAGCGGTGTAATGTACAGCCAATGTACAGAGTGTAATGTACGGCCAATGTACAGCGGTGTAATGTACAGCCAATGTACAGCGGTGTAATGTACGGCCAATGTACAGCGGTGTAATGTACAGCCAATGTACAGCGGTGTAATGTACGGCCAATGTACAGCGGTGTAATGTACGGCCAATGTACAGCGGTGTAATGTACAGTCAATGTACAGCGGTGTAATGTACGGCCAATGTACAGCAATCATGCAGGAAGAAAATAGCAACAGAAGGGAAGAGCCGAGAGTGACAGCCAATGGAAACCTCCGATGTTGTTTGGCTGATGATTACATTGGAGGAGCCAGATCTGAGGATTCGTTTGCAGTTGGAGGCAGCAGTATTGAAACGCCCCCTATGGGTGTCGGGGACTTTGGTGGTGACTCCAATTTGTAATCCTTTCCTGTTGTCTGATCTAAAGGGCACCCTCAGCCAAACAGAACCCTGACCCCCACCCCCCCCCCTCCTCTGTGCTATGCAGAGGGCCCCAAGGATTTACAGCAGAACGTCAGTGTAAAATGTTTACCAAAAATAAGATAAAACAAAATTCAGCTTTTGCTGCAATGTTCACTTACAATCAGGAGCCGTTCCTCGCAGTACTTTTCCACCACTAGATGTCCGCACTCTGCCAGGCTTAATGACAACCATCACTTTCTCCGAGCTCAGGTCATCCCGGACAAGCCCCCAGGAACCATCACTTCTGAGCTCAGATCATCCCAGACAAGCCCCCAGGAACCATCACTTCTGAGCTCAGGTCATCCCGGACAAGCCCCCAGGAACCATCACTTCCTCCGAGCTCAGGTCATCCTGGACAAGCCCCCAGGAACCATCACTTCTGAGCTCAGGTCATCCCGGACAAGCCCCCAGGAACCATCACTTCTGAGCTCAGATCATCCCAGACAAGCCCCCAGGAACCATCACTTCTGAGCTCAGGCCATCCCGGACAAGCCCCCCAGGAACCATCACTTCTGAGCTCAGATCATCATAAAATGTCGCCACCATACGCCATGGAAATGCTTACTAAAGATGATTGAAGGGGATTTTCGCTTGTCTGCGCCGCTTGGCAAACTGTCTCTTAGTTGGGGGGGACAGTCAAGGGTCTCTTGGTCAGGGGAGGGGAACAGTGAAGGGTCTCTTGGCTGATGGACGGGGTGGTGGGGGTATCTAGTTTGAAAGAGGGGAAGGCAACGGGTCTTTCAGTTGAGGAAGGGGGTGGCAAATGGTTTCTCTATTGGGGAAGGACAGTGAAGGGTCCCATGGTTGGGGTGGGGGGAGGTATACGGTCTCTCGGTTGAGGTAGGGGGGTGGCCAATGGTCTCTCTGTCAGGGGAGGGGGACAGTGAAGGGCTTCTTTGTTGGGGGTTGAAGGACAATGAAGGGTCCCATGGTTGGGGTGGGGGGAGGTATAGGGTCTCTCGGTTGAGGTAGGGGGGTGGCCAAGGGTCTCTCTGTCAGGGGAGGGGGACAGTGAAGGGCTTCTTTGTTGGGGGTTGAAGGACAATGAAGGGTCTCTTGAACTTATAGGAGGGGGATGTTGAAGGATATCTTGGTTGGGGGAAGTGGACAGTGAAGGGTCTCTCGGTTGGTGAAGGGGAATGGTTAAGGGTCTTTTAGTTGAGGTAGGGGGGTGGTGAAGGGTCTCCCAGTCAGAGGAGAGAGACAGTGAAGGGTCTGTTGGTTGGGGGAGAGGGATGGTGAAGGGCCTTATGGTTGGGGGAGGGGGTGGCAAAGGGTTTCTTGGTTGGGGGGACATTGAGGGGTTATTTGATCAGTGTAGGGGGTTGGTGAAGGGTCTCTCAGTCAGGGGAGGGGGACAGTGATGGGTCTGTTGGTTAGGGTAGGGAATCAGTAAAGGGCATCTTGGTTGGGGGGGGGGGGGTCAGTGAAGGGTCTGTTGGTTGGGTGAGAGTGATGGTAAAGTCTTTCAGTTGGGGAAAGGGAACAGTGAGGGGTCACTTGTTGAGGTAAGATGACGAAGGGCCTCTCAATCTGATGAGAGATACAGTGAGGGGTCTCTTGGCTGGGTTGGAGGACAGTAAATATTCTCTTCATTGGAGAGCAGGACAGTGAAGGGTCCCTTGGTGGGGGGGGGGGGGACAGTGCAGAGTCTTTCAGTTGGGGAAGGGCAAGAGTGAAGGGGGAAGGTGATGATGAAGGGTTTCTTGGTTAAGGGCAGATAGACAGTGAAGGGTCACTCAGTTGGGGTGGGGGGTGGTGAAGGTTCTCTCAGTTAGGGGATGGGGGACAGTGAAGGTTTTCTTTGTTGCGGAGGAGAACAGTGAAGGGCTTCTTGGCTGGGGACGAGGGTTGGTGAAGCATCTTTCAGTTGGGGGAGATTGGACAGTGAAGGGTCTCTCAGTCAGGGGAGGGGGGCAGTGAAGGGTCTGTTGGTTAGGGTAGGGAATCGGTAAAGGGCATCTTGGTTGGGGCGGGGGGAGAGAAGAACAGTGAAGGGTCTGTTGGTTGGGTGAGAGGGTTACTATAGTGACTTGCTGGAAAGGAATGGTAAAGGGCCTTTTAGTTGGGGTAGGGGGTAGTAAGGGTTCTCTCAGTTAGGGGAGGGGGGGGGGACAGTGAAGGTTCTCGTGGTTGGGGGGAGAAGGACAGTGAAGGGTCACTCGGTTGTGGTAGGGGGGTGGTGAAGGTTCTCTCAGGGGAGGGGGAACAGTGCAGGTTCTCTTGGTTGGGGGAGAAGGACAGTGAAGGGTCACTTGGTTGGGATAGGGGGTAGTTGAAGGTTCTCTCAGGGGAGGGGGGTCAGTGAAGGTTCTCTTGGTTGGGGGTAGAAGGACAGTGAAGGGTCACTCGGTTGTTGTAGGGGGGTGGTGAAGGTTCTCTCAGTTAGGGGAGGGGGAACAGTGCAGGTTCTCTTGGTTGGAGGAGAAGAAAAGTGAAGGTCTTCTTGGCTGGGGAAGAGGGATGGTGAAGCGTCTTTCAGTTGGGGGAGATTGGAAGGGTCTCTTGGCTGGGGGAGGAAGGTTGGTGAAGGGTCTTTGGGGGTTGCGGGAGGGAGTGATGGTGAAGGGTCCCATCTTCCTAAGCGGTGAAATGGCGGTTCTTGTCTCAGCGCAGGAAATGTTGCACCCACAAATCACAGGGCGGGGGGGGGGTCTGAGTTTAGGTCCATTGCGGTCAGGTTGGAAGGCTTGAGGCCAGCGGTGGCGTGCTTCTGGTATACGGCGGGGGGAGGCGGTGCCGTGCTTCTGGTATATGGCGGGGTAGGCGGTGGCGTGCTTCTGGTATACGGCAGGGGAGGAGGTGGCGTGCTTCTGGTATATGGCGGGGTAGGCGGTGGCGTGCTTCTGGTATACGGCGGGGTAGGCGGTGGCGTGCTTCTGGTATACGGCAGGGGAGGAGGTGGCGTGCTTCTGGTATATGGCGGGGTAGGCGGTGGCGTGCTTCTGGTATACGGCGGGGGAGGCGGTGGCGTGCTTCTGGTATACGGCGGGGGAGGCGGTGGCGTGTTTCTGGTATACGGCAGGGGAGGCGGTGGCGGCGGACATTTTCTGACTGGCGGAGCGGACACGCACAACATTCGCGGATGATTGGCTCGGAGCCTCTTACACGGAGTAAGGCGCCGGCTCCTCGGCTTCAATCTTAATTTGGTTGGTAGCGCGGCTGATCACTTCGATTTCTACACTTCCGCCGCGCGACGCCTTCCAGAAGAATCCTAATGAGGGGGAACGAGGCTTCCGCGGCGAGGAAAGTGGCGGTGACAGGCACGGCCGGGCGATCAGCGGGTTAATGTGCTGTGTACGGCCTTAATGGAGGCCGGCGTGCAATCACAGATGGCGAGTAATATATACAGTGCGGCGGCGGAGCGCGGCTCACTGTGAGGAGGACGCCAACGGAGCGCTGTAATATAACCACCGCCGCCGAGAACTGCGACCACACAGCTGACAATCCGTGTGTCTTTAGACTGTTTATAAAATTGCGCAGTTTCCCGACATACACAAACGCTCGGCCACTGAGCGCGTTCACTGGTAATGGCGCCCCTATGCATCTGCAAACGCACCTCACCTTGGCGCACGCCAAACTGCGTGATACCGCAGCGCTGTGCAGTTTGGCGCAGCGTGTTTTTTGGAAGAGAGACTTCTTTTTCACGTTTGTCATGCGCAAGTCTGCCCAACGCACGGAAACGCGCCCATGCCCCCCGGAAACGCGCTGCATGCGTTTAACCAAGGTATCAGAAGTTTAGGGTTGGTTCACACCACAACGCGTTGCGGCTGCGGGCGCATTTTTGCGTGGTGCATTTTTGACAGCCCATTCATGTCAATGTGCTGCCGAACGCGCAAATAATTATAGCAGGCGCAATTTTTTAGGCTGCAGTCATACCTGAGCGCCGCGTTTTTGTGAGGTTTTTTTTTGGGCGTTTTGTTGCTCGCTTTTGAGCATTTTTATACAGCGTTTTTGAGCTCTGGTGTTTTTTTTTTTTTTTTTTTTTAATAGCCAATAGAGGAAAATATCATTTGTTTCATCATTTGTTGCTAGGATTTTCAGCTTTTCCATCAACTTTTATTACATTTTTTTATTACTTATTTAATATTATAATAATGTATTTATTTATGGTTGGGGTTTTATTAAGGTATTTATTATTTTTTTATTATGATTATTATTTTATAGGGCTAGGGGGTTAAGGTTAGGGGTATTATTTGTTTAGGAATACCTATTATTTATTTTGATTATTATTATTATTTTTTTATTTGTGTATTCATTTCAAGATTGATTTATTTTTATTATGTTTTTTTTTTCATTTGAGCAGAAAAACACTTAAAGAATGTGTGACAAAATATGCAAAAGCACATAAAGGTTAGGGGTTAATTTATTACATATTATTTATTTAATATATGATTTTTATTTGTGATTTAATTTTATTTAACATTTATTCCTTCTATTATTATTATTATTATTTTATTTTTTTAACATTTTTTTTCGAGCAGAAAAATGCTAAAAAAACGCATGAAAAAATGTGCAAAAACGTATTATTTATTTTATGATTATTATATTTTTGTATTCATTTTATTTAACATTTATTCATTTTATTATATTAATTATTTGTTATTATTATTATTTTTTTTACTTTTTCATTTGAGCAGAAAAAGAGGTTGGGGTTATTATTACTTATTTATTTTATAAATATTTTTATTTGTGTATTTATTTCAACATGTATTCATTCATTGATAATAATAAATTAATTAATAAATGTGAAATAAAATGAATACACAAAAAAAAATATTCATTATTAAAATAATATGTAACAATAAATAAAAAATGTTAAATAAAATAAATACACGAATATAATCATAAAATAAATAATACGTTTTTGTGCATTTTTTTCACGCATTTTTTAAGCGTTTTTCTGCTCAAATAAAAAAAGGAAAAATAATAAAAATAAAATAATAATAATAATATTTTAACTTTGAGCAGAAAAATTCTCCAAAAAAAGTCACAAAACACAAAATGCGCGAATTGCGAGTTTCCATGAATTTCTGCTGAAATAAAAGTGGGATTTAAGCGACTGAATTCGGTGTGAAAGTCGTTTGGCGTTGCGGCGATTCGTAGCGCAGATGTGAACGTTGATTTTTCCTCCTGCAGGGTTTTGCACGGCGTGTGAATGGCGCCTTACTGCGGCGGAATGCGTTTTGGTGTGCGTTGGGACGATATTACCCACGTGCTCCCATGGGGGGCGGTGTAGGAAACGCACGGCGTGCGATCGGGGCGTACACGCGGTTTTGATGGCGGTTCCCCGCGGTCTCCCGCGTACGATTTTTTGTTTTTGGTGAGTTTTTTGGACGCGCGCCCCACCTCCTCCACGCGGAATCTGGGATGAGCGTCCAGAAAATGAACCGGAAACGCAGGAAGTGATCGTGTGTGGGAGACCGCGGGGAAAATGTAAGAATGCGGCCGGACCGCAACGCGACAGTGTGGGAGGAGCTTTGGGTACAGCTGGCCACACACATTACAACCTGATTGGACGATATTCTGGTTACAAATGTTGCAATCTGATTGGATATCATACAATCAGGGCACATACGTTACAATGTATCATCTGTACAATCACACCAGTTCCTGCCTCCCCAGCCCTGGGGACAGGAAATTTACCCCCCCTCCCCCCATCACTGCTGCACCAACCAATCACTCTCCCCGTTCCTGGAACCCGCCAACCAATCTCTCATCAACGGCGGTCGGGAACGCCGTACATTTCCCCCTCATCAACAGGGTAATGACATCATCATATGAAACCTTATTATACACCCGCTGATGTCATCACTGGGCCTCTGTGCTTCTCTATGCAATGCAGGCAGATCATGGCTGGTGGGAGGGGCTTCCTGATGACATCACAGCACCCTGCCTTAGTACCCCTCTCAAGAGCCCTCAGTCCTGAGGCACGCAGTGGGAGGAGTTATGCAAATATCACAATGCAGGGGATTCAGTCTGGAGGGGTGGGCGGTCCTAAGCAGGATGTAATGCTGAGCCTCCATGATTGGAAGAACTGAAATCCAATGAATGAAAAGGAAGAGCCCTGATGCAAGCAGTGGGAGGAGTTATGCAAATATTAAATTGTGAGATGGAGGGGCAGTCTGAAGGAGTAGGCTGTCCCAGGCAGGCTGTATTTGCATAGGTAACGCCCACATGTGACACTGAGCCTCTATGATTGACAGAACTGAAATCCAATGAATGAAAGGGGCGGGCCCAGAGATAGTTAGTCCATGGCACTGAGTCTGGGGCGCATGTCCCTTCTGCTCCCCCCCTCCCATTGTCCCAGCTCTGGTGAAAGGGGCGGGGCCAGGGATAGTTAGTCCTTAGGACTGAGTCTAGGGCACATGTCCATTCTGCCCCCCAATTGTCCCCCCCACAAAAGGGGCGGGGCCAGGGACAGTAAGTCCTTAAAACTGAGTCTGGGGCGCGTCTCCCTTCTGCCCCCCATTATCCTAACTCTAATGAAAAGGGCGGGCCAGAGACAGTCAGAGCCCCCCAAGGGTTAAATCCTCCAATGAAATCTCAGTTCTGGGCGGAGCCCCCCCTGTAATGGGGGATCAGTTCTGGGCGGAGTCCCCCTGTAATAGGGGAACAGTTTTGGGCGGAGCCCCCCCTGTAATGGGGGATCAGTTCTGGGCGGAGTCCCCCTGTAATGGGGGATCAGTTCTGGGCGGAGTCCCCCTGTAATGGGGGAAGGTTGGAGAGGATTCTGGGAGTTCCGCAGACGCAAGGATATATAGAGACGGGAAGATGGCGGGCGCACGTCCGTGCCAAACCTCGATTCAATAATGTTTCTAGAAAGAAGACGCAGCCATTAATTCGCTGACCTGACCCGCCTCCAGATTTATTCCTCGTGTGATAAATTATATTACCCCTCCCCCACCCGGGGCCCTCCGCCAGCTTCCTAAAATATCCCCGGCGCTGGCGGGGCGCATACATTACGAGGCTCTATAATGGAATTCCTCCCGGCGGCCATACTGCGCATTCCGCGTCTCCTCCCTGAATTATTCATAGCGATCCATGGAGAAATATGTCTTATGGCCCGGGGTAGCCCCGGCGCGGTGCCGTCCCTACGTCAAACCGTCTCTGCGTTATTTACGTCGTCTCCCCGCCGGGCCCTGCGCTGCCAGCGTCCTGACATGGCGCTCTATTTGCCGGCTGAGGAGGGGGGCGGGATTAACCCCGCGTTTTTATGATCGTTAGTAAATGGCGACTGGGAACGGCGTTTGTACACCCGGGGGGCCAATCAACTTTGTGCGCTGCCGAAACGCGCTAAAACGCAGATGTAAATTGTATTATTTCCACCCAGAGGGGGCTCTGCGCCCCTCCGCCACCACCCAGAGGGGGTACTGCGCCCCTCCGCCACCACCCAGAGGGGGTACTGCGCCCCTCCGCCACCACCTAGAGGGGGCTCTGCGCCTCCCCGGCACCACTCAGAGGGGGCTCTGCACCTCACCACCGCTGCTACCCAGAGGGAGCTCTGCGCCTCACCACCGCTGCTACCCAGAGGGAGCTCTGCGCCTCACCACCGCCGCTACCCAGAGGGGGCTCTGCGCCTCACAACGCCATCCAGAGGGGGCTCTGCGCCTCCCCGCCACCACTCAGAGGGGGCTCTGCACCCCACCACCACTGCTACCCAGAGGGGGCTCTGCGCCCCACCACCGCCGCTACCCAGAGGGGGCTCTGCGCCTCACAACGCCATCCAGAGGGGGCTCTGCACCTCCCCGCCACCACTCAGAGGGGACTCTGCACCCCACCACCACTGTTACTCAGAGGGGGCTCTGCGCCCCACCACTGCCGCTACCCAGAGGGGGCTCTGCGCCTCACAACGCCATCCAGAGGGGGCTCTGCGCCTCCCCGCCACCACTCAGAAGGGGCTCTGTACCCCACCACTGCTGCTTCCCAGAGGGGGCTCTGCGCCTCACCACCACCACCCAGAGGGGGCTCTGTGCCTCACCGCCACCACCCAGAGGGTGCTCTGCACCCCACCGCTGCCACTTGGAGGGGGCTCTGCTACTACCCACCGCCACCTAGAGGGGGGCCTGCAGCCTGCTACCTCCACAACCGAGGGGGGCTCTGCGCTCCCCCAAGAGTGCACCCCACCACCTTTACCAAGAGGGGGCTCTGCACCCCACCACCTCCACAACCATGAGGGGGCTCTGCACCCCACTACCTCCATAACAAAGAGGGGGCTCTGCTGCCCCACCACCTCCCCAACCGAGAGGGGGCTCTGCACCCCACCACCTCCAACCACAGGGGGAGCTCTGCACCCCTCCACCCACAGGGGGCTCTGCACCCCTTCACCTCCACCCACAGGGGGAGCTATGCACCCCTCCACCTCCACCCACAGGGGGCTCTGCACCCCACTACCTCCCCTGAGATTCAGCATGACTGGTGGGCCGCGGCCGCATCGTTTTATCTCCCATTCTGGCCATCGGTCGCGTCTGATTGCGCTAATTGTAATCAATCTCATCTATGGAAAAGCGTCCCGACTAAATGGAAAGAACACGAGTGCCGCTTACAGCACTCATTACCAACCGCTGTGCCTACAGAAGATCAAAGGATCAATTACCAGAGATCCAATACCCACTAAGCCGGGCCCCTGGGGACCGCCATGACAGGCTCCTAATGAGACGGGCCCCGGGGCCGCTACATGCTGTCCTCACTGTTATCAGGTTAGAGGGCCTGGGAGGGGCAAAAAGGCCGAACCCCTCCGTAATATTCAGCCCCCAACATTATTCCACACTGGGAGACCCCCCTCCCCCCACACACACCTTCTCTAGCCTTCTGACACCCCAAATTCAAGGGGCCCCAGTGCACCCCCATCATTTATCGGCTGTTCTTGTTTTCAGCCCTGTGCAGGTTTTCTGATCTCTGGATATTCTCTGATTGCAATGAATGGAAGCAAATCGCTAATCTTCCATCACCCTACAGAGGGGAGACCGATCGATACCCCAAAAACATCCGACACCCCAAAAATCAACAGATCACAAATCTATTCCCATAAAACACTTCTAGACTTTAAGCTCCTGGGGACAGAGTCTCATTATACATTAGACTGTAAGCTCCTGGGGGTCAGGATCTCATTAGACTGTAAGCTCCTGGGGGTCAGGATCTCATTAGACTGTAAGCTCCTGAGGGTCAGGGTGTCATTAGACTGTAAGCTCCTGGGGTCAGGATCTCATTAGACTGTAAGCTCCTGGGGGTCAGGATCTCATTAGACTGTAAGCTCCTGGGGTCAGGATCTCATTAAACTGTAAGCTCCTGGGGTTGGGGTCTCTTTAGACTGTGAGCTCCTGCGGTCGGGGTCTCAGACTGTAAGCTCCTGGGGCAGAGTCTCATTAGACTGTAAGCTCCTGGGGCAGAGTCTCATTAGACTGTAAGCTCCTGGGGTTCAGGGCCTCAGACTGTAAGCTCCTGGGGTCAGGGTCTAATTAGACTGTAAGCTCCTGGGGTCAGGGTCTTATTAGACTGTAAGCTCCTGGGACAGGGTCTCATTAGACTGTAAGCTCCTAGGGTCGTGGTCTAATTAGACTGTAAGCTCCTGGGATCAGGGTCTCATTAGACTGTAAGCTCCTGGGGGCAGAGTCTCATTAGACTGTAAGCTCCTGGGGGCAGAGTCTCATTAGACTGTAAGCTCTTGGGGTCAGGGTCTCATTAGACTGTAAGCTCTTGGGGTTAGGGTCTCATTAGACTGTAAGCTCCTGGGGTTGGGGTCTCATTACACTGTAAGCTCTTGGAGTCGGGGTCTCATTAGACTGTACGCTCCTGGGGTCAGGGTCTCATTAGACTGTAAGCTCTTGGGGGCAGAGTCTCATTAGACTGTAAGCTCTTGGGGTAGGAGTCTCATTAGACTGTAAGCTCCTGTGGTCAGGATCTCATTAAACTGTAAGCTCCTGGGGTTGGGGTCTCTTTAGACTGTGAGCTCCTGCGGTCGGGGTCTCAGACTGTAAGCTCCTGCAGTCAGGGTCTCATTAGACTGTAAGCTCCTGGGGCAGAGTCTCATTAGACTGTAAGCTCCTGGGGTCAGGGTCTCATTAGACTGTAAGCTCCTGGGGTTGTGGTCTAATTAGACTGTAAGCTCCTGGGATCAGGGTCTCATTAGACTGTAAGCTCCTGGGATCAGGGTCTCATTAGACTGTAAGCTCCTGGGGGCAGAGTCTCATTAGACTGTAAGCTCTTGGGGTTAGGGTCTCATTAGACTGTAAGCTCTTGGGGGCAGAGTCTCATTAGACTGTAAGCTCTTGGAGTCGGGGTCTCATTAGACTGTACGTTCCTGGGGTCAGGGTCTCATTAGACTGTAAGCTCTTGGGGTCAGGGTCTCATTAGACTGTAAGCTCCTGGGGTCAGGGTCTCATTAGACTGTACGCTCTTGGGGGCAGAGTCTCATTAGACTGTAAGCTCTTGGGGTCAGGGTCTCATTAGACTGTAAGCTCTTTGGGTCAGGGTCTCATTAGACTGTAAGCTCTTGGAGTCGGGTCTCATTAGACTGTAAGCTCCTGGGGTTGGGGTCTCAGACTGTAAGCTCCTGGGGTTGGGATCTCATTAGACTGTACGCTCTTGGGGTCGGGGTCTCATTACTCTCTGTATATGAAGACATGCTGATCAGACATTGCGTGGAATCAGAAGACGCGGCGCTGTCATTGGCGCTCGGCGTCGATTACAAAGTGCGGCGTTATCTACCATTCCGCGTTTTGATTCTGAAGAAAGAAAAGAAAAAAAAACTGCAAACAAAACTTTGGGCTCTCATTAGTTTCGGAAGTCCCCTTCTAATTTATCGCCGACGCGTTTTGTCGGCGGGGGCCTCTACCTCTTATCTCAGCACGTCGCGGAAAGCCTCCGAATTTCCTTCTAAACATCTGTAATAACTACTAATCCAATTTCAGCATTTACAGCTTCCATAAAAGTCGATTCCCGCGAATAATGCGGCGGGCCGCGAGATTAAGGGCTGCGCACGCCGAGGGATTACAATGGCGCCTTTAATTCCAGATATAAAAATAATTTGATTAGTGGCTTCAATCGAGAGCCGCAGCCTGCTGTGCGCTTTTTTTTTTTTCTCCTTTCTTCATCAAGAAGCGCGCTTCGCCGTCGTAAAGCTTAATAAACGATCGCGCTCGTCTATTGCGGCGCTTTCCTCGCGAACGAGCGGCGAAGTCTTTCCAATTAACAGCGACAAAATAACTCCGCGATGGCCTGCAGAAAGAAGGTGCGAGTTGCGTTTGATGGATGGCGTCGCGGGAAAGCGCCGGCTTCTTGACACGGAAGAGTCAATTTGCGCCGGATAATCCCGGGCGTCGATCGTATCTGAGCAAAGCCGCGGTCACCCTTCTGAGGGAAGAGATTATTTCACATAGAAAGAAGCAGATTACAGAGACTTTTTTGGCGTTCGGCGCCTTTCGGCGCTCCCGGCCGCAGGATGAAACGGCGATATTAATAGCTGAAGTGAAGTTGGTGGAAGGAGATAGTCATCGCGGCTCCTGGGAAGAATGGGGATTGGCGCTGTAATCGCATGGCGGGGCGAGCGATTTAGGAAGTAATCTTAAATCCTCTTCTAAGCAGAGCGCTTCGGTACGTGAACCGTGGCGGGCGGAGGAGGGGGGGGGGGCGAAACGTGTGGGAGGGGTGGCGTTTTTATCTCAGAATTACAGCCGCGTTCCAGGAAAGATCGGGCGGCGGGGCCCATGAAGCGCTCTCGCGGTCGGGTGATTTTTACGGTTGGGTTTTGGATGGAGGCGGCCATTTTTACGAGGCTGAGCGCAGTCAGGCGTTGCGGCATATTACCGCCGGCGTCATCATTTGTCAGAGTGCTAAGAACGCGGTTCTTGGTTCGGGGGAAGGTTTTATGGTGGCAATAAGAAGGACATGGAGAGGACATAAACTGGGATGAGACGGGGCCCCGGGGCCCTACAGGGGAGGGGGGAAGTGCTACAACGCATTTCTAGACGGGCCGCAGGACGCCGCTGTCTTAAAGGGAAATTTATTTCAAAGTGGACCTGTGAGTGGGAATACTACTGACTCCGCCCAGGCTGAGATGATGTCATCTGTCTGCTGCAGGCAGGGGGAAGCATTTCCTCAGTCTACCCTCCCCCCAGTGATCAGACTGTACATTGTAACCTTGTAGGAGGAGGAGGAGGAGGCATTTCCTCAGTCTCCCCTCCTCTAAAGAGAGGGAAGAAGGAAGAAGAGAAGAGCGGGAGGACACCAACGATGGTGCAATGTTCCTCCCACTGACACCAACAATGGGGCAGTGTTCCTAGCACTGACACAAACCATTGGGCTCAATCACACCAGTGCTGGGGCACAATTCGTCCCACTGACACCAATGATGGGGCACTATTCCTCCCACTGACACCAATGATGGGGCACTATTCCTCTCACTGACACCTATGATGGGGCACTATTCCTCCCACTGACACCAATGATGGGACACTATTCCCCCCACTGACACCAATGATGGGGCACTATTCCTCCCACTGACACCAATGATGGGGAACTGTTCCTCTCACTGACACCAATGATGGGACACTATTCCCCCCACTGACACCAATGATGGGGCACTATTCCTCCCACTGACACCAATGATGGGGAACTGTTCCTCTCACTGACACCAATGATGGGACACTATTCCTCCCACTGACACCAAGGATGGGGCACTATTCCTCTCACTGACACCAATGATGGGGCACTATTCCTCCCACTGACACCAATGATGGGGAACTGTTCCTCTCACTGACACCGATGATGGGACACTATTCCTCCCACTGACACCAAGGATGGGGCACTTTTCCTCTCACTGACACCAATGATGGGGCACTATTCCTCCCACTGATACCAATGATGGGACACTATTCCTCCCACTGATACCAAGGATGGGGAACTGTTCCTCTCACTGACACCAATGATGGGGCACTATTCCTCCCACTGATACCAAGGATGGGGCACTGTTCCTCCCACTGACACCAATGACGGGACACTATTCCTCCCACTGATACCAATGATGGGACACTATTCCTCTCACTGACACCAATGATGGGGCACTATTCCTCCCACTGATACCAAGGATGGGACACTATTCCTCCCACTGACACCAATTATGAGGCACTGTTCCTCTCACTGACACCAATGATGGGACACTATTCCTCCCACTGATACCAAGGATGGGGCACTGTTCCGCCCACTGACACCAATGATGGGACACTATTCCTCTCACTGACACCAAGGATGGGGCACTGTTCCTCCCACTGCCACCAAGGATGGGGCACTATTCCTCCCACTGACACCAATGATGGGGCACTATTCCTCCCACTGACACCAATGATGGGGCACTATTCCTCCCACTGACACCAATGATGGGGCACTATTCCTCCCACTGACACCAAGGATGGGGCAGGATTCCTCCCACTGACACCAATGATGGGGCACTATTCCTCCCACTGACACCAATGATGGGACACTATTCCTCCCACTGACACCAATGATGGGGCACTATTCCTCCCACTGACACCAATGATGGGGCACTATTCCTCCCACTGACACCAATGATGGGACACTATTCCTCCCACTGACACCAATGATGGGACACTATTCCTCCCACTGACACCAAGGATGGGGCAGGATTCCTCTTTATGACACAGATGATGTGGCCTAGTTTCCTGTCGGAGGAAAGTCCTGGCTTGGCATGGTGTCAGGAAACTTTCTGATTTCTTTAGTAGGAACGTATCCTGCCGGACGGATAAATCATTAATCGGATTCTTTTTCTTTTAAATTTATATTTAAATTGTGCCAATAAAAATGTATAACATGATTTAATTATTAAAAAGAAATAAGATTTGTGTGACACCGTCAGGATGGAAGCAGAGACTGTCCTCCTCACCATAGGGCCCCACGTGTTCCCCGGTCATCAGGAGCCAGAGGGAGGAATCCCACTTCATTATTAACTGGTGTCTGGGTGGTTCTGGCTCCTAGTGGGTGGGGCTGGGAGGGGCCAAATTCCACTAGTGGGTGGCTTCGAGGGAGTCCGATTTCTCCTTGTGGGTGGACCTAGGAGGCTCCAAATTCTAATAGTGGGTGGCCTTGGGGAGCAAGATTTTGCCTAGTGGGTGGGCTTGGGAGGGGCGAAGTTCTCATTGTGGGTGCCTTTGGGGAGTGAGATTTCTTCTAGTGGGTGGGCCTGGGAGGGGCCAAATTCTAATACTGGGTGGCTTTGGGGTGAGGTTCTCCTAGTATCCAGACTTGAGAGGGTCCAAGTTCTACTAGCGGGTGGCATGGGGGGGGGGGTCAGACTTAGCTAGTAGGCTCCAAATTCTATAAGTGGTGAGCCTTGGCAGCCCCAAGGCAAGGAGATGTCCCTGGAGCTTATTATAGTGGGCATTCCAAGAAGGGTTCAGACTCTCTTAGTGGGTGGCCCGAGAAGGGTCCAAATTTTTTTAGAGGGTGGCCATGGATGAGGTTAAATTCTCCTAGTGGGTGGATCTGGGAGTCCAAATGCCAGTAAGTGGAACTAGAAGGGTCCAGATTATTTTAGTGGGCATCCCTATAGTGGGTTCAGATTCTCCTAATTAGTGCCCCATGGTGGGTTCCCACAGGGTCCAAATTCTTTTAGATGGCGGCCCTGAGGAAATCCAACTGCTCCTAGAGGGCGGCCCTGGGGGAGGGGAGTCCAAACCTCCTAGCAGGTGGCCCTTGAAGGATCTAAATTCCTAGTGGACATCTCTATGGGTGTTCACATTCTCTTAGTAGGTGGCCCTAGAAATTCTAGTGGGCATCCCTAGAGGAGCTTAGAGTCTCTTAGGGGGCGACCCCAGAGGGTCCAAATTAGATGGTGGCCCCGGGGGTAATCCAAACGCTCCTGGAAGGCTGCCCTGGGGGAGAGGAGTCCAAACCTCCCAGCAGGTGGCCCTTGAAGGATCTAAATTCCTAGCAGTCATCTCTATGGGGGTTCACATTCTCTTAGTAGGTGGCCCTAGAAATTCTCCTAGTGGGCATCCCTGGAGGAGCTCAGATTCTCTTAGGGGGCGACCCCAGAGGGTCCAAATTAGATGGTGGCCCGGGGCGAATCCAAATGCTTCTAGAAGGCGACCCTGGGGAAGGGGAGTCCAAACCTCCCAGCAGGTGGCCCTTGAAGGGTTTAAATTCCTAGCAGTCATCTCTATGGGGTTCACATTCTCTTAGTAGGTGGCCCTAGAAATTCTCCTAGTGGGCATCCCTGGAGGAGCTCAGATTCTCTTAGGGGGCGACCCCAGAGGGTCCAAATTAGATGGTGGCCCGGGGCGAATCCAAATGCTTCTAGAAGGCGACCCTGGGGAAGGGGAGTCCAAACCTCCCAGCAGATGGCCCTTGAAGGGTTTAAATTCCTAGCAGTCATCTCTATGGGGTTCACATTCTCTTAGTAGGTGGCACTTAGTAGGTGGCCCTAGAAATTCTCCTTGTGGGCATCCCTGGAGGAGCTCAGATTCTCTTAGTGGGTGACCCCAGGGGGTCCAAATTAGACGGTGGCCCTGGGTGAATCCAAACGCTCCAAGAGGGTCGCCCTGGGGGAGGGGAGTCCAAACCTCCCAGCAGTTGGCCCTTGAAGGGTTTAAATTCCTAGCAGTCATCTCTATGGGGGTTCACATTCTCTTAGTAGGTGGTCCTAGAAATTCTCCTAGTGGGCATCCCTAGAGAAGCTTAGTTTCTCTTAATTGGCGACTCCAGGGGGTCCACATTAGATGGTGGCCCGGGGCGAATCCAAACGCTTCTAGAAGGCGGCCCTGGGGGAGGGGAGTCCAAACCTCCCAGCAGGTGGGCCTTGAAATGTCTAAATTCTCCTAGCAGTCTCTCTGTGGGGGATCACATTCTCTAAGTAGGTGGCCCTAGAAATTCTCCTAGTGGGCATCCCTAGAGGAGCTTAGATTCACTTAGTGGGCAACCCCAGAGGGTCCCAATTAGATGGTGACCCTAGGTAAATCCAATTCTCCTAGAAGGCAGCCCTGTGGGAGGGGAGTCCAAACCTCCTAGCAGTTGGCCCTTGAAGGGTCTAAATTCCTAGTGGGCATCTCTATGGGGGTTCACATTCTCTTAGTAGGCAGGCCTGGGGAGTTGAAATTCTGCTAGTAGGCGGAGCTGTGCGGGTCCAGGAGGGTCTTTCTAACACCCCAGTCGGAGAATGTGCCGTCCCCTGCTCTGTCCTCAGCCTTATACTGGCCAAGAGCGGGATTTGCAGCTTCAGGGGTGGATCATTCCATCCTAGCAGACCCTCCCACGCAGAACCTTTGCAGACTCTCCCACGCGGAACCCAGTTAGAGGAAGTAGCTGCAGTGGATGGTATCTCCAGAACAGAAGCAGATAAGAATGTGAATCGATCGATTGATAACTAAAACAAGAGTTTTCGTTTCTTTTTACTCGGAAGTTCTGAACCCGCTATAAATACCGCGCTTCCAGTGAATGGACAGCTTGGGGGCCGGTTACACTGCCGCTCAGCAGCAGCTGGAAGAAGCAGTGAAATAATACAATGTAACCCGTCATCTGTCATTTCTTCAAACGAATAAAACCTTTCAAATCTCGTTTTTCTTCAGAGCCAGATGTGGTTTTTGATAATAAGGTCGCCATAGCGCCAACGTCTGGTGTCATGGCGGCACTGAGGGAAAACGCCGCAGCCGCCGCTCGCTCTTCGCCTCCTGGCAGCCTGCAGACCCTCTCGCCTCTTTCTCCAATCTTCAGCCCTCGCGGAGGGGGGCTTGTCTTGGTTTTCTGTCCAGGTTGCCATGGAAACCGCCCATTGTTTGGATAATGGCGAACAGCGGAGGCCGTTTTAAGCTCCCGCGGAGGAAATTTGCCGCACCTGACACACGGGCGCCGCGGAAGGCGATGTGAATGGGGGCTGCCGGCGGGAAGTGCAGGTGCCGGCGCTGTCAGGGGGACGCTTTACACTAATGGCTTTAATTAGTTTAGAGGAAATTATACGCACAGAGCAACTTTCTGCACCGCCGCAGAGCATTTCGCCAGATTCAAAACAAAACACCCCCCCCCCCCCAAAAATCCCCATATACCAACCTACCCCAATCAACAGATCCCAAAAACCTCCTGGGGTCAGAGTCTCATTATAAATTAGACTGTAAGCTCCTAGGGTCGGGGTCTCATTATACATTGGACTGTAAGCTCCTGGGGACAGGGTTTCATTATACCCCTAGACTGTAAGCTCCTGGGGACAGGGTCTCATTATACCTCTAGACTGTAAGCTCCTGGGGACAGGGTCTCATTATACCTCTAGACTGTAAGCTCCTGGGGTCAGGGTCTCATTATACCCCTAGACTGTAAGCTCCTGGGGTCAGGGTCTCATTATACCCCTAGACTGTAAGCTCCTGGGGACAGGGTCTCATTATACCTCTAGACTGTAAGCTCCTGGGGTCAGGGTCTCATTATACCCCTAGACTGTAAGCTCCTGGGGTCAGGGTCTCATTATACCCCTAGACTGTAAGCTCCTGGGGACAGGGTCTCATTATACCTCTAGACTGTAAGCTCCTGGGGGACAGGGTCTCATTATATCCCTAGACTGTAAGCTCCTGGGGTCGGGGTCTCATTAGACTGTAAGCTCCTGGGGTCAGAGTCTCAGACTGTAAGCTCCTGGGGTCGGGGTCTCATTAGACTGTAAGCTCCTGGAGTCAGGGTCTCATTAGAATGTAAGCTCCTGGGGTCAGGTCAATATTGTACTCTCCTCAGGTAGAATGGAGTAAAATTTTATTCTGAAAGATCTTGTCATCTTTAATCACCTTGAGGAGCAGTGCTAGCACCACCGGTCCAGGATGAGGGGGGTGAGGGGGTGAGGGTGAGGGGGTGAGAGGGATGAGGGAGAGGGGTGAGAGGGATGAGGGTGTGAGAGGTGAGGGGGGTGAGAGGGGAGTGAGGGGGGTATGAGGGGGGTGAGGGGATAAGGGGAAGGGGTGAGGGGGATAAGGGATAAGGGGGCATAAGGGGGGTGAGGGGGATAAGGGGGGGGGTAAGGGGATGAGGGGTGAGGAGATGGGGGTGAGGGTGAGGAGGATGAGGGGGGATGAGGGGTGAGGGGGGTGAAGGGGGATGATGGGGGATGAGGGGGATGAGGCAGTGAGGGGGTGAAGGGGGGTGAGGGGAGGTGAGGGGGGGGGTGAGGGGGGCGTGAGGGGGAGGAGGATGAGGGGGGGATGAGGAGTGGCGGAGCGATCGATATGTTACACAGGATGGATTTCTCTCCTCCTAGGAAATGAGGATTTATAATTATCGGGTTCGATGTTCTCGTTACTTGGAGTAAGAATTGATTTTCATCGCGGTGAGCGTGTTTTATCGGCGCGGCGCTCCAGCGCCAATCACAGCTCGTGCAGAACACTAATTGCCAGTTTGGCAAGAAAGCGAGAGAACGGCGTTTTCTTGGATGGGCAGAGCGGGCGGTAATGGTCGCCATCCATTCTACGGGAGACAGGGGCAATAAAGAGCACAGCGCGCCAAACCCCCCCCCCCCCCCGCAATGTCATAGAAAAACTCTCATCGCAGGATCATTCCCCATCTGTCAGCGCCGGGATGGAAAATCATTATTAACTTCTGCGCTGCGGCTGACGCTTAATTAAATTGGTGACAAGAGATGGGGGAGGGCCGGGGGACCCAATAAGCCGGCTGTCTGAGATATGGACCCTCCCATAATCCCATCCTCAGCTGCCAAATACTATCCCGGAACGCGTCACATCCTTCATCCGATTCAAGTCTACATTGTTACTTTGTTATATAGTTATATAGTTACATAGCTACATTGTTATATAGTTACATTGCGGTACATATAAATATATACAGTATATACATCGTTGTATCTGCATTGTTATATATGTTAGTTAATTATATTGTTACATTGTTATATCATTATATAGTTACACAGTATCTGACAAAAGTCAGTACACCCCTAAGTGACAATGTCCAAATTGGGCCCAAAGTGTGAATATTTTGTGTGGCCGCCATTATTTTCCAGCACTGCCTTAACCCTCTTGGGCATGGAGTTCACCAGAGCTTCACAGGTTGTCACTGGAGACCTCTTCCCCTCCTCCATGATGACATCACAGAGCTGGTGGATGTTAGAGACCTTCCCCTCCTCCACCTTCTGTTTGAGGATCCCCACAGATGCTCAATAGGGTTTAGGTCTGGAGACATGCTTGGCCAGTCCATCACCTTTACCCTCAGCTTCTTTAGGAAGGCAGTGGTCATCTTGGAGGTGTTTGGGGTCGTTATGTTGGAATACTGCCCTGCCCCCCAGTCTCTGAAGGGAGGGGATCATGCTCTGCTTCAGTATGTCACAGTACATGTTGGCATTCATGGTTCCCTCAATGATCTGTAGCTCCCCAGTGCCGGCAGCCCCAGAACATGACACCCCCACCACCAAACGGTGACCGTGAAATGTTGTCCATGAGGGCCGCTGCAGAGCATCGCGCCCCGGGTTCCCCGCCATCAATGGATATGGACGCCAATTATCGTCACATTCCTCAGTACGAACGGTCTCTGGGATTCGGGAAATGTAGTCATCGCTTCGCCGATCGTCTGAAGTGACGCCTTCGCGTTGGGGCGCGGGGGGAGGGACGCGCCTCATTACACCCGGAATATTGTAATAAATGATCCTCTGCTGGGATTTCACTTCTTATTTACATCGCAACAAAGTCGTCACCTTCGTTTTATGTCTGCGTCGCCGCGGAGATAATGAGCGCCCCTGACAAACGTTCGATGTGGTGGGGGAGGGGAGCCGAGAGACAAAGATGGATGCTGAGTTCTGGGGCTCCTCTGATGCTGATTAGTACCAGCAAACTGTATAAAGCACCCTGTAGCCCGCACCCCACACCCTGCACCCCACACCCTGCACCCCACACACTGCACCTCACACACTGCACCCCACACACTGCACCCCACACCCTGCACCCCACACCCTGCACCCCACACCCTGCACCCCACACACTGCACCTCACACACTGCACCCCACACACTGCACCCCACACACTGCACCCCACACACTGCACCCCACACCCTGCACCCCACACACTGCACCTCACACACTGCACCCCACACACTGCACCACACACACTGCACCAAACACACTGCACCAAACACACTGCACCACACACACTGCACCACACACGCAGCACCCCACACCCTGCACCCCACACACTGCACCCCACACACCGCTCCCCGCAGCCAGCACCCCACACCCTGCACCCCACACACCGCTCCCCGCAGCTAGCACCCCATGCCCTGCACCCCACACACTGCACCCCACACACCGCTCCCTGCAGCCAGCACCCCACACCCCACACACTGCACCCCCCACCCTCGCTCCCCACACACTGCACCCTGCTCCCCAGACACTGCACCCCCACCCTACACCCTGCTCCCCACACACTGCACCCCACACCTCACAGCCAGCATTCCACACGCTGCACCTCCCACCCCGCACCCCCACCTCGCAGCCAGCACCTCACACCCAGCACCTCACACACTGCACCCCCCACCCCGTAGCCAGCACCCCCCACCGCACAGCCAGCACCCCCCAGCCAGCATCCCCCACACCACAGCCAGCACCCAACACCCTGCACCCCACAGCAAGCACCCCCCACCCTGCAGCCAGCACCCCACATCCAGCACCCCCCACCCCACACACTGCCCCCGCAGCCAGCACCCCACACACTGCACCCCTACCCCGCACCTCGCAGCCAGCACCCTGCACCCCACACCGTGCAGCCAGCACCCCACATCCAGCACCCCCCACCCAGCACCCCACATCCTGCACCCCACAGCCAGCACCCCACACAAAGCACCCAGCACCCTACACCCCGCATCCAGCAAGACACACAAAATACCCAGCACCCCACATTCAGCATCCCACAAAAAGCACTCAGCACCCCACACCCCACATAAAGCACCACACACCCCACACAAAGCACCCCGCATCCTGCAACCCACACCCTGCACCCTACACTCAGCATCCCACAAAAAGCACTCAGCACCCCACACCCAGCACCCCACACTCAGCATCCCACAATCAGCACTCAACACCCCACACTAAGCACCCCACACCTAGCACCCCACAAAAAGCAACTCACACCCAGCACCCCACACCAAGCACCCCACACCCAAAAGCCCACATCCTACACCCCACAGCCAGCTCCCCACATTCTGCACCCTACACCCAGGACCCCGCAGCCAGCACCCCACACCCATCACTGCTCACCCTGCACCCCCAGACCGAGCACCCTACACAAAGCACCCCACACCTAGCACCCCCACAACCAACACATAGCAACCCCATACCCAACACCAAGCATCCAACACCCAACAACCCACACCCAGCACCCCACATAAAGCACCCCATACCAAGCACCCAACACCCAGCAACAATACACTCCGCAACCCATTTAAAGTACCCCACATCTAGCATTCTACACCCAGCAACCCACACCCAACACCCAACACCCAGCATTCTACACCCTGCAACCCACACCCAACACCCCAAACCCAGCATTCTACACCCAACACCCAGCATTCTACACCCAGCAACGCACATCCCGCACCCCACAAAAAGCACCCCATACCAAGCACCCAACACCCAGCAACAATATACTCAGCAACCCATTTAAAGTACCCCACACACCCAGCACGCCACACCCAACACCCAGCACCCTACACCCAGCAACTCACATCCAAAAGGCTGCTGTCATGTTACAGGAGACTTTATAGAAATGATTATATTATTATTATTATTATATTAGAATCATCATTATTTCAGTATAGTATTATTATTATTGTTGCTGTTGAACGCCTCGTATGGCGCCCCCCTGGGGAGGACAGTCATGAGCGCACACATTTGCATATTATTCTGATTGTTTGGTGGCGCCCCCCCGAGTTCGGATCTCTGTAATATCGGGTCACAGGATGCCGCCACAATATTTCCGATGATAATGGCGTGTCCAATCTTCAGCAAATCTGGCGTCCGGGGGCGGAAGGGTCAGCGCCATTCCTGCAGGCGCTGCAATTTGTTTAATGTTTATTAGGTGTGGAGAGGGAGATTAGAGCGCGGGATGGGTGTCTGATCACGTCTCGCCCCATAATGTCACCCATCATAGGGACCCCGCTGTGTCTCATCTCGGCTGCGATTCACCTTGACGGCCTGGAATGAGCTTTTCCTGTTCATGTACATTGCAGAGTAGACGCATATTACGGTGTAATGACTCCCACGTCACGCTGGTGTCCTGGACATTATCTGCTGGTGGGCCTGGTGCTGATCGGACACTGAGGGGGTCCTCAGGGTGAATCCAGACCTGAGATATTAAAGGAGGGTTCTGGGCTAGCAGAAAACTCTGTCCATCTGCTAATCTTTGGAGGTTAGTGAATTCAGTTCGGTTTGATGCAGTCTGCTACCAGTAAAGACGACCTCGGGAACCCTCACTGGTCCACTTCAATATACCATGCTTGTCTCACCCCCAACTGTCCTGGAATGGTCCATCCTGACATTCATCTTCACCAATAAAATCCCTCCCATCTGAAGGACCTCAATGTGGGCCTGTGACTGTGCAGCCAGGGAGGGTGTCTGAGAGATCTGGGAGGTCAGGTACTGATGTTGGATCAGTACAGGTACAGATCTGGCTCACATGTTGGGCACCAAAAATGGATACAAGGGAAACCGAAGGATAGGAAATGTGAGCAAGATGGGAGGAGCTGGGGACGTGGGAACATGAATGGAGCAGCTGAGGGGGAAGAGGGTTCCACTGAAGGGCAGCAGCACAGGAGAAGTCCTGGAGATTGGATCACGAAGGGTCAGCTGAGGAGGAAGGGGGTTCCACTGAAGGGCAGCAGCACAGGAGAAGTCCTGGAGATTGGATCACGAAGGGTCAGCTGAGGAGGAAGAGGGTTCCACTGAAGGGCAGCAGCACAGGAGAAGTCCTGGAGATTGGATCACGAAGGGTCAGCTGAGGAGGAAGAGGGTTCCACTGAAGGGCAGCAGCACAGGAGAAGTCCTGGAGATTGGATCACGAAGGGTCAGCTGAGGAGGAAGAGGGTTCCACTGAAGGGCAGCAGCACAGGAGAAGTCCTGGAGATTGGATCATGAAGGGTGAGCTGAGGAGGAAGAGGATTCCCTTGAAGGGGAGCAGAACAGGAAAAGGCCAGGAGATTGGATCACGAAGGATCAGCTGAGGAGGAAGAGGGTTCCACTGAAGGGCAGCAGCACAGGAGAAGTCCTGGAGATTGGATCATGAAGGGTCAGCTGAGCAGGAAGAAGAGGGTTCCCTTGAAGGGGAGCAGAACAGGAAAAGGCCAGGAGATGGGAATATAAAGGGTCAGCCAAGGAGGGAGAATGTTCCACTGAAAGAGAGCAGCACAGGAGAAATCCTGGAAATGAGATAAGTGCTGAATAGAGGAGAAGAAAGTCCATGAGGAAAAAATCCTGGAGAGGAGTATGGGGGCAGCACAAGAGGAGTCCTGAGTGTAAAAAAAAATTCTGTACAGAATGTGATATGGGCACAAGGTGTGTAAGGGGGAAGTGGTGATGAGGATCCTCTACACTCAGGGTCCCAAAACAATTGCCCCCTCTGCCCTGCCTGTGTTCCAGCCCCAGCCTGCGTTCCCCTGTGTTCCAGCCCCGACCTGCGTTCCCCTGTGTTTCAGCCTCGGCCTGCGTTCCCGTGTTCCAGCCCCGTCCTGCGTTCCCCTGTGTTCCAGTCCCAGCCTGCATTCCCCTGTGTTCCAGCCCCGGCCTGCATGCCCCTGTGTTCCTGCCCTGTGTTCTCCTGTGTTCCTGCCCCGGCCTGCGTTCTGGCCCTGGCCTGTGTTCCTGCCCCAGCCTGTATTGCCTTGTGTTCAGGCCCTGGCCTGCTTTCCCCTGTGCTCCTGCGCTGCCCTGCGTTCCCCTGTGCTCCTGCCCCGGCCTGCGTTCCCCTGTGCTCTTGCCCTGGCCTGCGTTCCCCTGTGCTCTTGCCCCGGCCTGCGTTCCCCTGTGCTCTTGCCCCAGCCTGCGCTCCCCTGTGCTCTTGCCCCGGCCTGCGTTCCCCTGTGTTCCAGTCCCAGCCTGCATTCCCCTGTGTTCCAGCCCCGGCCTGCATGCCCCTGTGTTCCTGCCCTGTGTTCTCCTGTGTTCCTGCCCCGGCCTGCGTTCTGGCCCTGGCCTGTGTTCCTGCCCCAGCCTGTATTGCCTTGTGTTCAGGCCCTGGCCTGCTTTCCCCTGTGCTCCTGCGCTGCCCTGCGTTCCCCTGTGCTCCTGCCCCGGCCTGCGTTCCCCTGTGCTCTTGCCCCGGCCTGCGTTCCCCTGTGCTCTTGCCCCGGCCTGCGTTCCCCTGTGCTCTTGCCCCAGCCTGCGCTCCCCTGTGCTCTTGCCCCGGCCTGCGTTCCCCTGTGCTCTTGCCCCGGCCTGCGTTCCCCTGTGCTCTTGCCCCAGCCTGCGTTCCTCAGCACAGTCAGAGGTGTGTATGTAGGAATGTCATTGCTCTTCTATTATCCCCCATCTCGGTGTAATCAGCCCCCGTGGCGGGATACAGAGGTGTGGAAATGATATTACTGTGTGACAATCTCCCCGCCGCCGCCGATGGTTATGAGTCGGGGAGCCGCCTGAGAGGCGTGAAGTTTGTTTAACAGAGCTAGACACAATGAGCGGCAGATAATTGCTCCGGGGGGGCCAAATCCCCTCTAATATTCCAACTCGTCCATGAAATGGCGCAATACTGGGGGCCCAACATTGACTCACCTCACCCTCCTCTCCTTTGTGTCTGGTCCTTGTCCTATCACCCACGCTCTTCCCCTTCTCTCTCTTTCTGCAGACAAATGGGGGTGAAGAAAACCCCATACAATCCCTCCGGGGGGGGGCTATTTCCAGCTCAATATATGTTGTCCCCTGTTATGGGTACAAGGTGGCCCTTGGAAGGGTAGGATACCCAAGGGGAGTAGATAGTGGCCCTTGGAGGTGTAGGGGACTGCAGAGGGTATATGGTGACCCTTGGAAGGGTAGTTGACCATTGGAGTGAGTATATGGTACCTCTAGTAAATTTAGAAGACCCCAGGAGGTGACCCCTAGGGTGGGTATATAGTTTCCCTTGGAGGTGTAGGGAACCCTTGAGGTAGGTATATGGTGACCCCTTAAGCCCCTTGGAAGTGTAGGGGACACAAAAGGTGGGAATATGGTTCACTTTAGAGGGGTTGGGAAACCCTGATGTTGGTATATGGTGCCTCTTGGAGGGGTAGGTGACCTCTAAGGTGGGCACATGGTACACCTTGGAAGTGTAAGAGACCCTAGAGGGATATATGGTTCCCTTTGGAAGTGTAGGGGACCCTAGGGGTATTTGGTGCACCTTGGAGAGTTAGGGAACCCCTGAGGTGCATATATGTTTCCCCTGGAGGGGTAAGTGATCCCCTAGGACCCTTGGAAGTGTAGGGGACCCCAGGGGGGGGGGGTATATTGCGCTCCTTGGAAGTGTAGAGGACACCAACAGTGGGTATATGGTTACCTTTGGTGGGGTAGGGAACCCTTAAAAAGTGAGTATATGGTGCCCCCTGGAGGGGTAGGTGACCCCTAGGGTGGATATATGGTGCCCCTTGGAAGTGTAGAAGGGACCCCAGGGGGTATAGGGCGCTTCTTGGAAGTGTAGGGGACCCCAGGGGGCTTTAGGGTGATCTTTAAAAGTGTAGGCGACCCCAAGGGTGGGTATATGGTTCCCTTTGGAGGGGTAGGGAACCCCTGAGGTGGGTATATGGTGCACCCTGGAGGGGTAGATGACCCCTAGAGTGGATATATGGTGAGCATTGGAGGTATAAAGGACCCCAGGGGGTAAAGGCCGCTCCTTGGAAGCATAGAGGACCTCAGGGGAGTATAAGGCACTTCTTGGAAGTGTAGGAGACCCAAGGGGAGTGTATGGTTCCCTTTGGAGGGGTAAGGAGCCCCTGAGGTGGCAGTATGGCACCCCCAGGAGGGGTAGGTAGCCCCTAGGATGAGCATATGGCACCCCTTAGAAAGGTATTTGATCCCAGGGTGGGTATATATCACCCCCTGGAAGGGTAGGTGATCCTGGGGTGGGTATATATCACCCCCTGGAAGGGTAGGTGACCCGGGGTGGGTATATATCACCCCCTGGAAGGATAGTTGACCCTGGGGTGGGTATATAGCCCCCCCTGGAAGGGTAGATGACCCCGGGTGGGTATATAGCCCCCCCTGGAAGGGTAGATGACCCCGGGGTGGGTATATAGCCCCCCTGGAGGGGTAGGTGTCCCCTGGGTGGGTATTCATCTCACGTCTATCCCCAGGCCTCTCATATACTGATCTCCTCTATGAGCCGCCATCCCTCACAGTGACATCTGAGTGGCGAGTCGGTGACAAATTAAATTGAAGTGCTAATATCCCGCCGGCGGCCCACCGGGGGAGGGGAGACCTTCCGTCAGAGTTGGGTTATTCTGATGAGATTACCGGACGGGAAGATTTATGTACACTCCGGCGGGCAGATTTCACCGCCATTCACCTCGGATTGCGCTGGGCTGGACCTCGGCGCTCACCGTCCCCCCCCCCATCTGCAGATCCAATATCTCCTGATGGATGGTGGTCACCGGACAGACGGGGGGGGGGAATGCGTCCACAAAAGTGGAATCTCTTCGTCATCGCTTGATAGCGGACGGCGCCGACATCGGCAATTTATTCTAGAAAAACAAGCAGATACCCTTCTCTATATTCATTCTCCCCCCCCCCCCCCCCCCCGCACACCGGCCGCAGTTCACAATCAGGCTGCAGGAATGCTGAAAAGAGAACAAAGCGCGAGCGGCGGAGAGTCGCAGATCATTCGCAGAGCTGCGCAAAGAAATCCGTTCTTCGACTTTTTTCTGTTTGAAACAAATTTACCAACCGCGTTCACCGAGATTTTTTAACCCAAATTAAAAAAACAGACGCAAAAACATCAGAAAAGGAAGCGTGGAAAATGTCCGGGGGAAATGGGGCGGCTTTCATATGCGGAGTGCTCCTTTAACCCCAATATGAGGGGCAACATTAAACAAATATAATCATTAAAAAAATATAATATATATATATATATATATATATATATACACATATATAAAATATTTATCTAATAAATAATGAATGTATAAAATAATTTCATACATATATACTCACACACACATATATACATACATATATACACTTACATATACGTATATATATATATATATATATATTTTTTTATATTTGTTTGAATATTACATTTTTAAAAGCATATTTTTTTAGGTTTGTGTATATTATATTTATGAATGTGGAATCAAATATATATAGCTATATTTACCTTTTATATTTATATATATATATAGTATATTATATAGAATATGTTACATTTTATATTTTTGTCTTATTTTTTTTTAACATGTATAAAATATATTAAAAAAACATAGAATTAAAAAAATAGATAAAGATGTAGTGTATATATATATATTTATTTATTTTTTTATTTTTTTTATATTTGTTTGAATATTACATTTTTAAAAGCATATTTTTTTAGGTTTGTGTATATTATATTTATGAATGTGGAATCAAATATATAAAGCTATATTTACCTTATATATATATATATATATATATATATATATATATATATATATATATATATATATATATAGATTATATATATATATATAGTATATTATATAGAATATGTTAAATTTTATATTTTTGTATTATGTTTTTTAACATGTATAAAATATATTAAAAAAAAACATAGAATTAAAAAAATAGATAAAGATGTAGTGTATATATATATATATATATATATATATATATATATATATATATATATATATATATATATTTATTTTTTTTTTTTTTTTTATATTTGTTTGAATATTACATTTTTAAAAGCATATTTTTTTAGGTTTGTGTATATTATATTTATGAATGTGGAATCAAATCTATATAGCTATATTTACCTTTTTTATATATATATATATATATATATATATATATATATATATATAGTATATTATATAGAATATGTTAAATTTTATATTTTTGTCTTATTTTTTTTAACATGTATAAAATATATTAAAAAAACCTAGAATTAAAAAAATAGATATAGATGTAGTGTATATATATATATATATATATATATATATATATATATATATATATATTTATTTTTTTTATATTTGTTTGAATATTACATTTTTAAAAGCATATTTTTTTAGGTTTGTGTATATTATATTTATGAATGTGGAATCAAATATATATAGCTATATTTACCTTTTATATATATATATATATATATATATATATAGTATATTATATAGAATATGTTAAATTTTATATTTTTGTCTTATTTTTTTTAACATGTATAAAATATATTAAAAAAAACCTAGAATTAAAAAAATAGATAAAGATGTAGTGTATATATATATATATTTATTTTTTACACACACATATACATACATACATAGATAAAATGTTCATAAAATATTTATTAATGGAAAATCTAAAATATAACATTTAAAAACCTATTTAAAAAATAGATTAAATAAATTAAAAATGATACGCACATTCAAAATGTTCATAAAGTATTTAGAAATGTAATAAAAAAAAGAATATATAAAAAAAATATATTATATTTTATTTTATACATGTGTCATTACAAACAATAAAAATAAATATATATCACTGTATTTATAAATATAAAAAAATGTAATAATAATATTGAACATGACCTAATAAGCTTCATTTGCATACATTTTCTGCCATGCTCCGCCTTCTACACTAGCGTACACCAATAAAATGGGTGGAATAAAAAGGAGCGTTTCAGCTTCCAAAATCCATGAAAATCATAATTTCGCTCATTTAAAAATGTGGCGAGTAATGAGCAGAGAATTGTGAAAAAAAAAAAAAAAATCTGGAAACGGCTCAGAAATGGTTCTCAAAACCGCAAAAAAAAAAAAATAAATAAAAACGCTGCGCTTTATACATCAGCTGAACAGAAAAAAAAAAAAAAAAAATAGGCATTTGACGATTCGCCCCCTTCGCTTCCAATACAGAAAAACTTTACCGGAATATTTCACATCTCCGTGAATCCGGCGTTATCCGTTGAAATCTGGTGTTTTTCAAGATGGCGGGCACGCTTTTTTTTTTTTTTTAGGGCCCATTCATAATATCTCATTTCCTTTGGCGCCATGTTGTGCCGCTCATTTTTAATGGCCCTCCCGACTCACCTTGCCCACTGACACAATGAACGCTACGTTGCAGCGCAATGGGCGGTCCATTCATACGAATAGGCAATGCACGTTGTCGCAGACCAGGATGGTGTGAATGGCCCCCGACGCACCTCGCCCACTGACGCCATGAACGCTACATTACGGCGCATTGGGCGGTCCAATTAATACCAATAGGAAACGCACGTTGTCGCAGATCGGGCTTCTGTGAATGGCCCCCCTGGCGCACCTTGCCCACTGACGCCATAAACATTACATTACGGCGCATTGGGCGGTCCATTATTACGAATAGCCAACGCACGTTGTCGAAGACCGGGTGGGTGGGAATGGCCGCCAATGCGCCTTGTCCACTGATGCTATAAACGCTACATTGCAGCGCAATGGGCGGTCCATTCATATGGATAGGAAACGCATGTGGTCGCAGACCAGGCTGCTGTGAATGGGCATCTATTTTTACTCTTTAAGATGGCGTCTTTTGGCAAGATTTTGTTCCAGCTTTGTCGCCGATTTTTTTTTTTTTCCCGCCGTCCCTCGTCTGGTTCCTCAGGACGCTCCGGCCGCCTGTCAGCCGGTAAATCGTTGTGTCGCCGGATGATCCCCCCAGATATATAACCCGACCCGGAGAGCTGACACCTTACAACCCAATCTCAATTTCTCGCGGAGACTTATTACGAGCGCCGCGCACTTTGATGTCTTTATTGGCAACTCCGGAGCGCCGCGCGGTAACTCATTTCAGCTGTCAATTTTTTAATTCCATCCGTCTGTCTTTCTATCACGTTTTACTCGCCGTTCGCCGCTCTGATCCATCTGCTCCTATATATCCCCCCTCCCCCCCCCCATGTCTGCGCGCGCCTCTTCCGCGCAGTTATTAAATCGTGAACGGGCGCGTTTTTATTTATTATTTTAGAAGTGGCAGCAGGCCGCAGGGTCTGCTTACCAACCTTGGCGCTAAACAAGATGTTTGGAAAAAACAAGTGCGCTTGGCAGACGCGCGGCCCGCTAATTAACGGAGGAGCCGGCTTGTGCGTCCAGTGCGGAGGCGGGACGAGGACGGAAGCGCCGCCATTGTGTCACCCTTGGCGCACCGCAGCCAATTACCAGTCACCTCCCGAATCTGCTAAATATTCACCGTCTTCCTTTTTTCCGATGACGGGACGCGGATTAACCGTTTCCGGGCGGAGCCGCAGATCGGGCTCATTTATGGCTCCCTCTCAGGAAAGGTTCACATCTATGCAGGTTAGGAAATTGGGAGCTTTCCCGGTGCAGAAACGCACTAAACCGGGCGTACGCAGTGTCTGTAATTGTCAACAGCACATGCGCGAATCTGCAAGCATGCGCACCTTCGCAGAGTGCCGCAGCACCGTCTGTGTTTCGATGTTTTCGAAAAAGAGTCCAGGACTTCTTTTCCGTGTGCTTCGAGCATAAGGTCCCCCTTCGAAATGAATGCGCTGCGACGCACGGAAACGCAACCACGCTTGCGTTTGGCTAGGACTGAGCAGGGGGCGTGTCAGACCTCTACAGAGAGACCACTGCTTCCCTATAGAGATCTCTCCAATGATTTGGGATCATGAACTTGGAATCATGACTGGAGGACTCAGTAAGGGGAATATTGGATCTCTGCAGGGAGACCACTGCTTCCACATAGAGATTTCTCCAATGGGTTTTGCTGATTGGAGGACTTTGGCTCTGACTCAAGAGGGGGCGTATCAGACCTCTGCAGAGAGACTTCTGCTTCCCTGTAGACATCTCTCCAATGATTGGGGATCACGAACTTGGAATCCCAATGATTGGAGGACTCAGTAAGAGGAATATTGGACCTTTGCAGAGAGACCACTGCTTCCACACAAAGTCCTCCATTCAGCAAAACCCATTGGAGAAATCTGTGTGGAAGCAGTGGTCCCTGCTATATCCAATCCCCAAAACCCATTGGAGAAATCTCCTTGACTCAGCAGGGGGCGTGTCAGACCTCTGCAGAGAGACCTCTGCTTCCCCATAGAGATCTCTCCAAAATATAGGGATCACGAACTTGGAATCACAATGATTGGAGGACTTTGGCTCTGACTCAGAAGGGGGTGTGTCAGACCTCTGCAGAGAGACCTCTGCTTCCCCATAGAGATCTCTCCAATCAATAGGGATCATGAACTTGGAATCCCAATGATTGGAGGACTCTGGCTCTGACTCAGAAGGGGGTGTGTCAGACCTCTGCAGAGAGACCGCTGCTTCCACACAGAGCAAGTCTTCTCTACAGCATGTTGGGCTTTAAGTATTTCCAGTTGGGTTGATATAGGGAGCGGGGCTCGGGGTTCTGTGCGGAGATTTTCCAGAATGCAGGAAATTTCCTTTTCCCAAAGTCTGTGCGGGTGTCGGGTATTGGTTCCACCTTCTCTGGGAGAACCTCAGTGATTGGTTATTGATCTCCTCCTGTAATGACAATATCTAAAACAGGGCTCTGCTCTTTGGGGTCTGCTGGGACTTGTAGTCCTCCTAGGAATCCAGCACTGCTACGGCCCCTCTGCTGGGACTTGTAGTCCTTCAGGGAATCTGTCACATCTGCGGTCCCTCTGCTGGGACTTGTAGTCCTTCAGGGAATCTGTCACATCTGTGGTCCCTCTGCTGGGATTTGTAGTCCTCCAGGCAGTCAAGCACTTCTATGTTCCCTCTATTGGGACTTATAGTCCTCCAGGGAATCTGTCACATCTGCGAAATCTCTGCTGGGACTTGTAATCCTCCTGGGAATCCGGCATATCTGTGCTCCTTCTGCTGGGACTTGTAGTTCTCCTGAGAATTCAGCATATCTGTGGTCCCTCTTCTGCGACTTGTAGTCCTCCTGGGAATCCAGCACTTCTGAGTTCCCCCTGTTGGGACTTGTAGTCCTCCTAGCAATGCGGCACATCTGTGGCCCCTCTGCTGGGACTTATAGTCCTCCAGGGAATCCAGCACATCTGCAGTATCTCTGCTGGGACTTGTAGTCCTCCTGGGAATCCTGCACTTCTGCGTTCCCTCTGCTGGGACTTGTAGTTCTCCTGAGAATTCAGCACATCTGCGGTCTCTCTGCTGGGACTTGTAGTCCTCCTAGGATTGCGGCACATCTGCGGTCTCTCTGCTGGGACTTGTAGTCCTCCTAGGATTGCGGCACATCTGCGGTCTCTCTGCTGGGACTTGTAGTCCTCCTAGGATTGCGGTACATCTGCGGTCTCTCTGCTGGGACTTGTAGTCCTCCTAGGATTGCGGTACATCTGCGGTCTCTCTGCTGGGACTTGTAGTCCTCCTAGGATTGCGGCACATCTGCGGTCCCTCTGCTGGGACTTGTAGTCCTCCTAGGATTGCGGCACATCTGCGGTCCCTCTGCTGGGACTTGTAGTCCTCCTAGGATTGCAGCACATCTGCAGTCTCTCTGCTGGGACTTGTAGTCCTCCTGTTGGGCGCTCCATCATGAATGGACCGGATGGGGGATTTTGTGAACACGCCTCCTGCGCCATCCAGTCACAAATCTCCTGGCGAACGACAATCATATCCCGCCAACATCTGTGCGCCGACCATTCGCCAGCAGGCTGGGGGAGGGGGGCGATCTCCTATTCCGCCATCTAAAACCCGCGCCTTCCCTCGCCATCCGTCTCCTCGTGTCATTTCCTCGCCGAGTAAATAAAAACAAGCGCGAGGCGGGAACGCAGAGACGTCATTTGTGGATTTATTCTCATTTCCTTTGTGCCGCCGCCGGCGCCGCCGCGCTCTTTTCTTTCCCGATTTCCTTTATATTCATATTAAGTTTCAGATTCCATTTTTTTCCTTTTGTTTAAAAAAAATAAATTGGTGTTTAGACGGAAATTAATCACAAATCATTCTGCGGCGGTGGCAGCTGTTTGTTTTCTTCCTCGCCTGTTTAGGGGGGAGTGAGCGGTGGGCGCAGCGCCACCAGTGCTGTATCTTGGCCTAGGCCAACAAGGCCCAGGCCTAGGGCAGCACTTTGCAGGGGGGCAGAAAAAAAGCCGATGGGGCTGCACTTATATGCTGCCCTGATGGGCAATGATATGTTGCACTGATGGGCACTAATAGACTGCACTGATGGCCACTGATGAGGCAGGACTGATAAACTGCACTGATAGGGCTGCACTGATAAGGCAGCACGGATGGGCACTGATATGATGCACTGATAGGCTGCACTAATGTGCACTGAGAGGCTGCACTGGTTGCAACTGATGGGGCTGTACTGATGGCCACTGAAGAGGCCGCGCTGATATGCTGCCCTGATGAGGATGCACTGATGGGCAGCAATGAGGCTGCACTGATGAGCACTGATAAGGCTGCACTGATGGGCATTGATGAAGCTAAACTTATGGGAACTGATGAGGCTGCACTGATGGGCACTGATAGACTGTGGTTGTGGTCTGTGGTATACAGATGACAGGGCGAGTCATAAACATGAAAGGGTGTGGCCTTTACAGGAGGGGGTGGGTCATATTTAAATTAGGGGTGCCCAAGTTTAGTCAGGCCTAGGGCAGCACAAAACCTAAATACACCACTGAGCGCCACCCGATGGCGGTTCTGGGGTGGCATGAAGGAAGGAGGTTTCCGGGTTCTACGGGCTCATGTGCACCGACGCCTGAAGGAGGAGATCGGTGCGCGTCCAGGAGAGGCTACAAGAGCGCCGAGGTGTGCGCTGACCCCCCAGAGTCACTTCTATAGGGAAAGCGGGGTGAAGTGTACTCCTGTCCCCATTAATGACCCCCCAGTCACTTCTATAGGGAAAGTGGGGTGCAGTGTACTCCTGTCCCCAATAATGACCTCCCCAGAGTCACTTCTATAGGGAAAGCGGGGTGAAGTGTACTCCTGTCCCCATTAATGACCCCCCAGTCACTTCTATAGGGAAAGTGGGGTGTAGTGTACTCCTGTCCCCTTTAATGACCCCCCAGTCACTTCTATAGGGAAAGTGGGGTGCAGTGTACACCTGTCCCCAATAATGACCTCCCAATCACTTCTATAGGGAAAGTGGGGTGCAGTGTACTCCTGTCCCCAATAATGACCCCCCAGTCACTTTTATAGGGAAAGTGGGGTGCAGTGTACTCCTGTCCCCAATAATGACCCCCCAGTCACTTTTATAGGGAAAGCGGGGTGCAGTGTACTCCTATCCCCAATAATGACCTCCAAGTCACTTCTATAGAGAAAGCGGGGTGCAGTGTACTCTTGCCCCAATAATAACCCCCCCAGTCACTTCTATAGGGAAAGTGGGGTGCAGTGTACATCTGTCCCCTTTAATGACCCCCCAGTCACTTCTATAGGGAAAGTGGGGTGCAGTGTACTCTTGCCCCCATTAAATGACCCCCCCTGAGTCACTTCTATAGGAAAAGCAGGGTGCAGTGTACTCCTGTCCCCAATAATAACCCCCCCCAGACACTTCTATAGGTAAAGCGGGGTGCAGTATACACCTGTCCCCTTTAATGACCCCCTCCCCGAGTCACTTCTATAGGGAAAGTGGGGTGCAGTGTACTCCTGTCCCCTTTAATGACCCCCCAGTCGCTTCTATAGGGAAAGTGGGGTGCAGTGTACTCCTGTCCCCAATAATGACCTCCAAGTCACTTCTATAGGGAAAGTGGGGTGCAGTGTACTCCTGTCCCCAATAATGACCTCCCAATCACTTCTATAGGGAAAGTGGGGTGCAGTGTATTCCTGTCCCTAATAATGACCCCCCCCAGTCACTTCTATAGGGAAAGTGGGGTGCAGTGTACTCCTGTCCCCAATAATGACCTCCAAGTCACTTCTATAGAGAAAGCGGGGTGCAGTGTACTCCTGTCCCCAATAATGACCTCCAAGTCACTTCTATAGGGAAAGTGGGGTGCAGTTTACTCCTGTCCCCAATAATGACCCCCCAGTCACTTCTATAGAGAAAGCGGGGTGCAGTGTACTCCTGTCCCCATTAATGACCCCCCAGTCACTTCTATAGGGAAAGTGGGGTGCAGTGTACACCTGTCCCCTTTAATGACCCCCCAGTCACTTCTATAGGGAAAGCGGGGTGCAGTGTACTCCTGTCCCCAATAATAACCCCCCCAGTCACTTCTGTAGGGAAAGCGGGGTGCAGTATACACCTGTCCCCTTTAATGACCCCCTCCCCGAGTCACTTCTATAGGGAAAGTGGGGTGCAGTGTACACCTGTCCCCAATAATGACCCCCCCCCCCCACAGTCACTTCTATAGGGAAAGTGGGGTGCAGTGTACTCCTGTCCCCATTAATTAACCCTAAAGTTATAAATTGATTTGCATTTAATGAGTGAAATAAGTATTTGATCCCCGACCAATCAGCAGATTTCTGGCTCCCAGGTGTCTTCTATACAGGTAACAAGCTGAGATTAGGAGGATTCTCTTATAGGGAGTGCTCCTAATCTCAGCTTGTTATTTGTATAGAAGACTCCTGTCCACAGAATCAACCAATCAGATTCCAATCTCTCCACCATGGCCAAGACCAAAGAGCTGTCCAAGGATATCAGGGAGAAGATTGGAGACCTACACAAGGCTGGAATGGCTACAAGACCATCGCCAAGCAGCTTGGTGAGAGGTGACAACAGTTGTATGGAAGAAACATAAAATAACTGTCAGTCTCCTCAGTCTGGGGCTCCATGGAAGATTTCACCTCATGGAGGTTCAATGATGATGGAGAACGGTGAGGAATCAGCCCAGAACAACACGGGAGAATCTTCTCAATGATCTCAGCTGGGACCATCGTCACCAAGAAAACAATTGGTAACACACTACCCCATGGAGGACTGAAATCCTGCAGAACCCGCAAGGTCCCCCTACTCAGGAAATCACATGGTACAGCCCGTCTGATGTCTGCTAATGAACATCTGAATGATTCAGAGGAGAACTGGGTGAAAGGGTTGTGGTCAGAGGAGACCACAAATTGAAGTCTTTGGCATCAACTCAACTCACCATGTGTGGAGGAGGAGGAAGAACACCATCCCCACCATCACACACGGAGGAGGAAACATTATGTTTTGGGGGTGTTTTTCTGCTAAGGGGACAACTTCACCGCATCAAAGGGACGATGGGCGGGGCCATGTCCCATCAAATCTTGGGTGAGAACCTCCTTCCCTCAGCCAGGGCATTGAAAATGGGTCATGGATGGGAATTCCAGGATGACAATGACCCAAAACACACAGCCAAGGCAACAAAGGAGTGGCTCCAGAAGAAGCACATTAAGGTCCTGGAGTGGCCCAGCCAGTTTCCAGACCTTAATCCCATAGAAAATACGTGGTGGGAGCTGAAGGTTCGAGTTACCAAACGTCAGCTTCAAACCTTAATGACTTGGAGAGGAGTGGGACAAAATCCCTCCTGAGATGTGTGAGAACCTGGGGGCCAACTACAAGAAACGTTTGACCTCTAAGATTGCCAACAAGGGTTTCTCCACCAACTACTGAGGGGTCAAATACAGAGCATCCGGAAAGTATTCACAGTGCTTCACTTCTTCCACATTTTATATTACAGCCGCATTCCAACATGGATTCCATTCATTATTTTCCTCAAAATTCTACAAACAATCCCCCATAATGACAACGTGAAAGAAGTTTGGAAAAAATCCCATGTACATAAGTATTCACACCCTTTGTCATGTACATAAGTATTCACACCCTTTTCCATGGCACTCAGAATTGAGCTCAGGTGCCTCCTGTTTCCACTGATCATCCTTGAGATGTTTCCACAACTTGATTGGAGTCCACCTGTGGTAAATTAATTTGATTGGACATGATTTGGAATAGCACACACCTGTCTATAGAAGGTCCCACAGGTAACAGTGCATGTCAGAGCACAAACCAAGCCATGAAGTCCAAGGAATTGTCTGTAGACCTCAGAGATAGGATTGTATGGAGGCACAGATCGGGGGAAGGGTACAGAAACATTTCTGCAGCATTGAAGGTCCCAATGAGCACAGTGGCCTCCATCATCTGTAAATGGAAGAAGTTTGGACCACCAGGACTCTTCCTAAAGTGAGCGTTTGGGGGAGGGGGGCCTTAGTCAGGGAGGTGACCAAGAACCCGATGGTCACTCTGACAGAGCTCCAGCATTTCTCATGGAGAGAGGAGAACCTTCCAGAAGAACAACCATCTCTGCAGCACTCCACCAATCAGGCCTGTATGGGTGTGGCCAGACGGAAGCCACTCCTCAGTAAAAGTCACATGACAGCCCGCCTAGAGTTTACCAAAAGGCACCTGAAGAAGTCTCAGACCATGAGAAACAAAATTCTCTGCTCTGATGAAACAAAGATTGAACTCTTTGGCCTGAATGACAAGCGTCATGTCTGGAGGAAACCAGGCACCGCCCATCACCTGGCCAATACCATCCCTACTGTGAAGCATGGTGGTGGCAGCATCATGGTGTGGGGAGGAACTGGGAGACTAGTCAGGATGGAGGGAAAGATGAATGCAGCAATGTACAGAGACATCCTTGATGAAAACCTTCTCCAGAGCGTTCTGGACCTCAGACTGGGGTGAAGGTTCATCTTCCAACAGGACAACGACCCTAAGCACACAGCCAAGATAACAAAGGAGTGACTACGGGACAACTCTGTGAATGTCCTTGAGTGGCCCAGCCAGAGCCCAGACTTGAACCCGATTGAACATCTCTGGAGAGATCTGAAAATGGCTGAGCACCGACCCTCCCCCGTCCAACCTGATGGAGCTTGAGAGGTCCTGCAAAGAAGAATGGGAGAAACTGCCCAAAAATAGGAGTGCCGAGCTTGTAGCATCATACTCAGAAATACTTTTTCCCCCCCACTGTAAGGAGGAGGCAGAAAATGGAGCAGTGAGGGGCCCCCGGGTTGGGGTAGACAGGCCCCCTTGAGGACGTAGGAGGGGCGTTGTGCGCAGAATGCGGAGGAGCGCTGCAGCAAAGGGTTAAGTCCGATGCTCCAGGAAGGTCGTAAAACTCGCTGTCTTGTGTCGGCACTTTGCATTTCCTCTCCCAGCGGATGTCATTATTATCGCTGCGCGGCGTTCTTCTACTGATCACACAAAACATGAAAATAGGACTGCGGCTTATGGAGGAGCAGCACGGGGGAGGGGGGATTCCGCCATCTTCATACCACAGTACAAATTGGGGACCACTGCGCCACGGGGGGCCTCCGCTCATAAACATCCCACCAATTAAATATTCAAAATAAAATCCGCCGATAGAGACTTGCGATTTATGTGATCGCCATCATTGCGACCATGTGATCATTCCTTATAGGTAAGGCCTGGAAGGTCAACATTGTGCTTATTATATCGCTGTGTCTCTGCCCCTCCCACAATGGGGAGATTTCCTGCAGTAGTTTGTGTCTCTGCCCCTCCCACAATACAGAGATTTCCTGCAGTAGTTTGTGTCTCTGCCCCTCCCACAATGGTGAGATTTCCTGCAGTAGTTTGTGTCTCTGCCCCTCCCACAATGGTGAGATTTCCTGCAGTAGTTTGTGTCTCTGCCCCTCCCACAATGGTGAGATTTCCTGCAGTAGTTTGTGTCTCTGCCCCTCCCACAATAGAGAGATTTCCTGCAGTAAGTTGTGTCTCTGCCCCTCCCACAATAGAGAGATTTCCTGCAGTAGGTTGTGTCTCTGCCCCTCCCACAATGGGGAGATTGGTCGGTCCTAGTTTTCTAGAACTTCCCCTTTCCTGATGTCAGTCCTTCCATAGACAGTCCCATTCGTTCTATATCCGATCGCAGTTCATGTACAGAGTCATCTTAGGTTTTGGTTAGGAATGGGAACCATCCAGACTTCTATAGGCCACTGCCGCCCACAACAAGTCCCCACTGTCTCCACAGTTCCCACCATCTTCATGGGTAACCCCATCTTCATGGTACCCATTATCTCCAGGGTCCCCACCACCTCCATGGTCTCCACCACCTCCATGGTCTCCACCACCTCCATGGTCTCCACCACCTCCATGGTCTCCACCATCTCCATGGTCTCCGCCATCCCCACAGTCTCCGCCATCTTCATGGTCCCCGCCAGCTCCATAGTCCACCACATTTCTACAATCCCCACCATCTTCATGGTCCCCATCTTCACGGTCATTGCCATCTTCATGGTCCCCACCATCTCCACAATCCCCGCCATCTCCACAATCCCCGCCATCTTTATGGTCTCGCCATCTCCACAATCCCCGCCATCTTCATGGTCCCCATCTCCACGGTCACTGCTATCTTCATGGTCCCCACCATCTCCACAATCCCCGCCATCTTCATGGTCCCCATCTTCACGGTCACTGCTATCTTCATGGTCCCCACCATCTCCACAATCCCCGCCATCTTTATGGTCTCGCCATCTCCACAATCCCCGCCATCTTCATGGTCCCCGCCATCTTCATGGTCCCCGCCATCTCCACAATCCCCGCCATCTTCATGGTCCCCGCCATCTCCACAATCCCCGCCATCTCCACAATCCCCGCCATCTTCATGGTCCCCGCCATCTTCATGGTCCCCGCCATCTTTATGGTCTCACCATCTCCACAATCCCTGCCATCTTCATGGTCCCCGCCATCTTCATGGTCCCCGCCATCTCCACAATCCCCGCCATCTTCATGGTTCTCGCCATCTTCATGGTCCCCGCCATCTTCATGGTCCCCGCCATCTCCACAATCCCCGCCATCTCCACAATCCCCGCCATCTTTATGGTCCCCGCCATCTCCACAATCCCCGCCATCTTCATGGTCCTCGCAATCTTAATGGTCTCGCCATCTCCATGGTCCCCGCCATCTCCACAATCCCCGCAATCTTCATGGTCCCCGCCATCTTCATGGTCCTCGCAATCTTTATGGTCTTGCCATCTTCCACCCAAACAAGTTGGGAGGATCCGCTGACGCACGCCATTCTGCAGCGACTTACCTAGGAGGGCGGGACCAGAGACGATGCGGGGGATTGGTCAGCAATAAACAGACGCACAATTACCGGTGGTCAATGGGGCCGCCCCCGGTTCACGCCCCTAATCACTGTCTGTAATAGCTGATCCCGCGCAGGGAAGAGGCCGCGGCGTCTCAATTAGAAATCAGCGCACACCTGAAGGAGTCGCCAAACACGGCGGAGGGCGGCGGATCGATACGCGGTGTCTGCTGGAGCGTCAGCGACTCATTACGCCGCTTTACTTACAGCCAAATGGATTTCAGCAGCAAACAAATTACAAGACGCCCTTAACAAATTACAGGTAAACAGCGGCCGGGGCCGGCGCGGCGTTGTCAGAGCCAGACGGGGCGAACGGCGGTTATCAGCGACATCGGAGGAGAGCGCCGGCCTGCGGGTCAGAGATAAACTTTTCATTTGTCACCCGCCGGAGGAGGAAGCAAAAAAAAAAAGGATTTTTAATTAAAAAAAGAGAGAGAGTCGTCTGCGCGGCTCGCAGGAAACGGCGGCGGAAACGAGGATTTCACTGAAGTGACAAATCCGATATCGGATGGCGGCGATCGGAAGAGGCCACCAAGGCGGGGGGGGGGGGGGGTATCTGTCTTATCGCTGTAACTTGATATACAGCACATCGCGCCTGAGCGTTTACCGAACCAGTCCTGAAAATGGCGAATTATAAAAAAAAAAAAAGCGCAAGAAATTCGCCTAATTCTTGGAAACGATCGTCTCGCAGAATTCAACACAATGAAGGTTTCATTTGCAGCTGAGCGTTCCGTAAATGTGCGCAAAAGCGCACGTTTTCAGGCGCGCTCGCGTAACGCGTGTTGCGTTTGCGGTTACGTTTAAAATTAATGCCACCCCTAACTACGAAGCCAGTCCTGAAAATGGCGGTGGTCTGGCTGTCATGCCCATCCTCTGGCGTCAACATGTGCCTATTTCAGAGGCGGCAAGGAATGGCGTCCTCTGCAAGGGGAAGCCCACTTGGCAATGACCATGCAGGTGGCATCTGGCGCTCTGTTCCTGCCCACCTTAAAGGTTCCTAGCTCCGCCCATTTTATAAAACAGAATCCACCAGGGAAAGTGGAGGGACATGTGGGTGGAGCTGGGAACCCAAACCAAAGAACTCACCAAGAAAAGTGGAGAGGAATCATATGGGTGGAGCTGGGAACCCAGACTGAAGAACCCACCAGGGTGGAGAGGAATCATATGGGTGGAGCTGGGAACCCAGACTGAAGAACCCACCAGGGAAAGAGGTGGGGCATCGTGTGGGCGGAGCCGGGAATCCAGACCTAAGAACCCACCAGGGTGGAGAGGCATCATGTGGGTGGAGCTGGGAACCCAGACAGAAGAGCCCACCCATAGGGAATGTTAAAAGGATTAGAATTCATAGGATGTTGAATATAGCGGCGGTCTGGCCATATTGCCGATCCTCTGGCTTCATCGTTTGCTTTAATGTTACAGAAATTGCGCATATTCAGGAGGCGGTGAGGAATAACGTCCTCTGCAAGGGGCAGTCCACTTGGCAATGACCCTGCAGGTGACATCCAATGATGCTCTGTTCCTGCCCACCTTAAGGGTTCCCAGGCATCGTGTGGGCGGAGCTGGGAACCCAGACTGAACAACCCACCAGGGAAAGTAGAAGGGCACCATGGGGCGGAGCTGAGAACCCAGACCGAAGAACCCACCAGGGAAAGTAGAAGGGCATCATGGGGGCAGAGCTGAGAACCCAGATCGAAGAACCCACCAGGAAAATGGAGAGGCATTGTGGGCGGAGCTGGGAGCCCAGACCGAACAACCCACCAGGGAAAGTAGAAGGGCATCATGGGGGCAGAGCTGAGAACCCAGACCGAAGAACTCACCAGGAAAATGGAGAGGCATCATATGGGTGGAGGTGAGAACCCAGACCGAAGAACCCACCAGGAAAATGGAGAGGCATCGTGGGCGGAGCTGGGAGCCCAGACCGAAGAACCCACCATGAAAATGGAGAGGCATCATGTGGGCTGGAGTTGAGAACCCAGATCGAAGAACCCACCAGGAAAATGGAGAGGCATCATGTGGGCGGAGCTGAGAACCCAGACCGAAGAACCCACCAGGAAAAGAGGAGAGGCATCATGTGGGCGGAGCTGAGAACCCAGACCGAAGAACCCACCAGGAAAAGTGGAGAGGCATCATGTGGGCGGAGCTGGGAGCCCAGACCGAAGAACCCACCAGGAAAAGTGGAGAGGCATCATGTGGTTGGAGCCGGGAATCCAGACCGAAGAACCCACCAGGGGTAAAAAAAAAAAAAAAAAAAAAAAACGCCAAAGAAGCTCCTGTACCATTTTTGAAAGTTGCGCAATGTGCGTTTTGAAGTGCGCAAAAACTCACATCTTCTTGCCGAGTATTGGGTGACATTAAGAATAAATGGCGACCATGAAAGCGCATGAAAAAAGCGCTTTTGTGCACATTCATAGAATGTACGTGAAAATAAAAAAGCGCCAAAGAAGCTCCTGTACCTTATTTTAAAGTTGCACCACGCACGGTTTTTTTTACCTGCGCATCTTTAAGCGCGCAAAAACTCACATCTTGTTGCTGCGTTTAGGGTGGCATTTAGAAAATGAATGGCGACCGTGAAAGCGCGTGAAAACGTGCGTTTTTGTGCACATTTAAAGAATGCACGTGAAGAAGAAAAGTGCCAAAATAAACTCCTGTACTTCTCGCTGCATTTGGGGTGGCATTAAGAATGAACGGCGACTGCGAACGCGCGTGAAAAGTGCGCTTTTGTGCACATTTATAGAATGTAAGTGAAAATAACCATTCAAAAAGTGCGCCAAAACGTGCGTTCAGGAGACGCACGGTGTGAATGGGGCCCAAAGGAACGCTCTGATGAAATGGCGCCGTGAGTCGGCTCCTCCCATACGGGACGGGTCGTGCTAATTAAGTCTCAGGGACCAATCGGCGGGAAGCGCAGACCATTCGCCACCTTTAGCGCAGTAAATCTCGCCCGGCGTGCGTGAAATGATCCCTAATTCCCTTTTCTCTGTCGATTCTTCCCGGGAACAATAATCCTTTTTCCTGGCAAGCGACCGCCGCTGATAAATCCCCCCGTTTGGCCGCGGCGCGGTTTATCCGGGTGTTTACGGGGATTATCCGGTTAAAGAAAAGCGGCGATTTCAAAGCGCTCTTTGTTTTTTCGCTGTCCCTCATTGTAACGCCATGGCCGGGGCTCGGCGGCGTTTCCTCTGCGGGGGAACAAGCCTGCTAATCCCGCGCTTCTCCATCAAGGCGCGCGACGCGCTGAGCGATGACAGGTGTCGGAGCGCCAGACGGGAAAACGTGACAGCGCCGCGGGAAGCGCGTTGGGGGTTAAACTGCTAATTAAATCTTCGCAAACAGGAATGATGTCTGGGAGTGGAAAAAAAAATGGAGCATTCTAAAAAAAAAAAAAATCACCCAGAATGGCGATTAGCGGATGCGAGCGACCATTAATCACGCGTAATTGTGGCGTTAACGGTAATTAACCGTAAATAACTGTGACAAGAGGCTCGTCTCACAGATCGGAAGTGTCACGCCGCAGCCGTGAGAAACGCCTCCATATTTAACAAGGAAATGCACAGGGAGAGCTGGCGCAGTGGGAGGGGCCTCTCCTAGGATTCATCAATTAGGACCCCCAAGGACAGCATTGAAGGGGGTCCGAGAAATCAATCCGATGGCACGCTACGCCATTCCTAAAACCGCTTTAAGTCATCAAAAAAAATGTAAAAAAGCGGTTTTGCGTCATGCCAAAAATTGACGGATTAAATTGGCGGAATAAAATCGGCCGATTAATTGGGCGGAATAAAAAAGCGGAAAATGGTTTTGCGTCACGGCGGACATTGGCCGATGAAATTGGGGGATTAAAAAGGCGGATAGCGATTCGACGAAAATTGTTACAAATTTTTAACCTAATTTTCCTAATTTGTAACAAAATCTGTTCTCTAATTAAAGGATTCCATGAGGCTCCGCCTACAAGGAATCCTTAAGTAGACGGTGCTGCCCCTGCTAGTGGAGGGAGAGAGAGGGGAGGAGTCACAGCGCGGGCTGTGTAATCTGATCTCTCCTATCAGACCTGTCCCTGATAGGAGAGGGGGAGGAGTCAGTGCGGGCTGTGTAATCTGATCTCTCCTATCAGACCTGTCCCTGATAGGAGAGGGGGAGGAGTCAGTGCGGGCTGTGTAATCTGATCTCTCCTATCAGACCTGTCCCTGATTGGAGAGGGGAGGAGTCACAGCGCGAGCTGTGTAATCTGATCTCTCCTATCAGACCTGTCCCTGATAGGAGAGGGGGAGGAGTCAGTGCGGGCTGTGTAATCTGATCTCTCCTATCAGACCTGTCCCTGATTGGAGAGGGGAGGAGTCACAGCGCGAGCTGTGTAATCTGATCTCTCCTATCAGACCTGTCCCTGATAGGAGAGGGGGAGGAGTCAGTGCGGGCTGTGTAATCTGATCTCTCCTATCAGACCTGTCCCTGATAGGAGAGGGGAGGAGTCACAGAACAGGCTGTGTAATCTGATCTCTCCTATCAGACCTGTCCCTGATTGGAGAGGGGAGGAGTCACAGCGCGGGCTGTGTAATCTGATCTCTCCTATCAGACCGTCCCCTCAGGGGAGGAGTCACATTGCAGGCTATGCAATCTGATCTCTCCTATCAGACCTGTCCCTGATAGGAGAGGGGAGGAGTCACAGCGCGGGCTGTGTAATCTGATCTCTCCTATCAGACCTGTCCCTGATAGGAGAGGGGAGGAGTCACATTGCAGGCTGTGTAATCTGAGCTCTCCTATCAGACCAGTCCCTGATAGGAGAGGGGAGGAGTCACAGAACAGGCTGTGTAATCTGATCTCTCCTATCAGACCCGTCCCCTCGGGGGAGGAGTCACATTGCAGGCTGTGTAATCTGATCTCTCCTATCAGACCTGTCCGTAATTGGTTCTGGCAAGGCGTACGGGAGCGCCTCAGGGGGACGTAGCGAACGTAGCTGTAAATCGCGACCCCCCCCCCCCCCCCCGCTGAATATGGAGGTTGTGTGTGGCGGGCCCGCGGCCGGAGGAGCGATTACGAAGGATTCCTCGGTGAATTGCGTCTCTCCTGGAAGGATGGATGGCGAGGAGCTCGGCGTGACGCAGACAAGATATTCCCTCTCTCCTCCCCCGCTGACTCAGCAATATCCGAGCCGGCAATGAGGTCAATGGCTAATGGATGGGGCCCCGGGGGGCGGTTCAGCTAGGCGGGGTAATGGGCGGCCGGGGACCCGCTTCGTGTTTAGCGCGGACTCTTCCGCGTGTTTATGGACGCACCATAAGGAGAAGCGCTCCCTGGCCGCCCATAAAACCTCCCTCCCGCACTCCATCTTCCCTAACACGCCGCGCTGAGCCGCCATTACCGTCCGAAACGCATCGAAAAAAAAGAAGAGGATTCCGGATAAATCCAGAAAATGAACTCATCGTCTGCACACCAGCTGAAACCTGACATCAGGCTGACGGTCTCTTCTTCCCCGGACAGTCTCGTGTTTCAGGCGCTGGGTGAACGAGGCTCAGAAATCAGACGGGAGTCGGCCCCCACCCTCTCCATGGCGGGAAAATTCCTCGCCCTCCCCCCGCCGCAGAGCTGAACGCGCAAAAAAAATGTAAATTGATAAAATCCCTAATAAACAACTTTTATTCTCCGACAAAATGGATTCATCGATTTCAGCATGGCGGTGCGCAGGGAGGGCGCGCGGCGACCCGCGGGTGAGGCCAACATCGCAGCTGCACTTAAATGAATGGGAATTGATTGAAGTTCCCAATTCTCAAAAGATGGCAAATCAATGGCTGAGAAAAAAAAAATGGCTTTTCTTCCCGCCGCCGCCGCGAACTCCGCGTTCCGAAGATCTAATGTGCGCAGCTCCCCCTCCCCCCCACAACTGAAATATAACAGGAGCCTCGCCAATCCTCCAAAATGATATATCGCCTCTTTGGAGGGTATGGCCCTTTAAGAGAAAGGGGGTGGGGGGCTGCCCAATTTTATAATCTATAACCCCGCCCACCCATATTATACATTACCCCACCCCCCATGGTATATATGAAGGCGACAAACACGGGGGCGGAGGGGTAGGCGACGAGCGCAGGGGGCGGAGGGGTAAGGCGATGAGCGCAGTGGGGGTAGATGAAGGCGACAAACACGGGGGTGGAGGGGTAGGTGACGAGCGCAGGGGGCGGAGATGAAGGCAACGAGCGCAGGGGGCGTAGATGAAGGCAACAAACACGGGGGTGGAGGGGTAGGTGACGAGCGCAGGGGGCGGAGGGGAAGGCGACGAGCGCAGGGGGCGGAGGGGAAGGCGACGAGCGCAGGGGGCGTAGATGAAGGCGACAAACACGGGGGTGGAGGGGTAGGCGACGAGCACAGGGGGCGGAGATGAAGGCGACGAGCGCAGGGGGCAGAGGGGAAGGCGACGAGCGCAGGGGGCGGAGGGGAAGGCGACGAGCGCAGGGGGCGGAGGGGAAGGCGACGAGCGCAGGGGGCTTAGATGAAGGCGACAAACACGGAGGTGGAGGGGTAGGCGACGAGCACAGGGGGCGGAGATGAAGGCGACGAGCGCAGGGGGCAGAGGGGAAGGCGACAAACGCGGGGGGCGGAGGGGAAGGCGACGAGCGCAGGGGGCGGAGGGGAAGGCAACGAGCGCGGGGGCGGAGATTAAGACGTCGAGTGCGGGGGCGGAGATGAAGGCGTTGGGCGCGGGGGCGGAGATGAAGGCGACAAACACGGGGGCGGAGGGGAAGGCGACGAGCGCAGGGGGCGGAGGGGTAGGGGACGAGTGCGGGGTCGGAGGGGAAGGCGACGCGCGCAGGGGGCGGAGGGGAAGGCGACGAGCGCAGGGGGCGGAGGGGAAGGCAACGAGCGTGGGGGCGGAGGTGAAGGCAACGAGCGCAGGGGGCGGAGATGAAGGCGTCGAGCGCAGGGGCGGAGATGAAGGCGTCGAGCACGGGGGCGGAGATGAAGGCGACAAACACGGGGGCGGAGGGGAAGGCGACGAGTGCAGGGGGCGGAGGGGAAGGCGACACGCGCAGGGGGCGGAGATGAAGGCGTTGAGCGCGGGGGTGGAGGGGAAGGCGACGCGCGCAGGGGGCGGAGATGAAGGCGTTGAGCGCGGGGGCGGAGATGAAAGCGATATGTCTCTGGGATAGGAAGTGACACAGAGAGCACAAAACACACCTCTGTCCCTTCACTGGCCAATTCAAAACTAGAGAGACATATTGTGGCCCCTCCCCCCAGCTCCAATCAGCATGAGGGTGGCACTTCTTTTCTTCCCTTTCCTTATTATACACCCGGTGATGTCATCACTGGGTCTCTGTGCTTCTCTATGCAATGCAGGCAGATCATGGCTGGTGGGAGGAGCCTTATTATACACCCGGTGATGTCATCACTGGGTCTCTGTGCTTCTCTATGCAATGCAGGCAGATCATGGCTGGTGGGAGGAGCCTTATTATACACCCGGTGATGTCATCACTGGGTCTCTGTGCTTCTCTATGCAATGCAGGCAGATCATGGCTGGTGGGAGGGGCTTCCTCAAACATTTCTAAAGCAAGCAATTGGAGGAGTTATGCAAATATGAAAATACCTTCATGAGTGGGCATCAGTCTGGAGGAGTGGGCGTTCCCAGGCAGGCTGTATTTGCATAGGTAACACCCACAACTAAAACTGAAATCCAATGAATGGAGGGGCTGGGGAGGAAAGGGCGAGGTGATGCTGGACGTCCTCCAGCCAGGAAATGGGGCGGGGCTCTATGTGACTTGCTGCAGCTTCTAATGCACATTGTGAGACACACAGAGGAAGTCCAGGGGGAGGAGCCTGTACAAGTGGAGTCCGGTGATTGGGAGATGTGGAGGGCGATTATTAATCTCCCCCCCCCCCCCCCCAGGAGAGCGACGATTCACCGCACACAGCTCAGCCACTCAGAAAATTTATCCCCCTCCCCCACCAGGAGGGACCCGCCCACCCAACTTCAATTACCGAACTGCCAGAGAAACCGCGATCAGACGACGCCGTACTGTGACATCACACTTCCCACCGACACCCAACAACCCCCCATCTCCGTGGGTCACACCCCACCCCCCCAATACTGGATGGGTCACTCCACCCACAACAGAGGTCTACTGTGCCCATTATGAGGGGTTCCCACCATCCCTGTGCCCATTATGATGGGGTTCTCACCATCCCTGTGCCCATTATGAGGGGTTCTCACCATCCCTGTGCCCATTATGAGGGGTTCCCCCCATCCCTGTGCCCATTATGAGGGGTTCCCTCCATCCCTGTGCCCATTATGAGGGGTTCCCTCCATCCCTGTACCCATTATGAGGGGTTCCCTCCATCCCTGTGCCCATTATGAGGGGTTCCCTCCATCCCTGTGCCCATTATGAGGGGTTCTCACCATCCCTGTGCTCATTATGAGGAGTTCCCTCCATCCCTGTGCCCATTATGAGGAGTTCCCTCCATCCCTGTGCCCATTATGAGGAGTTCCCTCCATCCCTGTGCCCATTATGAGGGGTTCTCACCATCCCTGTGATCATTATGAGGGGTTCTCACCATCCCTGTGCCCATTATGAGGGGTTCCCTCCATCCCTGTGCCCATTATGAGGGGTTCCCACCATCCCTGTGCCCATTATGAGGGGTTCCCTCCATCCCTGTACCCATTATGAGGGGTTCCCTCCATCCCTGTGCCCATTATGAGGGGTTCCCTCCATCCCTGTGCCCATTATGAGGGGTTCCCTCCATCCCTGTGCCCATTATGAGGAGTTCCCTCCATCCCTGTGCCCATTATGAGGGGTTCTCACCATCCCTGTGATCATTATGAGGGGTTCTCACCATCCCTGTGCCCATTATGAGGGGTTCCCTCCATCCCTGTGCCCATTATGAGGGGTTCCCACCATCCCTGTGCCCATTATGAGGGGTTCCCTCCATCCCTGTACCCATTATGAGGGGTTCCCTCCATCCCTGTGCCCATTATGAGGGGTTCCCTCCATCCCTGTGCCCATTATGAGGGGTTCCCTCCATCCCTGTGCCCATTATGAGGGGTTCCCTCCATCCCTGTGCCCATTATGAGGGGTTCCCTCCATCCCTGTGCCCATTATGAGGGGTTCCCTCCATCACTGTGCCCATTATGAGGGGTTCCCTCCATCCCTGTGCCCATTATGAGGGGTTCCCTCCATCCCTGTGCCCATTATGAGGGGTTCCCACCATCCCTGTGCCCATTATGAGGGGTTCCCTCCATCCCTGTGCCCATTATGAGGGGTTCCCACCATCCCTGTGCCCATTATGAGGGGTTCCCTCCATCCCTGTGCCCATTATGAGGGGTTCCCTCCATCCCTGTGCCCATTATGAGGGGTTCCCTCCATCCCTGTGCCCATTATGAGGGGTTCCCTCCATCCCTGTGCCCATTATGAGGGGTTCCCTCCATCCCTGTACCCATTATGAGGGGTTCCCTCCATCCCTGTGCCCATTATGAGGGGTTCCCTCCATCCCTGTGCCCATTATGAGGGGTTCCCTCCATCCCTGTGCCCATTATGAGGGGTTCTCACTATCCCTCGGCTGAACAGAACATTACAGCACAGACAGGCACTGAGCCTCCAGACGGGTCCTAAAATGGGCGGAGTTACTGGTGAAATGCGTAAAGCATCACCACCCACCCATCCTTTGATTGCCAATCACAGGGCGAGGCCAGCACGCTGGAAGATTTCCCCAGGCTCCTCCCACTCTTCTGCCTTTTTTTCTGATATTGATTACGGATCACCCTGAATTATTGGCGTCGTATTGATGATCTGATTAGTGGGCGGAGTTTGGGGGCGCCGCCATCGCTGGTAACATTGGACCCGCTCTTTGGTCGCTGCTATTCAGCGACATCGCAGTGACCGGTCCTCGCGGTTCCCGGACGTCACTCCAGGTCCAGAAAAATGGCGGCCGGCCCTCCCACCATCCCGCCGCTTCTAGAGGAACAATCCCCCCCCTCCCCCGACATCGGAGGTTAAAAGGGTCGGCGATTGATGGATTAATTATCGCGCTCCCTTCCCGTCCGCCTTCATCACCGCGCTAAAAATACACATTGACCGGCGGGCGCTGGCGGCTCCCATTTAACCCTTCGCTGCCCCCGGGAATTCGCATCGATCGCGCCTTTTCTTCTATCAGATTTGATGTCGTGTTATTGAAGGTTTAATGTAGCGGCTGATATAAATGATCTCCGCCGCGTCTGTTTACAGTCCGGGAATCGCTCCCCGGCCGCCATTATCCGCGCTCCAACGGCCAGGAAATACCGCTCCTTAAAGGGGGGAGGCCGCCGCGTAGTGAAAATAACGCATTATGGCCACTGGGTGGTGCCGAGTAACATAGGAAATAACTTGTGTGTTCATCAGCGCCCCCTCTAGTGAGAGTGGGGAAAATACTGCATTATGGCCACTAGGTGGTGCCGAGTAACATAGGAAAACAATTGTGTATTCATCAGCGCCCCCTCTAGTGAGAGTGGGGAAAATACTGCATTATGGCCACTAGGTGGTGCCGAGTAACATAGGAAAACAATTGTGTATTCATCAGCGCCCCCTCTAGTGAGAGTGGGGAAAATACTGCATTATGGCCACTAGGTGGTGCCGAGTAACATAGGAAAACAATTGTGTATTCATCAGCGCCCCCTCTAGTGAGAGTGGGGAAAATACTGCATTATGGCCACTAGGTGGTGCCGAGTAACATAGGAAAACAATTGTGTATTCATCAGCGCCCCCTCTAGTGAGAGTGGGGAAAATACTGCATTATGGCCACTAGGTGGTGCCGAGTAACATAGGAAATAAATAAGTTCATCAGCGCCATCTAGTGTGAATGGGGAAAATACCTCATTATGGCCACTAGGTGGTGCCGAGTAACATAGGAAATAAATAAGTTCATCAGCGCCATCTAGTGTGAATGGGGAAAATACCTCATTATGGCCACTAGGTGGTGCCGAGTAACATAGGAAATAAATAAGTTCATCAGCGCCATCTAGTGTGAATGGGGAAAATACCTCATTATGGCCACTAGGTGGTGCCGAGTAACATAGGAAATAAATAAGTTCATCAGCGCCATCTAGTGTGAATGGGGAAAATGCCACATTATGGCCACTGGAGGGTGCTCAGTAACATAAGAAAATGAGTAGGTTCATCAACGCCATCTAATGTAAATGGAGAAAATATCGCATTATGGCCACTAGGTGGTGCTGAGTAACATAGGAAATAAATAGGTTCATCAGCGCCATCTAGTGTGAATGGGGAAAATACCACAATATGGTCACTAGGTGGTGTTGAGTAAACATATAAAATTAGTAGGTTCATCAACTCCCATCTGGTGTAAATGGGGAAAATACCAACTTAATGACCTCTAGATGGCGCTATGATAGGAAATACGTACGCTCATCAGCGCCATCTAGTGTGAATAGAGAAAATAATGCATTATGGCCACTAGGAAGTGCTGAGTAACACAGGATTTATAAGTATGCTCATCACAGTGAATGGGAAAATGTGACATTAAGGCCACTAGATGGCGCTACCATAGGAATTATGTAAGCTAATCAGCGCCCTCTAGTGTGAATGGGGAAAATACCTCATTATGGCCACTAGGTGGTGCTGAGTAACATAGGAAATAACTTGTGTGTTCATCAGCGCCATCTAGTGTGAATGGGGAAAATGCCGCATTATGGCCACTGGAGGGTGCTCAGTAACATAAGAAAATGAGTAGGTTCATCAACGCCATCTAATGTACGTGGGGAAAATATCACATTATGGCCACTAGGTGGTGCCAAGTAGCATAGGAAATAAATAGGTTTATCAGCGCCCTCTAGTGTGAATAGAGAAAATAAAACATTATAGCCAGTAGATGGTGCTAAGTAACATAGGAAATAAATATGTCCATCAGCGCCATCTAGTGTGAATGGGGAAATACTGCATTATGACCACTAGATGGTGCTGAGTATCATAGGAAATAAGTATGCTCATCACAGTGCATGGGAAAATGCCACATTAAGGCCACTAGATGGTGCTAAGTAACATAGGCAATAAATAGGTTCATCAGCGCCATCTAGTGAGAATGGGGAAAATGCTGCATTATGGTCACTAGGTGGTGCCGAGTAACATATAAAATGAGTAGGTTCATCAACTCCATCTGGTGTGGATGCCTAAAATACCTCATTATGGACACTAGATGGTGCTGAGTAACATAGGAAATAAAAATGTTCATCAGCGCCATCTAGTGTGAATGGCTAAATACCTAATTAAGGCCACTGGGTGGATGCCAAGGAACATAGGAAATAAGTAGGTTCATCAGCGCTATCTAGTGTGAATGGGGAAAATAACGTATTATGGTCACTAGGTGGTGCCAAGTAGCATAGGAAATAAACAGGTTGATCAGCGCCCTCTAGTGTGAACAGAGAAAATAAAACATCATAGCCAGTAGATGGTGCTAAGTAACATAGGAAATAAATAGGTTCATCAGCGCCCTCTAGTGAGAATGAGGAAAATGCTGCATTATGATCACTAGATGGTGCTGAGTAACATAAAATAAGTATGCTCATTAGCGCCATCTAGTGTATATGGAAAAAAATGCATTATGTGATATAAACACCCCCTGCAGGTGTGGTAGTGTAATATTTCATGTACCGGGGTCACATACTCCGCCCATGAAGCAGGAAGTAGAGCTGACATCTGGTCAGTGGGGACACCTGAGACCTGGATGAGAGATATTCCGGCTCAGGAAAGGCAGTTTCTCTCTGGGGGAGGTAATAATGAGAGCGGAGGAGGAGAGAGGCAGGGATTGGTCTTCCTCCTAAGGAAGTCAGGAGGCAGAGGCGGAGGCGGGGCAGTGACTACAAACAGAAAAAAATTTCAGCCTCAGAAATCCGGAGTCTCTGTTTTTTCCAGGCAGAGGACGCTGACAGGAGGAAGGAGCAGTGTCAGCCATTATAAGTACGGGAAATATTTATTTTTGGGTGTGGGGCTCTTTTGGCGGTCGCGCTCCCCTGCACTGACGCCTCGGATAAGATCGATCGTATATCAGGTGGGACACGGTGGACGCGGCGGTTCCCGACTCCGGCGAGCGTCGTTACCATGACTTGTAATGGTCGCCCCGCGCTGGGAATGAATCCGAGCCGCTGAGTATTACGGGGAAGCGCGGAAGAAGAGGTTTGGGAGCGCGCGGCGCGGGGACATAAAAGGCGACTCCGCCCTTTACTGGGGGACATCAATTTTCATATTTAGGAGCTCGGCGGTGAAAATGGCGGAAGTTATTTTCATTTAAATTTTTTATCCCGTGTGTGCGGCTTTTTATGAGCAGAAAGGGGCGGGGATTGTGCAGCGTGTCGGCGCAGAGGAAGGTCAACGCGGAACGCCATTCCAGCCTCTGCCGGGCGATAACTCGCCACCGCCATACGTAATTCTGCGATTAGAGAGCGACCGTTTCATACGGAATTCTGCGATCAGAGGGCGACCGTTTCATACGTAATTCTGCGATTAGAGAACGACCATTTCATACGGAATTCTGCGATTAGAGAGCGACCGTTTCATACGTAATTCTGCGATTAGAGAGCGACCGTTTCATACGGAATTCTGCGATTAGAGAACGACCGTTTCATACGGAATTCTGCGATTAGAGAACGACCGTTTCATACGGAGGACGCAGGCGGCGCTCAGCGCCACACAGGAAGCGGCAAAGTCCGATACGATCCCGGCGTGGAAATCACCCGCAAGAGCGGAAATGAGAGACGCGGCTTTAGAAGGAAACCAATCGGAAACAATCTTACAAAATCTTGGAATAAATAGTTTCTTTTTTTTTTTTTTCCGGGAAGTGTCCAGACCGCGTCACCGGGAAGGGGCGGGTCATCAGTACAATTGGGGGCGTATTTATAAACAATTCCGTATTCAGCCATCGAAACTGCATGGAAATTTATTATGGGGCGAAGTCGAATGTTCGCCACCTCTACTCTCTGTGGATCGAATGTGTGAATAGGGAAAAATACCACATTATGGGCACTAGATGGCGCTATCATAGGAAGTAAATATGCGCATCAGCGCGAATGTGAATGGGGAAAATAACGTATTATGGCCACTAGATGGTGCTAAGTAACAAAGGAAATAAGGATGTTCATCAACAACATCTAGTTTAAATGGGGAAAATACAGCATTATGACCTCTAGATGGCGCGGAAGAACACAGGGAAAAAAAAAAAAAATAAGCTCACCAGCGCCATCTAATGTGAATGGGGGAAAATACAACATTATGGTCACTAGATGGCGCTATCATAGGAAATATGAATGCTCATCAGCGCCATCTAGTGTAAATAGGGAAAATAAACGCATTCTGGCCACTAGATGGCGCTGAGTGACAGAAAATAAGTATGCTTATCAGTGTGAATGGGAAAATACCACATTAAAGCCACTAGATGGCGCAATCATAGGAAATAAGTATGCTCATCAACACCATCTAGTGTGAATGGGGAAAATACCATATAATGGCCAATAGATGGTGCTGAGTATCACAGGAATTATGTATGCTCACCAGCACCATCTAGGGTGAAAGGGGAAAATAACCACTATGGCCACTAGATGGTGCTGAGCAACACAGGAAAAAAATAAGCTCATCAGCGCCATCTAACGTGAATGGGGAAAATACAACATTATGGCTACTAGATGGTGCTATCATAGGAAATATGTATGCTCATCAGCGCCATCTAGTGTGAATGGGGAAAATAACCACTATGGCCACTAGATGGTGCTGAGCAACACAGGAAAAAAATAAGCTCATCAGCGCCATCTAGTGTGAATGGGGAAAATACCTCATTATGGCCACTAGATGGTGCTAAAAAACAGAGAAAATAAGTATGCTCATCAGCGCCATCTAGTGTGAATAAAGAAAATGCCACATTAAGGCCCCTAGATGGCACGGACTGTCATAGGAAATAAATAAGCTCATCAGCGCCATCTAGTGGCCACAATGTGGGAGGAGTTTTCCCATTCACACAGCCTGAGAACATTCGATTTTGCCCCATTTGCCAAATTTCCCGGCCGTTTGAATGGGCGACTTGCAATGTATATTTTTTTAAATGCGCCCCCCCTGCGTCCGTTCACCCCGGGTAGTCAGTTTGTCTCTTTCATTAATCATTCCCCCGATCCGCCATGGGTCCAATTTTCAGCTTTTCCTGAATCTTGACGTTCGGCGCATTCACGGCGCCCACACACCTTCCAATCCGATCGCACGGCGCCCACACACCTCCCAATCCGATCGCACGGCGCCCAAACACCTTCCAATCGGATCGCACGGCGCCCACACATCTTCCAATCCGACCGATCGCACGGCGCCCACACACCTTCCAATCCGATCGCACGGCGCCCACACACCTCCCAATCGGATCGCACGGCGCCCACACACCTCCCTATCGGATCGCACGGCGCCCACACATCTCCCAATCCGATCGCACGGCGCCCAAACACCTTCCAATCGGATCGCACGGCGCCCACACATCTTCCAATCCGACCGATCGCACGGCGCCCACACACCTTCCAATCCGATCGCACGGCGCCCACACATCTTCCAATCCAACCGATCGCACGGCGCCCACCCACACACCTTCCAATCCGATCGTATGAATTTCAGAAAGGCGCCCCGGCAAAGTTTTTATTCCTTTGGGTCGAATCGATCGATCGGATTGGCTGGAAAATCCTAATTTCCGATGTGGTCGCAACGATACGCGGCATAATCAGTTTTATTGTTAATTAAATCATAATCCTATTCTTAAAAAACATGGCGGCCATCTCCCACGCCCACCGGATTGGCGACCCCCCCCCCCCCCGCCGGTTTCGCTTTCCTGCAGGTCGATAAAATTTACGAGCAAATTACAAACAAACGCCAACGGCGGCGGATTTAAAATGGCGGTTCTAGCGGCTGCTAGCTTGTTGCCACGGGGAAAAGCGCGGCGGTTTGTTTCCATATGGCGAGGAGGATATAAAAAACAGCGAGACTTTCATTTACCTCCCCCCAACGCAGAGAATCCTCTTCACTATTTTTTTTTTCAAATATAATTTAGCGGTAATGTGCGGGAAAAGGAGGCGGCGTGAATTCCTCTCCACCCCGCGGCTACGGAAAAAAAAGAAGAGCGATGGTCTCCGGCGCAGGATTTGAGGTTTGAAGCGTGAAGCGGCGGCGCCTAATTCTCCATTTTTATTCATAGCCGACACAACAGGGAGCGCGGCGCCCCCCGCCGTAAAATATGTCCGCGCTCTTCGGGGGAAGGGAGGAAGCTTTTTGTCTCCCTCAGACCGCGGGCTTTTTTTTCGGTGCGGTAAATGAGCGTCGCGGCGCCTTTTCTGAAAACCCGCTGACCGCCATCGAAATCGACGTCCTCGTGTCGGCGCCCGCGGGTGAAGATGGATAAAACAGGCGGGAGGCGGTTCAATGGCTCTTACCGACTTATTGCGGATTGGCGGACCCCACTTAGCCTCGGCCGGAGGGAGCGCGGGAAACAGCGAGGGACGAGGGGGGGAGGGGGGCTGTTTACCAATAACGCCGCCCGTTTCCACGGCAACTGGAGTAGAAAACCCAAAATTAGAAAGAGGAGTTAATTTGCAACAAATATCGATCGTTCACTCTAAATAAATAAAAGATGGCAACGATTCGACCAGAATGTGACCCGCGGGAACTAGGATCCCAAATATGGCAGTAGACTGTAAGCTTCTGGGGTCAGGGTCTCAAACTAAGCTCCTGGGGGTCAGGGACTTATTAGACTGTAAGCTCCTGGGACAGGGTCTTATTAGACTGTAAGCTCTTGGGACAGGATCTCATTAGACTGTAAGCTCCTGGGGTTGGGGTCTCATTAGACTGTAAGCTCCTGGGACAGGGTCTTATTAGACTGTAAGCTCTTGGGACAGGATCTCATTAGACTGTAAGCTCCTGGGGTCGGGGTCTCATTAGACTGTAAGCTCCTGGGGTCGGGGTCTCATTAGATTGTAAACTCCTGGGACAGGGTCTTATTAGACTGTAAGCTCTTGGGACAGGATCTCATTAGACTGTAAGCTCTTGGGACAGGATCTCATTAGACTGTACACTCCTGGGGTCGGGGTCTCATTAGACTGTAAGTTCCTGGGGTCAGGGTCTCATTAGACTGTAAGCTCCTGGGGTCGGGGTCTCATTAGACTGTAAGCTCCTGGGGTCGGGGTCTCATTAGACTGTAAGCTCCTGGGGTTGGGGTCTCATTAGACTGTAAACTCCTGGGACAGGGTCTTATTAGACTGTAAGCTCTTGGGACAGGATCTCATTAGATTGTAAGCTCCTGGGGTCGGGGTCTCATTAGACTGTAAGCTCCTGGAGTCGGAGTCTCATTAGACTGTAAGCTCCTGGGGTTGGGGTCTCATTAGACTGTAAGCTCTTGGGACAGGATCTCATTAGACTGTAAGCTCCTGGGGTCGGGGTCTCATTAGACTGTACACTCCTGGGGTCGGGGTCTCATTAGACTGTAAGTTCCTGGGGTCAGGGTCTCATTAGACTGTAAGCTCCTGGGGGTCGGAGTCTCATTAGACTGTAAGCTCCTGGAGTCGGAGTCTCATTAGACTGTAAGCTCCTGGGGTTGGGGTCTCATTAGACTGTAAGCTCCTGGGGTTGGGGTCTCATTAGACTGTAAGCTCCAGGGGTCGGGGTCTCATTAGACTGTAAGCTCCTAGGGTCAGAGTCTCATTAGACTGTAAGCTCCTGGGGTCAGAGTCTCATTAGACCTCTAAGCTCCTGGGGTCGGGGTCTCATTAGACTGTAAGCTCCGGGGGTTGGGGTCTCATTAGACTGTAAGCTCCGGGGGTCGGGGTCTCATTAGACTGTAAACTCCTGGGGTTGGGGTCCCATTAGACTGTAAGCTCCTGGGGTTGGGGTCTCATTAGACTGTAAGCTCCTGGGGCAGAGTCTCATTAGACTGTAAGCTCTGGGGGTCGGGGTCTCATTAGACTGTAAGCTCCTGGGGTCAGGGTCTTATTATACATTAGACTGTAAGCTCCTGGGGTCAAAGTCTCATTAGACTGTAAGCTCCTGGGGTCAGAGTCTCATTAGACTGTAAGCTCCTGGGGCAGAGTCTCATTAGACTGTAAGCTCTGGGGGTCGGGGTCTCATTAGACTGTAAGCTCCTGGGGGTCAGAGTCTCATTAGACTGTAAGCTCCTGGGGTCAGAGTCTCATTAGACTGTAAGCTCCTGGGGCAGAGTCTCATTAGACTGTAAGCTCTGGGGGTTGGGGTCTCATGAGACTGTAAGCTCCTGGAGTCAGAGTCTCATTAGACTGTAAGCTCCTGGGGTCGGAGCCTCATTAGACTGTAAGCTCCTGGGGTTAGGGTCTCATTAGACTGTAAGCTCCAGGGGTCAGGGTCTCAGACTGTAAGCTCCTAGGGTCAGGGTCTCATTAGACTGTAAACTCCTGGGGTCGGGGTCTCATTAGACTGTAAGCTCCTGGGGTCAGAGTCTCATTAGACTGTAAGCTCCTGGGACAGGGTCTCATTAGACTGTTAGCTCCGGGGGTCGGGGTCTCATTAGACAGTAAGCTCCTGGGGTCAGAGTCTCATTAGACCTCTAAGCTCTTGGGGTTAGGGTCTCATTAGACTGTAAGCTCCGGGGGTCGGAGTCTCATTAGACTGTAAGCTCCGGTTGTTGGGGTCTCATTAGACTGTAAGCTCCTGGGGTCGGGGTCTCATTAGACTGTAAGCTCCTGGGGACAGAGTCTTATTAGACTGTAAGCTCCTGGGGTCAGAGTCTCATTAGACTGTAAGCTCCTGGGGTCAGAGTCTCATTAGACTGTAAGCTCCTGGGGTCGGGTCTCATTAGACTGTAAGCTCCTGGGGTCGGGGTCTTATTATACATTAGACTGTTAGCTCCGGGGTCGGGGTCCCATTAGACTGTAAGCTCCTGGGGTCGGGGTCTTATTATACATTAGACTGTAAGCTCCTGGGGTCAGGGTCTCATTAGACTGTAAGCTCCGGGGGTCAGAGTCTCATTAGACTGTAAGCTCCTGGGGTCAGGGTTAGGATGATTTGATACATTGTAAATGGTTTCCTGTTGTAGAATTTTTTGTGTCCGGTAAGACGCTTCCATGGCGTGACGATAGCGGCGCCCGCAGTCCCGGCGCTCCTCGCCCAGCGCGGTAGATTCTCTGCGCGTTCCCCGCACCAGTAAGCGAGGAAAATAAAGCGGGTGAGGTGACAGTACGGGACGAGGGTTGCCTTGGCAGCGTAACCCCTGAGGATGCGGCGCGGTGCGGTGCGCATGCGCGGAGAGCGCGGGGCCGCTTCCTCGCTGACAATATATCGCCGTACACCTCACTTTATGGCCCCATAAAAGTCAGAACGCCCCGTGCCGCAGAGAGGACTGGGCTGGGGGAGGGGGGGTTACTGCGCTCTCTTCTGGCTGTGTAGAGGAGCGGAGGAGGGGAATGGTGGGGGGGGGGGGAGGGCGGTCGGACGCAGACGAATGTGCCACATTCAGGGCCAATTCACGAATGTCAGCGACACGGCGAGCGGCAATCTGCGGGCGCTAAGCGGGGCGCTCAGCTGTCTGCGGGCTGCAAATTACCCGCTCTTCATCTCCCATAATCTTCGCCAATTCGCCCGCCGCGGGTGACATAACCCCGTTACCATAGCGACTGCCATCCATTACCACCCCCCCCCCCCCCGCTACCTTCCTGCGCCCCACGCTGTCATTTCCCGCCCAACTTCTCTGAGCGGCCAAAAAAATAAATAAAAATCGCTACAATACCGCCATGGCGATAATTCACCCGTCATTAGAGTGTAAGCTCCTCTGTACAGAGACTGGGGGGAGGGGACATTAGAGTGTAAGCTCCTCTGTACAGAGACTGGGGGGAGGGGACATTAGAGTGTAAGCTCCTCTGTACAGAGACTGGGGGGAGGGGACATTAGAGTGTAAGCTCTTCTGTACAGAGACTGGGGGGGGGCATTGGAGTGTAAGCTCCTCTGTACAGAGACTGGGGGGGGCATTGGAGTGTAAGCTCTTCTGTACAGAGACTGGGGGGGACATTAGAGTGTAAGCTCCTCTGTACAGAGACTGGGGGGGGCATTGGAGTGTAAGCTCTTCTGTACAGAGACTGGGGGGGACATTAGAGTGTAAGCTCTTCTGTACAGAGACTGGGGGGGACATTAGAGTGTAAGCTCCTCTGTACAGAGACTGGGGGGGGCATTGGAGTGTAAGCTCCTCTGTACAGAGACTGGGGGGGGCATTGGAGTGTAAGCTCTTCTGTACAGAGACTGGGGGGGACATTAGAGTGTAAGCTCTTCTGTACAGAGACTGGGGGGGGCATTGGAGTGTAAGCTCTTCTGTACAGAGACTGGGGGGAGGGCATTAGAGTGTAAGCTCCTCTGTACACAGACTGGGGGGAGGGGACATTAGAGTGTAAGCTCCTCTGTACAGAGACTGGGGGGGGGCATTGGAGTGTAAGCTCCTCTGTACAGAGACTAGGGGGAGGGGACATTAGAGTGTAAGCTCTTCTGTACAGAGACTGGGGGGAGGGGACATTAGAGTGTAAGCTCTTCTGTACAGAGACTGGGGGGAGGGCATTAGAGTGTAAGCTCTTCTGTACAGAGACTGGGGGGAGGGCATTAGAGTGTAAGCTCCTCTGTACAGAGACTGGGGGGAGGGGACATTAGAGTGTAAGCTCTTCTGTACAGAGACTGGGGGGAGGGGACATTAGAGTGTAAGCTCCTCTGTACAGAGACTGGGGGGAGGGGACATTAGAGTGTAAGCTCCTCTGTACAGAGACTGGGGGGAGGGGACATTAGAGTGTAAGCTCTTCTGTACAGAGACTGGGGGGAGGGCATTAGAGTGTAAGCTCCTCTGTACAGAGACTGGGGGGGGGGCATTGGAGTGTAAGCTCTTCTGTACAGAGACTGGGGGGAGGGCATTAGAGTGTAAGCTCCTCTGTACAGAGACTGGGGGGAGGGGACATTAGAGTGTAAGCTCCTCTGTACAGAGACTGGGGGGGGGGCATTGGAGTGTAAGCTCCTCTGTACAGAGACTGGGGGGAGGGGACATTAGAGTGTAAGCTCTTCTGTACAGAGACTGGGGGGAGGGCATTAGAGTGTAAGCTCTTCTGTACAGAGACTGGGGGGAGGGCATTAGAGTGTAAGCTCTTCTGTACAGAGACTGGGGGGAGGGCATTAGAGTGTAAGCTCTTCTGTACAGAGACTGGGGGGAGGGCATTAGAGTGTAAGCTCCTCTGTACAGAGACTGGGGGGAGGGCATTAGAGTGTAAGCTCCTCTGTACAGAGACTGGGGGGAGGGCATTAGAGTGTAAGCTCTTCTGTACAGAGACTGGGGGGAGGGCATTAGAGTGTAAGCTCCTCTGTACAGAGACTGGGGGGAGGGCATTAGAGTGTAAGCTCTCTGTACAGAGACTGGGGGGAGGGCATTAGAGTGTAAGCTCTCTGTACAGAGACTGGGGGGGGGGGACATTAGAGTGTAAGCTCCTCTGTACAGAGACTGGGGGGGGCATTGGAGTGTAAGCTCTTCTGTACAGAGACTGGGGGGAGGGCATTAGAGTGTAAGCTCTTCTGTACAGAGACTGGGGGGAGGGCATTAGAGTGTAAGCTCCTCTGTACAGAGACTGGGGGGAGGGCATTAGAGTGTAAGCTCTTCTGTACAGAGACTGGGGGGAGGGCATTAGAGTGTAAGCTCCTCTGTACAGAGACTGGGGGGAGGGCATTAGAGTGTAAGCTCTTCTGTACAGAGACTGGGGGGAGGGCATTAGAGTGTAAGCTCCTCTGTACAGAGACTGGGGGGGGGGGACATTAGAGTGTAAGCTCCTCTGTACAGAGACTGGGGGAGGGGACATTAGAGTGTAAGCTCCTCTGTACAGAGACTGGGGGGGGGCATTGGAGTGTAAGCTCTTCTGTACAGAGACTGGGGGGAGGGCATTAGAGTGTAAGCTCTTCTGTACAGAGACTGGGGGGAGGGCATTAGAGTGTAAGCTCCTCTGTACAGAGACTGGGGGGAGGGCATTAGAGTGTAAGCTCTTCTGTACAGAGACTGGGGGGAGGGCATTAGAGTGTAAGCTCCTCTGTACAGAGACTGGGGGGAGGGCATTAGAGTGTAAGCTCTTCTGTACAGAGACTGGGGGGAGGGCATTAGAGTGTAAGCTCCTCTGTACAGAGACTGGGGGGGGGGGGACATTAGAGTGTAAGCTCCTCTGTACAGAGACTGGGGGGGGCATTGGAGTGTAAGCTCTTCTGTACAGAGACTGGGGGGAGGGACATTAGAGTGTAAGCTCTTCTGTACAGAGACTGGGGGGAGGGCATTAGAGTGTAAGCTCCTCTGTACAGAGACTGGGGGGAGGGCATTAGAGTGTAAGCTCTTCTGTACAGAGACTGGGGGGAGGGCATTAGAGTGTAAGCTCCTCTGTACAGAGACTGGGGGGGGGGGGACATTAGAGTGTAAGCTCCTCTGTACAGAGACTGGGGGGAGGGGACATTAGAGTGTAAGCTCCTCTGTACAGAGACTGGGGGGAGGGGACATTAGAGTGTAAGCTCTTCTGTACAGAGACTGGGGGGGGCATTGGAGTGTAAGCTCTTCTGTACAGAGACTGGGGGGAGGGCATTAGAGTGTAAGCTCCTCTGTACAGAGACTGGGGGGAGGGCATTAGAGTGTAAGCTCTTCTGTACAGAGACTGGGGGGAGGGCATTAGAGTGTAAGCTCCTCTGTACAGAGACTGGGGGGAGGGGACATTAGAGTGTAAGCTCCTCTGTACAGAGACTGGGGGGAGGGGACATTAGAGTGTAAGCTCTTCTGTACAGAGACTGGGCGGAGGGCATTAGAGTGTAAGCTCCTCTGTTCAGAGACTGGGGGGACGGGACATTAGAGTGTAAGCTCCTCTGTACAGAGACTGGGGGGGAGGGGACATTAGAGTGTAAGCTCCTCTGTACAGAGACTAGGGGAGGGGACATTAGAGTGTAAGCTCCTCTGTACAGAGACTGGGGGGAGGGGACATTAGAGTGTAAGCTCCTCTGTACAGAGACTGGGGGGGGGGCATTAGAGTGTAAGCTCCTCTGTACAGAACTGGGGGGAGGGGACATTAGAGTGTAAGCTCCTCTGTACAGAGACTGGGGGGAGGGGACATTAGAGTGTAAGCTCCTCTGTACAGAGACTGGGGGGAGGGGATATTAGAGTGTAAGCTCCTCTGTACAGAGACTGGGGGGGGGGGGGACATTAGAGTGTAAGCTCCTCTGTACAGAGACTGGGGGGAGGGGACATTAGAGTGTAAGCTCCTCTGTACAGAGACTGGGGGGGAGGGCATTAGAGTGTAAGCTCCTCTGTTCAGAGACTGGGGGGACGGGACATTAGAGTGTAAGCTCCTCTGTACAGAGACTGGGGGGGAGGGGACATTAGAGTGTAAGCTCCTCTGTACAGAGACTAGGGGGAGGGGACATTAGAGTGTAAGCTCCTCTGTACAGAGACTGGGGGGAGGGGACATTAGAGTGTAAGCTCCTCTGTACAGAGACTGGGGGGGGGGGGCATTAGAGTGTAAGCTCCTCTGTACAGAACTGGGGGGAGGGGACATTAGAGTGTAAGCTCCTCTGTACAGAGACTGGGGGGAGGGGACATTAGAGTGTAAGCTCCTCTGTACAGAGACTGGGGGGAGGGGATATTAGAGTGTAAGCTCCTCTGTACAGAGACTGGGGGGGGGGGGACATTAGAGTGTAAGCTCCTCTGTACAGAGACTGGGGGGGGGGGCATTGGAGTGTAAGCTCCTCTGTACAGAGACTGGGGGGAGGGGACATTAGAGTGTAAGCTCCTCTGTACAGAGACTGGGGGGGGGCATTGGAGTGTAAGCTCCTCTGTACAGAGACTAGGGGGAGGGGACATTAGAGTGTAAGCTCCTCTGTACAGAGACTGGGGGGAGGGGACATTAGAGTGTAAGCTCCTCTGTACAGAGACTGGGGGGGGGGCATTAGAGTGTAAGCTCCTCTGTACAGAACTGGGGGGAGGGGACATTAGAGTGTAAGCTCCTCTGTACAGAGACTGGGGGAGGGGACATTAGAGTGTAAGCTCCTCTGTACAGAGACTGGGGGGAGGGGATATTAGAGTGTAAGCTCCTCTGTACAGAGACTGGGGGGGAGGGGACATTAGAGTGTAAGCTCCTCTGTACAGAGACTGGGGGGAGGGGACATTAGAGTGTAAGCTCTTCTGTACAGAGACTGGGGGGGGCATTGGAGTGTAAGCTCTTCTGTACAGAGACTGGGGGAGGGCATTAGAGTGTAAGCTCCTCTGTACAGAGACTGGGGGGAGGGCATTAGAGTGTAAGCTCTTCTGTACAGAGACTGGGGGGAGGGCATTAGAGTGTAAGCTCCTCTGTACAGAGACTGGGGGGAGGGGACATTAGAGTGTAAGCTCCTCTGTACAGAGACTGGGGGGGCATTGGAGTGTAAGCTCCTCTGTACAGAGACTGGGGGGAGGGGACATTAGAGTGTAAGCTCCTCTGTACAGAGACTGGGGGGAGGGGACATTAGAGTGTAAGCTCTTCTGTACAGAGACTGGGCGGAGGGCATTAGAGTGTAAGCTCCTCTGTTCAGAGACTGGGGGGACGGGACATTAGAGTGTAAGCTCCTCTGTACAGAGACTGGGGGGGAGGGGACATTAGAGTGTAAGCTCCTCTGTACAGAGACTAGGGGGAGGGGACATTAGAGTGTAAGCTCCTCTGTACAGAGACTGGGGGGAGGGGACATTAGAGTGTAAGCTCCTCTGTACAGAGACTGGGGGGGGGGGCATTAGAGTGTAAGCTCCTCTGTACAGAACTGGGGGGAGGGGACATTAGAGTGTAAGCTCCTCTGTACAGAGACTGGGGGGAGGGGACATTAGAGTGTAAGCTCCTCTGTACAGAGACTGGGGGGGAGGGGATATTAGAGTGTAAGCTCCTCTGTACAGAGACTGGGGGGGGGGGACATTAGAGTGTAAGCTCCTCTGTACAGAGACTGGGGGGAGGGGACATTAGAGTGTAAGCTCCTCTGTACAGAGACTGGGGGGAGGGGACATTAGAGTGTAAGCTCTTCTGTACAGAGACTGGGCAGAGGGCATTAGAGTGTAAGCTCCTCTGTTCAGAGACTGGGGGGACGGGACATTAGAGTGTAAGCTCCTCTGTACAGAGACTGGGGGGGAGGGGACATTAGAGTGTAAGCTCCTCTGTACAGAGACTAGGGGGAGGGGACATTAGAGTGTAAGCTCCTCTGTACAGAGACTGGGGGGAGGGGACATTAGAGTGTAAGCTCCTCTGTACAGAGACTGGGGGGGGGGCATTAGAGTGTAAGCTCCTCTGTACAGAACTGGGGGGAGGGGACATTAGAGTGTAAGCTCCTCTGTACAGAGACTGGGGGGAGGGGACATTAGAGTGTAAGCTCCTCTGTACAGAGACTGGGGGGAGGGGATATTAGAGTGTAAGCTCCTCTGTACAGAGACTGGGGGGGGGGGGACATTAGAGTGTAAGCTCCTCTGTACAGAGACTGGGGGGAGGGGACATTAGAGTGTAAGCTCCTCTGTACAGAGACTGGGGGGGGGACATTAGAGTGTAAGCTCCTCTGTACAGAGACTGGGGGGAGGGGACATTAGAGTGTAAGCTCCTCTGTACAGAGACTAGGGGGAGGGGACATTGGAGTGTAAGCTCCTCTGTACAGAGACTGGGGGGGAGGGGACATTAGAGTGTAAGCTCCTCTGTACAGAGACTGGGGGGGGGCATTAGAGTGTAAGCTCCTCTGTACAGAACTGGGGGGAGGGGACATTAGAGTGTAAGCTCCTCTGTACAGAGACTGGGGGGAGGGGACATTAGAGTGTAAGCTCCTCTGTACAGAGACTGTGGGGGGGGGGACATTAGAGTGTAAGCTCCTCTGTACAGAGACTGGGGGGAGGGGACATTAGAGTGTAAGCTCCTCTGTACAGAGACTGGGGGGGAGGGGACATTAGAGTGTAAGCTCCTCTGGTACAGAGACTGATGTGAGTGTGGGGGAGGGGACATTAGAGTGTAAGCTCCTCTGTACAGAGACTGGGGGGGAGGGGACATTAGAGTGTAAGCTCCTCTGGTACAGAGACTGATGTGAGTGTGGGGGGAGGGGACATTAGAGTGTAAGCTCCTCTGGTATAGAGACTGATGTGACTGTGGGGGAAGGGACGTTAGAGTGTAAGCTCCTCTGGTACAGAGACTGATGTGAGTGTGGGGGGAGGGGACATTAGAGTGTAAGCTCCTCTGGTATAGAGACTGATGTGACTGTGGGGGAAGGGACGTTAGAGTGTAAGCTCCTCTGGTACAGAGACTGATGTGAGTGTGGGGGGGGAATTAGAGTGTAAGCTCTTCTGGTACAGAGACTGATGTGACTGTGGGGGAGGGGACATTAGAGTGTAAGCTCCTCTGGTACAGAGACTGATGTGAGTGTGGGGGAGGGGACATTAGAGTGTAAGCTCCTCTGTACAGAGACTGGGGGGGAGGGGACATTAGAGTGAAAGCTCCTCTGGTACAGAGACTGATGTGAGTGTGGGGGGAGGGGACATTAGAGTGTAAGCTCCTCTGGTACAGAGACTGATGTGACTGTGGGGGAAGGGACGTTAGAGTGTAAGCTCCTCTGGTACAGAGACTGATGTGACTGTGGGGGAGGGGACATTAGAGTGTAAGCTCCTCTGTACAGAGACTGGGGGGAGGGGACATTAGAGTGTAAGCTCCTCTGGTACAGAGACTGATGTGACTGTGGGGGGAGGGGACATTAGAGTGTAAGCTCCTCTGGTACAGAGACTGATGTGACTGTGGGGGAGGGGACATTAGAGTGTAAGCTCCTCTGTACAGAGACTGGGGGGAGGGGACATTAGAGTGTAAGCTCCTCTGGTACAGAGACTCAAGTGACTGTGGGGGAGGGGACATTAGAGTGTAAGCTCCTCTGGTACAGAGACTGATGTGAGTGTGGGGGGGGGGAATTAGAGTGTAAGCTCCTCTGGTATTGGCTCGGTGTTCTCTGTACAGCGCTGCGGTATATGTCAGAGCTATATGAATGTATAATAATAATAATAATAATGTGACTGTGGGGGGAGGGGGGGGCGGTATTAAACATTCAGTTCAGTGAATTATGGATGAATTTTCTGGGATTTGCGTTCTCGCGGTGCGCTAATTCCCGGCTCAGTCCCGTCCGCACGCTTCCAATTACACATCTAAAGAGCGACCAGCGCGGATCACATGAGCGATAAGAAGAACGCAATCCGAAGAGATCTCCGGAAATTAACATCCAACCCACTGAATAATTCATAGATCAATGACCATGGTGTCACCCTGGAGTCACTCACCCCCCCCCCCCCTCCGGAGTCACTCACCCCCCCCCCCCCCCCGGAGTCACTCACCCCCCCTCCCCCGGAGTCACTCACCCCTCCCTGGTGTCACTCACCCCCCCCCCGTGTCACTCACTCATCCTCAGGCCTCCTCCTGACCTCTGCCTGAACTCTGGGCCTACCTTACACCCCCCCATCCCAATTTTTGGCGGCGCTGTGGCGTTCCTTCGCTCTCTCCGCTGCATTTGCTCTCGATTCACAGAATTTCTCGCCCTGTCGGACGCTATTTTCTAAGCTGTGAATTTGCAGCGGATGGTGTCATGGCGGCTGTCATCGCCTCCCCAGTATACAGGCGCTGCCAGGAGGCGGCTCTCTCCCGGTACAGATGGCGGCGCGCTCATTTAGGAAGGGTAAACAGTCTGCCATCTTGTATTTACTTTCCTGCCGCGGACGAGTCGTGATTACTTTGGGCCGGAGACCAAAAATAGTGAAAGCACAGGAATGGCGGCCCGGCGCGACGTAAACGCGGACAGCCTGACGCAACGCGTGAGTGGACGTCACAGAGGCGGAAACAATTAAAGGGAAATGCATTTTATTTTATTTATTTTATTTATTGCAAGTGTCCCACCGAGCCGAAAAACATTGATTGTCATATTCTCATCTGACCCACCATCATTCTGAGACCCCTCCTGCGTCTCCAGTGCCCCCCCTCTCCCACGTCTCCAGTAACCCCCCTCCCGCATCTCCAGTGACCCCCTCCTGCGTCTCCAGTGCAACCCCCCTCTCCCGAATCTCCAGTGACCCCCCTCCCGCATCTCCAGTGCCCCCCCCTCTCCCGAATCTCCAGTGACCCCCCTCTCCCATGTCTCCAGTGACACCATCCCTCTCCCGCATCTCCAGTGCCCCCCCTCCTGAGTCTCCAGGTGACCCCCCACCTGTCCCGTGACCCCCCCCCACATCTCCATTGACCCCTCCCCCCCTTCTTCTCCCACATCTCCAGTGACCCCTCCCATGTCTCCAGTCACCCCCCTCTTCTTCCACGTCTCCAGTGACCCCCCCTTCTCCCATGTCTCCAGTGACCCCCCCCCTCTTCTCCCATGTTTCCAGTGACCCCCCTCTTCTCTCATGTCTCCAGTGACCCCCCCCCTTCTCCCATGTCTCCAGTAACCCCCCCCCCTTCTCCCATGTCTCCAGTGACCCCCTTCTCCCATGTCTCCAGTGACCCCCCTTCTCCCATGTCTCCAATGACCCCCTTCTTCTCTCATGTCTCAAGTGACCCCCCCCCTTCTCCCATGTCTCCAGTGACCCCCCCCTCTTCTCCCATGTCTCCAGTGACCCCCCCTTCTCCCATGTCTCCAGTGACCCCCCCCCCCTTCTCCCATGTCTCCAGTGACCCCCCCTTCTCCCATGTCTCCAGTGACCCCCCTCTTCTCCCAATGTCTCCAGTGACCCCCCTCTTCTCCCATGTCTCCAGTGACCCCCCCCTTCTCCCATGTCTCCAGTGACCCCCCCCCTCTTCTCCCATGTCTCCAGTGACCCCCCCTTCTCCCATGTCTCCAGTGACCCCCCCCCCCTTCTCCCATGTCTCCAGTGACCCCCCCTTCTCCCATGTCTCCAGTGACCCCCCCTCTTCTCCCATGTCTCCAGTGACCCCCCTCTTCTCCCATGTTTCCAGTGACCCCCCCCCCCTCTTCTCCCATGTCTCCAGTGACCCCCCCTTCTCCCATGTCTCCAGTGACCCCCCTCTTCTCTCATGTCTCCAGTGACCCCCCCCTTCTCCCATGTCTCCAGTGACCCCCCCTCTTCTCTCATGTCTCCAGTGACCCCCCCCCCTTCTCCCATGTCTCCAGTAACCCCCCCCTTCTCCCATGTCTCCAGTGACCCCCCTTCTCCCATGTCTCCAGTGACCCCCCTCTTCTCTCATGTCTCCAGTGACCCCCCCCTTCTCCCATGTCTCCAGTGACCCCCCTCCTATCCCATGTCTCCAGTGACCCCCCCTTCTCCCATGTCTCCAGTGACCCCCCCCCCTCTTCTCCCATGTTTCCAGTGACCCCCCCCTCTTCTCCCATGTCTCCAGTGACCCCCCCTCTTCTCCCATGTCTCCAGTGACCCCCCCCTCTTCTCCCATGTCTCCAGTGACCCCCCCCTCTTCTCCCATGTCTCCAGTGACCCCCCCCTTCTCCCATGTCTCCAGTGACCCCCCTCTTCTCCCATGTCTCCAGTGACCCCCCCTCTTCTCCCATGTCTCCAGTGACCCCCCTCTTCTCCCATGTCTCCAGTGACCCCCCTCTTCTCCCATGTCTCCAGTGACCCCCCCTTCTCCCATGTCTCCAGTGACCCCCCTCTTCTCCCATGTCTCCAGTGACCCCCCTCTTCTCCCATGTCTCCAGTGACCCCCCTCCTCTGCCGTGCCTCCAGTGACCCCAAAACATCCCCTCCCCCACAGTGACCCCTGCGCATTCTCTTACATCCTCAGCCTGGATTGACATGCGATATCTGTGCGATGCGAATTCAGACACAGTTTGTATGGATGAACCCGAATCCCATTCGCACCAAAATCCTCCAGGAACCTTTTCCCCGCACTGGAATGGGATCGGATTCACACCGGCGCCATCCAATATCTTGTCCAAATTCACAGTTCGTGCGATCTCGGGGGGGGGGGGGGTTGGGGGGAGAGGGGGGGGTCACTAACTTCATATTGACACTCACAGAAGGTTGGCAGAGAGCTGAGCTGACTGCGATGCGGAAGCCGCACTGGAATCGCACCGATACCCGCAACGCAAAATAGGGATAGGAGGCCTCTCTGACTGACACTTTCTCTTAGAAGACACTGCTGTAAATAATTGGCTCTTCCAATCGGTCATGTGACATTTGTTGCTGGCGGTAGCGCGATCTTTGTTTTTTTTCCCCGATTTTCCTGGTTCGGACCCGTTGAGATGCAGTGCGGGGGAGGAGTGGACGCACACAGGAGCAAAGAATACATTTTACACTTAACCAGGCAGATTTGGTAAAGTGAAGGCGGAGTAACGGCTTTGTTCTACATGAAAATCCGCAGAATTTGCGTCCGTCAGGCGATCGTATGAAGAGGAGGCGGACGCGGCAGAGGAGGATGGTCTCCAGCGCGGCGGATGAGCCCCATTCGCACAGCGGATCTCGGTGGCGCAGAGCCAGTCTGTCGGACAAGCTGCCTGATAATCGCGGATAACGCCGTTCTGGCAGACGATGCCGCTAATCCGCAGGAGAGGCACAGATGTTGATTGTACAATTCACCTCTTCATCCGCGCGGATTAGCCGACGGCTGGGGGGGGGTATTGGGGGGTCGGCTTGCGCCGTCTAATGACCTATTGATGGAGTTGCGTTATTTTTTTATCACCTCCGATGTTAATTGGAAGAAGAGAAAAGATCTGAATACGGTAAAGTCTATCCGCATCTGAAAAGCCGGCCGCGCGCTTCACAATCTGATTGGTTAACAGCAATGTGAGGACCGGTCTAAACAGTCAAAGTCCAATCCCAGGGCCTCTCAGTTGGGGGGGGGGCACTTTCGGTAAAAGGGGGTTTATCAGCCTTCTGGATATCTTCATCTGCACCTCCTATGGTGGCCACACACAGATCGATACAGGAGGTGCCATTGTCCCGGATTTGCCGGGATAGTCCCGAATCTTGGCTGATGCCGTGTCCTGGGCTGTGTCCCGGAATCACAGCAACCACCTTGAGTTACTGCACGTGTAGAGTACCTCAAACGGCCATTACTTTCAGGGATCATCAAGTGGGCGGGCCCTGCCTATTTAAAGGCGGGGTCCATGCAGGACCAGCATTTTCTATCAAAAAGGTATTTTAGAGGCTGGATGTGGGCGTGACCAACCTGTAAAATGGTTGTGATGGGCTGTCAAAGAATATATTTTAGGAAAGAGGTCTGGGCAGGGCCAGCTTGTTAGGCAGGCAAGCAGACATGGTGGGCGTTCCTCCATATATAAGGGCAATAATTGTGGGGATTGGCAGGTGGGTGGTCATGATAGGTGTTCAAATATTTAGGAGGTGGTGTTTGGGCGGGACCAACCTGTAAGGTGGGTGTGATGGGTAATCACAGAATATTTAGAGGCGGTGTCTGGGTGGGACCAAGCGGTAAAGGGGGTGTGATAGGCGGTCACACAATATTTAGAGGCGGTGTCTGGGCGGGACCAACGTGTAAAGTGGGTGTGATAGGCGGTCACACAATATTTAGAGGCGGTGTCTGGGCGGGACCAACGTGTAAAGTGGGTGTGATAGGCGGTCACACAATATTTAGAGGCGGTGTCTGGGTGGGACCAAGCGGTAAAGGGGGTGTGATGGGAGGTCACACAATATTTAGAGGCGGTGTCTGGGCGGGACCAAGCGGTAAAGGGGGTGTGATGGGAGGTCACACAATATTTAGAGGCGGTGTCTGGGCGGGACCAAGTGGTAAAGTGGGTGTTATGGGCGGTCACACAATATTTAGAGGCGGTGTCTGGGCGGGACAAAGCGGTAAAGTGGGTGTGATAGGCGGTCACACAATATTTAGAGGCGGTGTCTGGGCGGGACCAAGCGGTAAAGTGGGTGTGATGGGCGGTCACACAATATTTAGAGGTGGTGTCTGGGTGGGACCAAGCGGTAAAGTGGGTGTGATAGGCGGTCACACAATATTTAGAGGCGGTGTCTGGGCGGGACCAAGCGGTAAAGTGGGTGTGATGGGCGGTCACACAATATTTAGAGGTGGTGTCTGGGTGGGACCAAGCGGTAAAGTGGGTGTGATAGGCGGTCACACAATATTTAGAGGCGGTGTCTGGGCGGGACCAAGCGGTAAAGGGGTGTGATAGGCGGTCACACAATATTTAGAGGCGGTGTCTGGGCGGGACCAAGCGGTAAAGGGGTGTGATAGGCGGTCACACAATATTTAGAGGCGGTGTCTGGGCGGGACAAAGCGGTAAAGTGGGTGTGATAGGCGGTCACACAATATTTAGAGGCGGTGTCTGGGCGGGACCAAGCGGTAAAGTGGGTGTGATGGGCGGTCACACAATATTTAGAGGTGGTGTCTGGGTGGGACCAAGCGGTAAAGTGGGTGTGATAGGCGGTCACACAATATTTAGAGGCGGTGTCTGGGCGGGACCAAGCGGTAAAGTGGGTGTGATGGGCGGTCACACAATATTTAGAGGTGGTGTCTGGGTGGGACCAAGCGGTAAAGTGGGTGTGATAGGCGGTCACACAATATTTAGAGGCGGTGTCTGGGCGGGACCAAGCGGTAAAGGGGTGTGATAGGCGGTCACACAATATTTAGAGGCGGTGTCTGGGCGGGACCAAGCGGTAAAGGGGTGTGATAGGCGGTCACACAATATTTAGAGGCGGTGTCTGGGTGGGACCAAGCGGTAAAGTGGGTGTGATAGGCGGTCACACAATATTTAGAGGCGGTGTCTGGGCGAGACTGACCTGTAAAGTGGGTGTAATGGGAGGTCACAGCATATTTAGAGCTGGTGTCTGGGCGGGACCAACCTGTAAAGTGGGTGTGGTGGGAGGTCACAGCATTTTTAGAGGTGGGGTCTGGGTGGGACCAACCTGTAAAGTGGGTGTGGTGGGAGGTCACAGCATTTTTAGAGGCGGTGTCTGGGCGGGACCAACCTGTAAAGTGGGTGTGGTGGGAGGTCACAGCATAATTAGAGGCGGTCTGGTTGGGACCAACCCCTAAAGTGGGAGTGATTTGGGCGTGCCACCCCACCAGCTCCTGTTGATCACCTTGTGACCCGGAGGGAGGAGCTATGGGTGACAGTGCGGTCACTGTGCTGGGGGCGTGCAATAGCGGCATGGGATAAGGCCCGCCTCCATGGGGGGTGAATAATATAAAAACGAGGAGATTACAGATCTTACGGCGCGGATTTCTGGCATCCTAAAAAAACTTTTAATCCTATTAGGGAGGAAAAAAAAAAAAGACAAAAACTTCATAACACGAAAATGAAAAAACAAAAATCAGTGAAAAAAAAAAATACACATAAAAGAGGCACCAGAAGCAAAAACGCGGAATAAGAGGATCCGGAGAGGATCGGACGAAGGGGGCGGCTCCATAAAATCCAAATTCCGAGGAGGAAAAAAAAAATCGCCAGCTTGCGTCGCGGCTCCGGCTCCGTCCCGAACGCTCCAGCGAAGTCTGACGAGTCGAGCAAATGAAGATAAATTAAAAAGATAAGGAAATGGCGCTTTAGGAGGCATTAGAGGCAACGCTGCGCGGGTTCCAGATCCCCGCCCCAGATTATTCCGACAATTAATAACCTTCTCCTGGTAAATTTCCCCGCGGAATCCCGACGCAGACTCGCCACTCGACAAATTTACCTATCGAGGAGACGCAGCGAGCCTCGCACCTCCGGGAAATCGAAAAATCACTTCGTCAAAACCCACCGCGTCCTCCCCCTCCTCCACTGCGTCCCCCTCCACCGCCGCGTTCCACCGCCGCGTCCCCCTCCACCGCCGCGTCCCCCTCAACAATCCTTTATGTTTCCTGAAGTGTCTGCAGATGGAGGGAAACTGTGCGCAATTTCCTGAGAGGGGGAGGGGACGCACTGGGCGCCATGATAAAGATATACACAGCAATAATATACATTTATATAACTCTGACATATACCGCAGCGCTGTACAGAGATCACTGAGCCACAGGAGCTTACACTCTAATAGCCCCTCCCCCACATTAGTCTCTGTACCAGAGGAGCTTACACTCTAATGTCCCCCCCCCCACAGTCACATCAGTCTCTGTACCAGAGGAGCTTACACTCTAATGTCCCCTCCCCCACAGTCACATCAGTCTCTGTACCAGAGGAGCTTACACTCTAATGTCCCCTCCCCCACAGTCACATCAGTCTCTGTACCAGAGAAGCTTACACTCTAATGTCCCTCCCCCACAGTCACATCAGTCTCTGTACCAGAGGAGCTTACACTCTAATGTCCCCTCCCCCACAGTCACATCAGTCTCTGCACCAGAGGAGCTTACACTCTAATGTCCCCTCCCCCACAGTCACATCAGTCTCTGTACCAGAGGAGCTTACACTCTAATGTCCCCTCCCCCACAGTCACATCAGTCTCTGTACCAGAGGAGCTTACACTCTAATGTCCCCTCCCCCACAGTCACATCAGTCTCTGTACCAGAGGAGCTTACACTCTAATGTCCCCTACCCCCACAGTCACATCAGTCTCTGTACCAGAGGAGCTTACACTCTAATGTCCCCCTCCCCCACAGTCAGTCTCTGTACCAGAGGAGCTTACACTCTAATGTCCCCTCCCCCCAGTGGTGTTGCGTGGGGGGTGCTGGGGGGGCCAACCGTACTGGGCGCAAAATCTGGGGGGGGGGCGCATCCCACGGCGCGCTAGTGTCACTGTCCCCCAGACGGCCCGACGTGCTCCTGCGGCACCTTAGATTTAAAAATGGCTCCACGCGGCATCAACATGTCACCGCGCATGCGCCGCCACCGGTAATAGCCGAACGTATACAAGCTTTCCAGCGGCGCATGCGCAATGACGTGTTGGCGCCGGGCGGCACCATTTTTAAATCTAAGGCGCCTCACGAACAGGTAAGGGAGACTCCTCCACAGTAGGACAGAGGATGATGTAGGAGGGGTTCAGTGTAGGTGTCAATGAAGGGGGGTCAGTGTGGGGGTGAGTATAGGTGTTAGTAAAGGTGTCAGTGTAGGTGTCAGTGTAGGGGGGGGTCAGTGTAGGTGTCAATGACGGGGGGGGTCAGTGTAGGTGTCAATGTGGGGGGGGGGGGGGGTCAGTGTAGGGGGGGTCAGTGTAGGTGTGTCAATGTAGGGGGGGGGGGTCAGTGCAGGTGTCAATGTGTAGGGGGGTCAGTTTAGGGGTCAGTGTAGAGGGGTCAGTGAAGGAAGGGCAGGGAAGAAGGGTCACTGTAGGGGGTCTGTGTAGTGGGCGCAAATTACTAACCTTGCCCTGGGCGCTGACAACCCACGCTACGCCCCTGCCTCCCCCACATCAGTCTCTGTAGCAGAGGAGCTTACACTCTAATGTCCCCTCCCCCCACACTCACATCAGTCTCTGTACCAGAGGAGCTTACACTCTAATGTCCCCTCCCCCACAGTCACATCAGTCTCTGTACCAGAGGAGCTTACACTCTAATGTCCCCTCCCCCACAGTCACATCAGTCTCTGTACCAGAGGAGCTTACACTCTAATGTCCCCTCCCCCACAGTCACATCAGTCTCTGTACCAGAGGAGCTTACACTCTAATGTCCCCTCCCCCACAGTCACATCAGTCTCTGTACCAGAGGAGCTTACACTCTAATGTCCCCTCCCCCACAGTCACATCAGTCTCTGTACCAGAGGAGCTTACACTCTAATGTCCCCTCCCCCACAGTCACATCAGTCTCTATACCAGAGGAGCTTACACTCTAATGTCCCCTCCCCCACAGTCACATCAGTCTCTGTACCAGAGGAGCTTACACTCTAATGTCCCCTCCCCCACAGTCACATCCGTCTCTGTACCAGAGGAGCTTACACTCTAATGTCCCCTCCCCCCAGTGGCGTAGCGTGGGGGGAGGGGGCTCCCCACATTCACATCAGTCTCTAAACTGTAAAGCTCCTCTGGTACAGAGACTGATGTGACTGTGGGGGGAGGGGACATTAGAGTGTAAGCTCCTCTGGTACAGAGACTGATGTGACTGTGGGGGGAGGGGGACATTAGAGTGTAAGCTCCTCTGGTACAGAGACTGATGTGACTGTGGGGGGAGGGGAGATTAGAGTGTAAGCTCCTCTGGTACAGAGACTGATGTGACTGTGGGGGGAGGGGAGATTAGAGTGTAAGCTCCTCTGGTACAGAGACTGATGTGACTGTGGAGGAGGGGACATTAGAGTGTAAGCTCCCCTGGTACAGAGACTGATGTGACTGTGGGGGAGGGGACATTAGAGTGTAAGCTCCTCTGGTACAGAGACTGATGTGACTGTGGGGGAGGGGACATTAGAGTGTAAGCTCCCCTGGTACAGAGACTGATGTGACTGTGGGGGAGGGGACATTAGAATGTAAGCTCCTCTGGTACAGAGACTGATGTGACTGTGGGGGGGGGGGGGACATTAGAGTGTAAGCTCCTCTGGTACAGAGACTGATGTGACTGTGGGGGAGGGGACATTAGAGTGTAAGCTCCTCTGGTACAGAGACTGATGTGACTGTGGGGGAGGGGACATTAGAGTGTAAGCTCCTCTGGTACAGAGACTGATGTGACTGTGGGGGGAGGGGACATTAGAGTGTAAGCTCCTCTGGTACAGAGACTGATGTGACTGTGGGGGGAGGGGAGATTAGAGTGTAAGCTCCTCTGGTACAGAGACTGATGTGACTGTGGGGGAGGGGACATTAGAGTGTAAGCTCCTCTGGTACAGTGACTGATGTGACTGTGGGGGAGGGGACATTAGAGTGTAAGCTCCTCTGGTACAGAGATTGATGTGACTGGGGGAGGGGACATTAGAGTGTAAGCTCCTTTGGTACAGAGACTGATGTGACTGGGGGAGGGGACATTAGAGTGTAAGCTCCTCTGGTACAGTGACTGATGTGACTGTGGGGGAGGGGACATTAGAGTGTAAGCTCCTCTGGTACAGAGACTGATGTGACTGTGGGGGAGGGGACATTAGAGTGTAAGCTCCTCTGATACAGAGACTGATGTGACTGTGGGGGAGGGGACATTAGAGTGTAAGCTCCTCTGGTACAGAGACTGATGTGACTGTGGGGGAGGGGACATTAGAGTGTAAGCTCCCCTGGTACAGAGACTGATGTGACTGTGGGGGAGGGGACATTAGAGTGTAAGCTCCTCTGGTACAGAGACTGATGTGACTGGGGGGGGGGGGACATTAGAGTGTAAGCTCCTCTGGTACAGAGACTGATGTGACTGTGGGGGAGGGGACATTAGAGTGTAAGTTCCTCTGGTACAGAGACTGATGTGACTGTGGGGGAGGGGACATTAGAGTGTAAGCTCCTCTGGTACAGAGACTGATGTGACTGTGGGGGAGGGGACATTAAAGTGTAAGCTCCTCTTGTACAGAGACTGATGTGACTGTGGGGGGGGGGGGGGCATTAGAGTGTAAGCTCCTCTGGTACAGAGACTGATGTAACTGTGGGGGAGGGGACATTAGAGTGTAAGCTCCTCTGGTACAGAGACTGATGTGACTGTGGGGGGGGGGGGGACATTAGAGTGTAAGCTCCTCTGGTACAGAGACTGATGTGACTGTGGGGGGGGGGGGCATTAGAGTGTAAGCTCCTCTGGTACAGAGACTGATGTGACTGTGGGGGGAGGGGACATTAGAGTGTAAGCTCCTCTGGTACAGAGACTGATGTGACTGTGGGGGAGGGGACATTAGAGTGTAAGCTCCTCTGGTACAGAGACTGATGTGACTGTGGGGGGGGGGGGACATTAGAGTGTAAGCTCCTCTGGTACAGAGACTGATGTGACTGTGGGGGAGGGGACATTAGAGTGTAAGCTCCTCTGGTACAGAGACTGATGTGACTGTGGGGGAGGGGACATTAGAGTGTAAGCTCCTCTGCTACAGAGACTGATGTGGGGGAGGGGACATTAGAGTGTAAGCTCCTCTGGTGCAGAGACTGATGTGACTGTGGGGGAGGGGACATTAGAGTGTAAGCTCTTCTGGTACAATGTCCCCTCCCCCCCAGTCACACACTATTATTATTATATATCTCTGACATATACCGCAGCGCTGTACAGAGATCACTGAGCGGAGGCGGCGGTTGGTCAATATTTGGATTTCCTGAGCCCCGCCCACATTTGATACATTGTTACATTATAAATCTTTCTTTGTATTGATGAAGTTGGAATGATTATTGATTGGAGAGGAGACATTGGGGGATGGGTTGCCCCGTCTGGGGATAATTACGGGGTAATTGGCGGGGTGTGCGAGGAGCAGCACGTGCTGGGCACGGCGCGGTAATGATGGAGGTCGGCCGGAAAGGCAGGACGCGGCCCGCGAACGTCAGGCGAAGGGCGATAATCGGGGAGATCCAACGCTGTAATTACGCTCCGTGTCTGTGTGAGCGTTCCGTTATTAATTACAGATCAGGCGAACGTTTTCACGCTCTCATCCGCTTCTCGCGCCTTTTATCGGCCTTCCATTTTGATGGAGGTTATCGCGGGCGACGCCGGCCCTGCAATTAACGTTTCAATCGCTGCGGTATCAGAAGAAGAGGCCGACAATTAGCGCACGCCGAACAGCTGCCACCGGATAGAATGGAAGGACGGAAAGTTCGCGCCCAAGAAAAAAGGGAAGGCGTGCGAGAAAAAACAATGGCGCAGGAAATTCGGGGGGCCGCGGAATCCAGGTGGACGGGGCCAGCTGGGAGCAGAGGAGGAGGACGGGGGGGGATGGGGACCCTTCCAGTGATGGCCAACATATGTCTGTCATTAATCCGCAATCTTCCTTGTCAAATGGCGGCTGGAAATTGCGTGTCGGCGCGCCGGGGAATTCCTAATGGCAGGCGGGTCACGGCGAGGAAGAGTCGTGTGACGCTCCACATCCATCTTCCTGGAGTTATTAGGAGAAGGTTGGGGTAATAAGTCTGTCAGGGATGATGTCCAATTACTGGGCGATGGCGTGATGGCTCTGTCATGACACGGGCCGCCATGATGGGGGGGGGGAGGGGAGCAGGTGGCGGGAGAAAATCCGCAACATGACGCCTAGGACAGGAAAATCATCCATTTCTGTGACAGCCAAATAACCCCCCCAATTATACCCTTTTACTGCACCCACATCTGCCCTATGTCCCCCTACTGTACCCCAATCTGCCCCATTGATACCTACTGTACCTCCATCTGCCCTAAGTCCCCCTACTGTACCCCCATCTGCCCTATGTCCACTAACTGTACCCCCATCTGCCCTATGACCACCTACTGTACCCCCATCTGCCCTATGTCCCCCTACTGTACCCCCAATCTACCCTATGTCCCCCTACTGTACCCCCAATCTGCCCTAAGTCCCCCTACTGCACCCCCATCTGCCCTATGTCCACTAACTGTACCCCCATCTGCCCTATGACCACCTACTGTACCCCAATCTGCCCTAAGTCCCCCTACTGTACCCCCATCTGCCCTATGTCCACCTACTGTACCCCCATCTGCCCTATGGCCACCTACTGTACCCCCCATCCCACCTCTGTCCCTCTACTGTACCCCCCATCTGCCCTAAGTCCCCCTACTGTACCCCAATCTGCCTTATGTCCACCTACTGTACCCCCCATCTGCCCTATGACCACCTACTGTACCCCCATCTGCCCTATGTCCACCTACTGTACCCCCCATCTGCCCTATGACCACCTACTGTACCCCCATCTGCCCTATGTCCACCTACTGTACCCCCCATCTGCCCTATGTCCCCCTACTGTACCCCCATCTGCCCTATGACTACCTACTGTACCCCCATCTGCCCTATGACTACCTACTATACCCCCATCTGCCCTATGACCACCTACTGTACCCCCATCTGCCCTATGTCCACCTACTGTACCCCAATCTGCCCTATGTCCCCCTACTGTACCCCCCCATCTACCCTATGACCACCTACTGTACCCCCCATCTGCCCTATGGCCACCTACTGTACCCCCCATTCCACCTCTGTCCCCCTACTGTACCCCTATCTGCCCTAAGTCCCCCTACTGTACCCCCCATCTGCCCCATGACCACCTACTGTACACTCCATCTGCCCTATGGCCACCTACTGTACCCCCATCTACCCTATGTCCCCCTACTGTACCCCCCATCTGCCCTATGACCACCTACTGTACCCCCCATCTGCCCTATGACCACCTACTGTACCCCCATCTGCCCTATGCCCCCCTACTGCACCCCCACCTGCCCTATGTCCACCTACTGTACCCCCATCTGCCCTATGTCCCCCTACTGTACCCCCAATCTGCCCTATGTCCACCTACTGTACCCCCCCCCATCTGCCCTATGTCCACCTACTGTACCCCCACCTGCCCTATGTCCACCTACTATACCCCCATCTGCCCTATGTCCACCTACTGTACCCCCCATCTGCCCTATGACCACCTACTGTACCCTCCATCTGCCCTATGTCCACCTACTGTAACCCCATCTGCCCTATGTCCACCTACTGTACCCTCATCTGCCCTATGTCCCCCTACTGTACCCCCCATCTGCCCTATGTCCACCTACTGTACCCCCCATCTGCCCTATGTCCACCTACTGTACCCCCCATCTGCCCTATGTCCCCCTACTGTACCCCCCATCTGCCCTATGTCCACCTACTGTACCCCCCATCTGCCCTATGTCCACCTACTGTACCCCCCATCTGCCCTATGTCCCCCTACTGTACCCCCTATCTGCCCTATGTCCACCTACTGTACCCCCCATCTGCCCTATGTCCACCTACTGTACCCCCCATCTGCCCTATGCCCACCTACTGTACTCCTCATCTGCCCTATGACCACCTACTGTACCCCCAGATCTCACCTCTGTCCTACTGTACCCCAATCTGCCCTATGACCCTCTACTATACCCCCATCCCACCTCTGCCCCTCTACTGTACCCATATCTGCCCTATGTCCCCCTACTGTATCCCCACCCCGCCTCTGTTCCTCTACTGTACCCCAATCTCCCCTTTGACCCTCTACTGTACCCCCATATTTGCTATATCCCCTACTGTGCCCCAATCTTCCCTATGACCCTCTACTGTACCCCAGTCTGCCCCTTTAACCCTCTACTGTACCCCAGTCTGCCCTTTGACCCCATACTGTACCCCCCATCCCACCTCTATCCCTCCATTGTACCCCAATCTCCCCATTACCCTCTGCTAAACAATCACCCCCATGTCCCCCTACTGTACCCCAATATGACCTATCTCCCCCTAGAGTGCACCAATCCCCCCATGTCCCTCTACTGTACCCCATCCCTTATGCCCCTTAGAGTACCCCATTCCTTATGCCCCTCTACTGTATCCCAATCTGACCTAGGCCCCCCTACTGTACCCCAATCTGAGCTGTCTCTCTAATGTACCCCAATATGCCCTATGTTCCCCAATATGCCCTACGTTCCCCTAGTGTACCCCCATCCTGCCTCAGTCCCTCCACTGTACCCCAATCTGCCCTATATCCTCCTACTGTACCCCAATCTGCCCTATATCCCCCTACTGTACCCCATCTCCTCTGTACCTCTAATGTACCCCAATCCACCCTCAGCTCTCACATCTCAGTTGTATTGTGTATGGTCAGTTGCCTCTATCACCAATTTATAGGTGTTCAGAATTTGTCTTTGAGGCCTCCATGTTTGTCTGTAAACATCGCAAGACGCCGCATGTTCCTTGTAGGAGAAGGGAAGACGCACACAACCTGGGAATCCTCTGTCCTCCTCTTAGCCAAGGGCCTCCAGATAGGCACAAAGCGCCTCGTGCCTCCGGCTCCCATCCCAGCCAATCAATGGACTGAGCCAAAGACTTGAGCCTCCCCTTTAAACCCAACGCCACTTGTACAGCCGGCGCGGCGAACATGCGTCTCCCGTATTTACAAGGCTAATTTGTGATCGTTGCTCACGATGACAGCTGAACAGAGCGCTCTGACAAGACGGCGAGAAAAATCTGCTTTCCAGTGCGAGGCGTAAACCAGCCGGATATATACATTCATACATAAAGATGAGCGCCGCTCGCCGAAACAAACAGGAGGGGAACGCAAGGCTAACGAGGCCGCCGCCGCCAAATCATCCCCTCATCATTTTATACATTACGGCCGATGGGGAAAACCGCGTTCAGACAAATCAGCCGTCTGCCTCGCCAACGGCGCAGAATGGGCCCCGGAAATGGAGGGCTCCTGACAGCGACGGGTGAAGGTCAAGAGAATGAGCCCAAATTTAGACGGAACTCCGGAACAACTTCCTTCACGTTAACGGTGGGTGGAGATATCGGTGTGCCTGGAGACATGTGACCGACCTTCACCCTCCGAACATCACCGAGGTCCAGAATCGTCACCAGAAATGGCCAGAGCGGTTGACCGCCAACCTTCAATCCAGATTACAGTCTACAGGGGCACTCCAACCTAGAATGATAGGGTCTCCATCCAATCCATCTACAGACCAGACCCTCTACATGGCCACTCCAACCTAAAGTGATTGTCTCCATCCAATCCACCCATCCACCTACAGAACAGACTCTTTCTACAGGGGCACTCTACCCTAAAATTATACTAGGTCTCCATCCACCCAATCCTTCTATCCATCCATCCATCCACAGAACAGACCCTCTACAGGACCACTCCATCCTAAACTGACACTCTGCCTTCATCTATCCACCTACAGAACAGACCCTCCTCTGGCTGACCTCTCACCACCTCCATTTCCAGAGAATGAGCCTCTCGCCCCTCCAGTGGACCTCTCACCACCTCCATTCCCAGAGAATGAGCCTCTTGCCCCTCCTCCAGCTGACCTCTCGCCTCCTCCATTCCCTAAGAATGAGCCTCTCGCCCCCCACCAGCTGACCTCTCACCTCCTCCATTCCCAGAGAATGAGCCCCTCTCCTCCAGCTGACCTCTCACTACCTCCATTCCCAGAGAATGAGCCCCTCGCCCCCCTCTAGCTGACCTCTTGCCACCTCCATTCCATAGAATGAGCCCCTCGCCCCTCCCCTGGCTGACCTCTCGCCCCTCCTTCATTCCCAGAGAATGAGTCCCTTTCCCCTCTCCAGCTGACCTCTCGCCACCTCCATTCCCAGAGAATGAGCCTCTCACCCCTCTTCCAGCTGACCTCTCATTACCTCCATTCCTGAAGAATGAGCCCCTCGCCCCCCTCCAGCTGACCTCTCACCTCCTCCATTCCCGAAGAATGAGCCTCTCGCCCCTCACCAGCTGACCTCTCACCACCTCCATTCCCGAAGAATGAGCCTCTCGCCCCCCACCAGCTGACCTCTCACCTCCTCCATTCCCGAAGAATGAGCCTCTCGCCCCCCACCAGCTGACCTCTCACCTCCTCCATTCCCGAAGAATGAGCCTCTCGCCCCCCTCCAGCTGACCTCTCACCACCTCCATTCCCAGAGAATGAGCCCCTCGCCCCCCTCTAGCTGACCTCTTGCCACCTCCATTCCCGAAGAATGAGCCTCTCGCCCCCCACCAGCTGACCTCTAACCTCCTCCATTCCCGAAGAATGAGCCTCTCGCCCCCCACCAGCTGACCTCTCACCACCTCCATTCGCAGAGAATGAGCCCCTCGCCCCCCTCTAGCTGACCTCTTGCCACCTCCATTCCATAGAATGATCCCCTCGCCCCTCCCCTGGCTGACCTCTCGCCCCTCCTTCATTCCCAGAGAATGAGCCCCTCCTCCGGCTGACTTCTCACCTCCTCCATTCCCAGAGAATGAGCCCCTCGCCCCCCTCCAGCTGACCTCTCTCACCCCCATTCCTGAACAATGAGCCCCTCTCCCAGCTGATCTCTCGCCACCTCCATTCCCGAAGAATGAGCCCCTCGCCCCTCTCCCAGCTGATCTCTCGCCACCTCCATTCCCGAAGAATGAGCCCCTCGCCCCTCCTCCAGCTGACCTCTCGCCACCTCCATTCCCGAAGAATGAGCCCCTCACCCCCCCTCCAGATGACCTCTCACCACCCTCCATTCCCAGAGAATGAGCCCCTCTTCCAGCTGACCTCTCACCACCTCCATTCCCAGAGAATGAGCCCCTCGCCCCCCTCCAGCTGACCTCTCACCTCCTCCATTCCCAGAGAATGAGCCCCTCACCCCTCTTCCAGATGACCTCTCGCCTCCTCCATTCCTGAAGGATGAGCCTCTCGCCCCTCCTCCAGCTGACCTCTCACCACTCTATTCCCAGAGAATGAGCCCCTCGCCCCTCCTCCAGCTAACCTCTCACCTCCTCCATTCCCGAAGAATGAGCCCCTTGCCCCTCCTCCAGCCGACCTCTCGCCACCTCCATTCCCATGGAATGAGCCCCTCGCCCCCCCTTGATGACCTCTCACCACCTCCATTCCTAGAGAATGAGCCCCTTGCCCCTCCTCCGGCTGACCTCTCACCCCCTCCATTCTGCCATCAATAAAGTTTTCCTGCATCAAAAAGTTTTCTCCTAAACAGAAATAAATAATTAAGAAAACAAATTTTGTAACAAACAGAAGATAAAACCGCCCCGCCAATTTCTGGCGTCATTCGCAGCGCCCCGATCCCACGGAAAGCGTAATCAGGTCCTAAAACCTGCATGATAAATTTAACGCCGCCTCTAATTCAATCGCCAACGAGCTGTCTGTTGTCTTCCTGCCTCTCAGACGCCATAAATCTGCTGCCGAAAACGCCACTTCATCCGCCCAGGAGGATTATTTCTCTCCTGGTGAGAAGGCCGGGGACGATCGCGCTGAATTAATTACGCAAATAATCGCCAAATGACAGAAAAAAAAAAATAAAAAATCAGTTAAAGTTTTGTTTATGGCGCACGGCGAGGAAAATCTAAATGTTGATTTGACATCGCGTTGTCGGCGGCCGGGGGAAGCGTCGTATTTCAGTCTCGGCGGTAATTATCGGTTCAATATGAAATCTATAGCGGAGCGTTTCGGACGCATCAATCAGACATTCTCCTTCTCATTTCCCTGATCCAGCCTGGCCCTCCGCGCCGTATATTACCCGCAATAATACGCCTTTTTTACGGCCGCGCCGGATGATATTTCCTAATTCTGCCATTTCTTTCTGCCGTAATGTTCAGGATTTACTGCGCGTGCCGAGAGTTCCCGGAGCCGCATATCACCGCGCCGTCCTTCACGTCACCGCCGCGTCCTACAGGAAGTGCCCCCCTCCTCCATCCGGACCTGAGGTTAAAGGTCAAAATCGGTTATGGGCACAGACATTGGTCATGTGATTATAGACCCCGCCTCCTGCGCAGAGCGCTCAGGGCTGTCGTGTGATTCTTCGCTGTATTCCCGTGGCCCCGCCCTGTATGACACAAAACCAAGGTTCAGGTCCAGCGCGCCAATCTTCATTATACTGGAAAATATCGCGTTTTACGCCACCTGACGCACATTCTGCCATCTTTTTCCTGAATGCCATAACGAGGTGATGGAAAATATGATGGACGCCTTTCCTGGACCCCCCATCCCCCCCCCCCGGATCCCAGATGGTGATTGCCAGCAGAGTCATCCAACATGTGTCCCCGGAACACAGCGGCCCCCATCAAAGCCCGGCGCGGTTTGGGTCACATTTACACGTTACGATGCGTGAAGGTGACATCCCGTGTCACAGTCTCCTGTAATGTGACCCCCCCACCGGGGACACGACCTCCGACCTCTCACATGTGCAGAACATAACTCCCCCGTGTTCACACCGATCCAGGAATGTTCAGCTGGAGCAACACACTCATTGCACCCTGACCCACCCCTCCCGGGACATCGCACCCCAGACCCACTGCGCCGCCCCCCAGAACATCGCGCCCCAAACCCACCGCGCCTCCTCCCGGGACATCGCACTCCCATCCCACTACGCCTCCCCCCAGGACATCGCACCCCTGACCCACCGCACCTCCTCCCAGGACATCGCACCCCTGACCCACCGCGCCTCCTCCCAGGACATCGCCCTTCCAACACACCGCGCCTCCTCCCGGGACATCGCACCCCTGACCCACCGCGCCTCCTCCCAGGACATCGCCCTTCCAACACACCGCGCCTCCTCCCGGGACATCGCACCCCAGACCCACCGCGCCTCCTCCCGGGACATCGCATTCCCAACCCACTACGCCGCCCCCCAGGACATCGCACCCCTGACCCACCGCGCCTCCTCCCAGGACATCGCCCTTCCAACACACCGCGCCTCCTCCCGGGACATCGCACCCCAGACCCACCGCGCCGCCCCCCAGAACATCGCGCCCCAAACCCACCGCGCCTCCTCCCGGGACATCGCGCCCCCAAACCCACCGCGCCTCCTCCCGGGACATTGCACCCCAGACCCACTGCGCCGCCCCCCAGAACATCGCGCCCCAAACCCACCGCACCTCCTCCCGGGACATCGCACCCCTGACCCACCGCGCCTCCTCCAACGACATCGCCCCTCCTCCCAGGACATCGCGCCCCCAAACCCACCGCGCCTCCTCCCAGGACATCACACCCCCAAACCTACCGGGCCCCATGACATCGCACCCCTAACCTGCCGCACCCCTCCCAGGACATCGCGCCCCCAAACCCACCACGCCTCCTCCCAGGACATCGCACCCCCAAACCCACCGGGCCCCATGACATCGCACCCCTAACCTGCCGCACCCCTCCCAGGATATCGCGCCCCCAAACCCACCACGCCTCCTCCCAGGACATCGCACCCCCAAACCCACCGCGCCTCCTCCAACGACATCGCGCCCCCAAACCTACCGCGCCTCCTCCAACGACATTGCGCCTCCTCCCAGGACATCGCACCCCCAAACCCACCGCGCCTCCTCCAACGACATCGCGCCCCCAAACCCACCGCGCCTCCTCCAACGACATTGCGCCTCCTCCCAGGACATCGCACCCCCAAACCCACCGCGCCTCCTCCCAGGATATTGCGCCCCCAAACCCACCGGGCCCCATGACATTGCACCCCTAACCTGCCGCACCCCTCCCAGGACATCGCGCCCCCAAACCCACCACGCCTCCTCCAACGACATCGCGCCCCCAAACCCACCGAGCCTCCTCCAACGACATCGCGCCCTGGACCCACCGCGCCTCCTCCCAGGACCTCACACCCCCAAACCCACCGCGCCTCCTCCCAGGACATCGCACCCCCAAACCCACCGCGCCTCCTCCAACGACATCGCGCCCCCAAACCCACCGCGCCCCCTCCAAGGACATCGCACCCTGGACCCACCGCACCTCCTCCCAGGACATCACACCCCCAAAACCACCGCGCCTCCTCCCAGGACATCACACCCCCAAAACCACCGCGCCTCCTCCCAGGACATCACACCCCCAAACCCACCGCGCCTCCTCCCAGGACATCGCGCCCCCAAACCCACCGCGCTTCCTCCCAGGACATTGCGCCCCCAAACCCACCGGGCCCCATGACATTGCACCCCTAACCTGCCGCACCCCCTCCCAGGACATCGCACCCCGGACCCGCCCTCAGGACATGGCACCCCAAACCCACCACGCCTCCTCCCAGGACATCGCACCCCCAAACCCACCGGGCCCCATGACATCGCACCCCTAACCTGCCGCACCCCTCCCAGGACATCGCGCCCCCAAACCCACCACGCCTCCTCCCAGGACATCGCACCCCCAAACCCACCGCGCCTCCTCCAACGACATCGCGCCCCCAAACCTACCGCGCCTCCTCCAACGACATTGCGCCTCCTCCCAGGACATCGCACCCCCAAACCCACCGCGCCTCCTCCAACGACATCGCGCCCCCAAACCCACCGCGCCTCCTCCAACGACATTGCGCCTCCTCCCAGGACATCGCACCCCCAAACCCACCGCGCCTCCTCCCAGGATATTGCGCCCCCAAACCCACCGGGCCCCATGACATTGCACCCCTAACCTGCCGCACCCCTCCCAGGACATCGCGCCCCCAAACCCACCACGCCTCCTCCAACGACATCGCGCCCCCAAACCCACCGAGCCTCCTCCAACGACATCGCGCCCTGGACCCACCGCGCCTCCTCCCAGGACCTCACACCCCCAAACCCACCGCGCCTCCTCCCAGGACATCGCACCCCCAAACCCACCGCGCCTCCTCCAACGACATCGCGCCCCCAAACCCACCGCGCCCCCTCCAAGGACATCGCACCCTGGACCCACCGCACCTCCTCCCAGGACATCACACCCCCAAAACCACCGCGCCTCCTCCCAGGACATCACACCCCCAAAACCACCGCGCCTCCTCCCAGGACATCACACCCCCAAACCCACCGCGCCTCCTCCCAGGACATCACACCCCCAAACCCACCGCGCCTCCTCCCAGGACATCGCGCCCCCAAACCCACCGCGCTTCCTCCCAGGACATTGCGCCCCCAAACCCACCGGGCCCCATGACATTGCACCCCTAACCTGCCGCACCCCCTCCCAGGACATCGCACCCCGGACCCGCCCTCAGGACATGGCACCCCCAACCCGCCACTCAGATTTATTGTTATTATGGTGTAAAGTGGGAAATGATTTATGCGCCTTTTACGCGGCGGCTCTCCTCCGCCTGAGGCCCCTCCCTCTTCATACATCTCCAGTGCCGGTGATCTGTGTTGGCGGGATTATGAGCGTCTCATCTCCACGAATAATGAACCCGCCCCCGAATAATTACCCCACCCCCGAATAATTACCCCGCCCCACCATCTGCATGGCAATCAGACATTTCCTAGAGAGAACAGGCATCTGACCAACGTCGCGTCTACAATCCCGCCATCGAGGGGGGGGGGGAGGGGGCAGATTAGGGTTCAGGGAGCAAAAAGGTAATCAATGTAAAAAAATGTAGACAACGTAATGTACAAAAATAAATTCATTCATCGAACGCCGCGTCCTCCAATCCCAGCCAACCCACTGACTCCTCCTACAGAGATCACAGGACCCCCATTGACAATGCCTTTATTTAATCTCCTCTCCGGAACGGCGGCGCCATATTTGTTCAGGCATCATCCAGGGTCACCATCTATTTCCTGGTCTGAGATGGCGGCTCAGAGATGACACAATTATGGAGATCCTGGTGCCTGTGCAGTTCCTGACTGTGATCACAAATGACTGACACAGATCAGCCCCTGCTGCCGCCTCTCACCTTGTGATTGGATACAAAGTTACAGTGTTACCCAGGTGATCATTGTACTGGTAGATGGTAAGCTCCTGGGCCCGGTTGATCATTGTACTGGTAGATGGTAAGCTCCTGGGCCCGGTTGATCATTGTACTGGTAGATGGTAAGCTCCTGGGCCTAGGTGATCACTGTACTTGTAGATGGTAAGCTCCTGGGCCCAGGTGATCATTGTACTGGTAGATGGTAAGCTCCTGGGCCCAGGTGATGATTGTACTGGTAGATGGTAAGCTCCTGGGCCCAGGTGATCACTGTACTGGTAGATGGTAAGCTCCTGGGACCAGGTGATCATTGTACTGGTAGATGGTAAGCTCCTGGGTCCAGGTGATGATTGTACTGGTAGATGGTAAGCTCCTGGGCCCAGGTGATCACTGTACTGGTAGATAGTAAGCTCCTGGGCCCAGGTGATCATTGTACTGGTAGATGGTAAGCTCCTGGGACAAGGTGATCACTGTACTGGTAGATGGTAAGCTCCTGGGACAAGGCAATGATTGTACTGGTAGATGGTAAGCTCCTGGAACCAGGTGATCATTGTACTGGTAGATGGTAAGCTCCTGGGACCAGGTGATCATTGTACTGGTAGATGGTAAGCTCCTGGGACCAGGTGATCATTATACTGGTAGATGGTAAGCTCCTAGGCCCAGGTGATCATTGTACTGGTAGATGGTAAGCTCCTGGGCCCAGGTGATCATTATACTGGTAGATGGTAAGCTCCTGGGACCAGGTGAGCATTGTACTGGTAGATGGTAAGCTCCTGGGCTCAGGTGATCATTGTACTGGTAGATGGTAAGCTCCTGGGCCCAGGTGATCACTGTACTAGTAGATGGTAAGCTCCTGGGCCCAGGTGATTACTGTACTGTTAGATGGTAAGCTCCTGAGCCCAGGTGATCATTGTACTGATAGATGGTAAGCTCCTGGGCCCTGGCAGTCATGATCCTAGTAGATAGTAAGCTCCTGGTCCCAGACATTTTTGATATCGGTAGTGCTTGTGCAGTTCTTGGCTGTGTTCACAAATGTCTGACACAGATCAGCCCCTGCTGCCGCCTCTCACCTTGTGACTGGATACAAAGTTACATTGTACAGTCTAAGTGATCAGTGAAGGAAGGGGGATGACATCATTGCAGCCTTGATCCATGAAGCCGCCTCTCTATATCCCCCCTATTGGGTGACATCGCCCTATCAGGGTGTAGGGAGAGATCCAGCTCTGGCCATGACCAAACGGAAGGACGAACGCCGACGTTTCCGCAGGTCCAAACTGGCAACACAAGAGAAGGAAGAGCCGAACTGATATTAGAAATCTCGTTACCGCCATCTTGGAGGACGCATTTTTTGCCTACGAAGACGGCGACGAAACGTTCTATTAATCCAAGGCGATAAAAGAAAAAAAAAACAAGATAAAATGTAACGGTTGGAGGCGGGGGAGGGTCAGGCCGGGGCCTCGTTATCAGAGTCCTCATCAGTAAATTTGCGCGGCCTCTCATCTCCCCGCGATAAGGAAATGCGCACCTCTCCCAATTTTCTGTTGCGTCGGCAGACCGTAAATTGCGAGACGCCAGGCGGGAGTGACACCGGCAATGAGATGGAGGAAATTTACTCCTCATCAGCACAATAGAGGACAGGCTGCTGATTTCCCGCCATTGATTTTCCCATTGTCCCCGTCACTGATGGATCGGAGGTGGGGGGGAGGGGCCTCATCGCTCACAGAATGGCGGCGCGGCTCCTTATATTGGAGAGTCTGGGGGGGCTCAGCCGGGGTGTTGGCGGTTTTATTGGGCAATGGGGGTCAGACAATGGAATCTCGGCACAGATTACGTGTTCGCGGGACCGCCTGCTTCAACCAGAGGCTACCAGCGCGGGGCGCTACCGCAGCGGTCACACGGCACAACCCCCACCCCGGGGCGCATTTCTCAAGATTTCAGCACTAGGGGTTGGGGCTCTGTACTCGCGGGGCTTCCTTTCGTTTATTGGTTGAACTCCATGGACTACTGACTGTAAGTGGGGAATCCGATCTCTGTATCAGCAGGGCAGAAGCAGGTGAGAATCTGTAGTAAGATTTCCCAATATCCCTGCAGTGTACAGAGCTATTCCCCTTTAAATGTCCCAACTCCTCCCCCCAGAGGGTGCTAATAATAAACGCAGCCCATGTAACAACCCTTCAGCCACCCTATACCCTTCCAGCCCCACCTACATCCCAAGTTATACCCTTCCAGCCCCACCTCCATCCCAAGTTATACCCTTCCAGCCCCACCTCCATCCCAAGGTTGTACCCCTCCAGCCCCGCCTCCATCCCAAGGTTGTACCCCTCCAGCCCCGCCTCCATCCCAAGTTATACCCTTCCAGCCCCGCCTCCATCCAGAGTTATACCCCTTCAGCCCCGCCTCCATTCCAAGGCTGTACCCCTCCAGCCCCGCCTCCATGCCAAGATTGTACCCCTCCAGCCCAAGTTATACCCTTCCATCCCAAGGTTATACCCCTCCAGCCCCGCCTCCATCCCAAGGTTATACCCCTCCAGCCCCGCCTCCATCCCAAGGTTATACCCCTCCAGCCCCGCCTCCATCCCAAGGTTATACCCCTCCAGCCCAAGTTATCCTTCTCCCAGCCCCGCCTCCATCCCAAATTATACCTCTCCCTCCCCTGCCTCCATCCCAAGTTATACCCCTTCAGCCCCGCCTCCATTTCATATTATTCCCCTCCAGCCCCTCCTCCACCCAAAGTTATCTCCCTCCATCCCCTCCTCCATCCCATGTCATACCCCTCCATTGTTTATAAACATTGATCAGAGGGGAGATAGAGAGATACAAAGTAACATTGTTTATAAACATTGATCAGACAGGAGATAGAGAGATACAAAGTAACATTGTTTATAAACCTTGATCAGACTGTATCTCTCTATCTCCTGTCTGATCAATGTTTATAAACAATGTTACTTTGTATCTCTCTATCTCCTGTCTGATCAATGTTTATAAACAATGTTACTTTGTATCTCTCTATCTCCCGTCTGATCAATGTTTATAAACAATGTTACTTTGTATCTCTCTATCTCCTGTCTGATCAATGTTTATAAACAATGTTACTTTGTATCTCTCTATCTCCTGTCTGAGCAATGTTTATAAACAATGTTACTTTGTATCTCTCTATCTCCTGTCTGATCAATGTTTATAAACAATGTTACTTTGTATCTCTCTATCTCCCGTCTGATCAATGTTTATAAACAATGTTACTTTGTATCTCTCTATCTCCTAAGTAACATTGTTTATAAACATTGATCAGACAGGAGAGAGATACAAAGTAACATTGTTTATAAACATTGATCAGACAGGAGATAGAGAGATACAAAGTAACATTGTTTATAAACATTGATCAGACGGGAAATAGAGAGATACAAAGTAACACTGTTTATAAACATTGATCAGACAGGAGATAGAGAGATACAAAGTAACATTGTTTATAAACATTGATCAGACGGGAAATAGAGAGATACAAAGTAACATTGTTTATAAACATTGATCAGACGGGAGATAGAGAGATACAAAGTAACATTGTTTATAAACATTGATCAGACAGGAGATAGAGAGATACAAAGTAACATTGTTTATAAACATTGCTCAGACAGGAGATAGAGAGATACAAAGTAACATTGTTTATAAACATTGATCAGACGGGAGATAGAGAGATACAAAGTAACATTGTTTATAAACATTGATCAGACGGGAGATAGAGAGATACAAAGTAACATTGTTTATAAACATTGATCAGAGATAGAGAGATACAAAGTAACATTGTTTATAAACATTGATCAGAGATAGAGAAATACAAAGCACCACCATACAATCCATGTACACCACAGATCTCCAAATCCAATCTTTCCCTGAAGCCTTCGTTATAGAATGGGACCGCCCACTGCGCCATGAGATGTGATTGGTGGACATTCTTCCCTCTGATGATGGGCGGTATGGGCTCCTCCTCCCTCTGATGATGGGCGGTATGGGCTCCGCCTCCCTCTGATGATGGGCGGTATGGGCTCCTCCTCCCTCTGATGATGGACGGTGTGGGCTCCTCCTCCCTCTGATGATGGGCGGTATGGGCTCCTCCTCCCTCTGATGATGGACGGTGTGGGCTCCTCCTCCCTCTGATGATGGGCGGTATGGGCTCCTCCTCCCTCTGATGATGGGCGGTATGGGCTCCTCCTCCCTCTGATGATGGATGGTGTGGGCTCCGCCTCCTAGAATTGAAGTTCCGGTTATAGGTGGAGTATGGCGAATGTGAATTTTGGGTGGAGTTCTCCTTTAATAAATAAAATGTTCCAGTTTTGGCTGTTGCTGGGCAGAACTTTCGTCTCCATCAGACGAGGCTGCTCCAGCTCCACACCGCCCAGTGAGCCGCCTTAATGAAGGGGCCGGGGACCGTGTGTGTGGGGGAGGCGACATGGAGGAAAGCGTCTTCATTCCACACAAATGTCAGGAAGTCCCAGAGCTCCAGGTGGAGGGGGGAAGATGGAGAGGACCTGTCAGACGGTCCCTGGGCTCCCCACACCGCCGCCGTGTACCCCGCAGACACCCCATAAATCACGTTAAAGGGCACAAAGAGCGCTACAGCTGTCCCAAGAGCTCACAATCTAATGTTAGAATTATAAATGGAAGCTTAGGACTGGTGACCACAGAGCTTGCAATCTATTTTATTGAGGATTACCATCTACCAGGACCGTGACCGCCTGGGCCCGGGAGCTTACCATCTACCAGGACCATGACCACCTGGGCCCGGGAGCTTACCATCTACCAGGACCATGACCACCTGGGCCCGGGAGCTTACCATCTACCAGGACCGTGACCGCCTGGGCCCGGAAGCTTACAATCTACCGGGACCGTGACCGCCTGGGCCCGGGAGCTTACCATCCACCAAAACCGTGACCGCCTGGGCCCGGGAGCTTACCATCTACCAGGACCGTGACCGCCTGGGCCCGGGAACTTACCATCTACCAGGACCGTGACCACCTGGGCAGGGGAGCTTACCATCCACCAAAACCGTGACCACCTGGGCCCGGGAACTTACCATCCACCAAAACCGTGACCGCCTGGGCCCGGGAGCTTACCATCTACCAGGACCGTGACCGCCTGGGCCCGGGAGCTTACCATCTACCAGGACCGTGACCGCCTTGGCAGGGGACCTTACCATCTACCAGGACAGTGATCAGCTGGGTCAATCAGCTAACCATCTGCAAAGACTATTATCACCTGGGCTCAAGAGCTTGCCGTCTGCTGGGACCACAATCACCTGCGCCCAGGAGCTTACCATCTACCAGTACAATGATCACCTGGGCCCAGCAGCTTACTATCTACCAGTACAATGATCATCTGGGCCTAGGAGCTTACCATCTACCAGTACAATGATCACCTGGGCAACATTGCAACATTGTATCCAGTCACACGGTGAGAGGCGGCAGCAGGGGCTGATTTGTGTCAGACGTTTGTCAACACCGCCAAGAACAGCACAGGCACCAGGATTTACATGATTGTGTCATCTCTGAGGGGCCACCGCAGACCAGGAAATAGATGGTGACCCTGGATGATGCCTGAAAAAATTATTTTATGGAGGAGAAATTACAAATAAATAGAATCTGAAGTCTGAGCAGTCCTGTGAGCTGACAATCTACAGACCGATACCTGTGATCTCACCTGAGCAGTCCTATATTATATGAGAGACTCGTCCTGTGAGCTGACAATCTACAGACCCCATACCTGTGAGCTCACCTGAGCAGTCCTATGTTATATATAGTGAGGGGCTCGTCCTGTGAGCTGACAATCTACCTGTGAGCTGTCTGTGGATGGGGGGTGGTGAGACGGTGAAGGTCAGCTGAGGACGTCAGTCTGGGCGGTCGGCGTTGGTGAATGCGCGGCGGGGACACACAGTACACATCGCTGTCCGCGGTGAATGGGAGAAGCGCTGGAAAGCGATTAGCGCTGACAATGGCCGGTGATTGCTGCCGGAGGAGATGAAAGGAGCGCCGGGGGTCACTCAGCCCCGATAGGGCGATAAAATGTGACAATTCCTGGCGGAGGCTCGGGGTGACTGGAGGCTTCCCTTTATATACCCAACACAAAGGAGGAAGAGACAGGGCCAGGGGGGCAGCAGGCAGAGCCGTCGGGGAGGGTGAGCGAGACCTACCAGGGGGGGTGAGCGAGACCTACCAGGGGGGGTGAGCGAGACCTACCAGGGGGGGGTGAGCAGGTAAATCTACTAGGACACCTCCCCCAGAAGGTAAATCTGCCAGGGGCCCCCACAGGGAATCTGCCAGGGGGGGCCCCAGCAGGTAAATCTACCAAGACAGGGCCAGCAGATAATTCTACCAAGAGAGGGCCAGCAGGTAAATCTACCAAGAGAGGGCCAGCAGGTAAATCTACCAGGAGAGGGCCAGCTGGTAAATCTACCAAGAGAAGGCCAGCAGGTAAATCTACCAAGAGAAGGCCAGCAGGTAAATCTACCAAGAGAAGGCCAGCAGGTAAATCTACCAGGAGAGGGCCAGCAGGTAAATCTACCAAGAGAGGGCCAGCGGGTAAAACTACCAGGAGAGGGCCAGCGGGTAAATCTACCAAGAGAAGGCCAGCAGGTAAATCTACCAGGAGAGGGCCAGCAGGTAAATCTACCAAGAGAGGGCCAGCGGGTAAAACTACCAGGAGAGGGCCAGCGGGTAAATCTACCAAGTGAGGGCCAGCGGGTAAAACTACCAGGAGAGGGCCAGCGGGTAAATCTACCAAGAGAGGGCCAGCAGGTAAATCTACCAAGAGGGGGCCAGCAGGTAAATCTACCAAGAGGGGGCCAGCAGGTAAATCTACCAAGAGGAGGCCAGCGGGTAAATCTACCAGGAGAGGGCCAGCGGGTAAATCTACCAGGAGAGGGCCAGCGGGTAAATCTACCAGGAGAGGGCCAGCGGGTAACTCTACCAAGAGAGGGCCAGCAGGTAAATCTACCAAGAAGAGGCCAGCATGTAAATCTACCAGGAGAGGGCCAGCGGGTAAATCTACCAGGAGAGGGCCAGCAGATAAAACTACCAAGAGAGGGCCAGCAGGTAAATCTACCAGGAGAGGGCCAGCGGGTAAATCTACCAAGAGAGGGCCAGCAGGTAAATCTACCAGGAGAGGGCCAGCAGGTAAAACTACCAAGAGAGGGCCAGCAGGTAAATCTACCAGGAGAGGGCCAGCAGGTAAATCTACCAAGAGAGGGCCAGCAGGTAAATCTACCAAGAGAGGGCCAGCAGATAATTCTACCAAGAGAGGGCCAGCGGGTAAATCTACCAAGAGAGGGCCAGCAGGTAAATCTACCAAGAGAGGGCCAACGGGTAAATCTACCAAGAGAGGGCCAGCAGGTAAATCTACCAAGAGAGGGCCAGCAGGTAAATCTACCAAGAGAGGGCCAGCAGGTAAATCTACCAAGAGAGGGCCAGCAGGTAAATCTACCAAGAGAGGGCCAGCAGGTAAATCTACCAAGAGAGGGCCAGCAGGTAAATCTACCAAGAGAGGGCCAGCAGGTAAATCTACCAAGAGAGGGCCAGCAGATAATTCTACCAAGAGAGGGCCAGCAGGTAAATCTACCAAGAGAGGGCCAGCAGGTAAATCTACCAAGAGAGGGCCAGCAGGTAAATCTACCAAGAGAAGGCCAGCGGGTAAATCTACCAAGAGAGGGCCAACGGGTAAATCTACCAAGAGAGGGCCAGCGGGTAAATCTACCAAGAGAGGGCCAGCAGGTAAATCTACCAAGAGAGGGCCAGCGGGTAAATCTACAAGGAGAGGGCTGAGGATGAAGACCCGCCAGGGGGTGAGGGGTGTAAGCAAGAAGATCTTCCAGGGGGGCCAAGGGAGTGAGCAGGTAGATCTGTCAGGGGGCCAGCAGGGAGTAAGAGCCCACCAGGGGTGAGTATGCAGAGGGCCCATCAGACTAGGGTGTGGGCGATGCTTATCACCCGTGTGGACAAAGAAAAAAAAAGGGAGCTGTGGCCATGTGACAGAGAACATTAAGGCAGGTCTCCGGACTTAGAAGTGATCTGCAATGACATCACCTCACTCTCTGTGACTCCGTACACTGATGACCCCACCCCCAGGTGTGCCGCATTTTGAGGTTGGTACTGCCGAACGCCACCAATCCAGCAGATGACGTCACCTCCCTCCCAGTGACCCCTCCCACTACACACTTCTCTTCTGTGACTCCAGGTTGGGTCCCTAGGCACTCCGTGCTGCAGGTCCGGTCCCAGAAAGTGGGGGAACCAGCCGCTTGTGGAGGTGCGGAGTGCTTAACCCCCTCCTCTACCAGAGTGACCGTCACTTCTGCCAGTCACCCCTTTCCTGGCTGATTGGCTGCTTTAAGCAATGACACAATACTGTAGTCCTTGGCAACACCACATTACCCTCACCTGGACAGCGCTCCCTGTGTCAGACTTGTGTATTGCATCTTCCTCTCGCTCCGCCCCCCTCTGTTGTGTTGCATCTTCCTCTCGCTCCGCCCCCCCCTGTTGTGTTGCATCTTCCTCTCGCTCCGCCCCCCTTGTTGTGTTGTATCTTCCTCTCGCTCCGCCCCCCTTGTTGTGTTGTATCTTCCTCTCGCTCCGCCCCCCCTTGTTGTGTTGCATCTTCCTCTCACTCCGCCCCCTTGCTGTGTTGCAGCTTCCTCTCACTCCGCCCCCTTGCTGTGTTGCATCTTCCTTTCACTCCGCCCCCCCCCCCTTGTTGTGTTGCATCTTCCTCTCACTCCGCCCCCCCCCTTGTTGTGTTGCATCTTCCTCTCACTCCGCCCCCCCCTTTGTATTGCATCTTCCTCTCACTCCGCCCCCCCCCTTGTTGTGTTGCATCTTCCTCTCACTCCGCCCCCCCCCCCTTGTTGTGTTGCATCTTCCTCTCGCTCCGCCCCCCCCTTGTTGTATCTTCCTCTTGCTCCTCCCCCTCTTGTTGTGTTGCATCATCCTCTAGCTCCGCCCCCCCCTTGTTGTGTTGCATCTTCCTCTCACTCCGCCCCCCCTTGTTGTGTTGCATCTTCCTCTCACTCCGCCCCCTTGTGTTGCATCTTCCTCTCACTCCGCCCCCTTGTGTTGCATCTTCCTCTCGCTCCGCCCCCCCCTTGCTGTGTTGCAAGCCCTGTACTGTAGGTATGCTGCGCATGCACCCCTTTGAGAGACGTCAGACAGGGCAATTAATTAACAGAGACTTAAATGAAGAAGGTAAACATACAGGAAGAGTTCCCCTCCCCCACATTCCTGTATCCAATGAGGTGATCCTACCTGAATAACAGCCAGGTCCAGAGTCCTTTACAGGGAAGGGTCCACAAGAGGCAGCAAGTGTCCCTGGGGTCCATGATTGGCAGGAAGTCCATGCTGTCTAGTAAAGCCCCGTACACACTTGACGGAAATCGGACGAAATATCCCCCGATTTTCATTACCGTTGTGCATAAATGTTCACCAAATTTCTCCTCCCATTTTATTTTTGGGACTTTTGTTCCCAGACTTCCGGGTTGTCAGCAACTTCAGATCAGGCGCGGTCTTTCCTATCCGATTTTTCGTGGACGTACTGCAAACACATTAAATCGTTCCTCAGATGAAGGTTTTCGGCTGATTTTGTACCCCACCTAAGAATCCTCAGGTTCCCAGTCCCTCAGGGAACCCCGACTGGGGCCCCCCCAAATCAGGGGCCAGGCAGACAGCTTCCCATCTTGGCCGATGTTCCCATCTACATTCTTAGGCCAGGCCAGGAAGCCAATCAGATCCCCCCACACACTGACATCCAATCAATTCCTCAGATCCCCCCACACACTGACATCCAATCAATTCCTCAGATCCCCCCACACACTGACATCCAATCATTTCCTCAGATCCCCCCACACACTGACATCCAATCATTTCCTCAGATCCCCCCACACACTGACATCCAATCATTTCCTCAGATCCCCCCACACACTGACATCCAATCAATTCCTCAGATCCCCCCACACACCGACATCCAATCATTTCCTCAGATCCCCCCACACACTGACATCCAATCATTTCCTCAGATCCCCCCACACACTGACATCCAATCATTTCCTCAGATCCCCCCACACACCGACATCCAATCATTTCCTCAGATCCCCCCACACACTGACATCCAATCATTTCCTCAGATCCCCCCACACACCGACATCCAATCATTTCCTCAGATCCCCCCACACACTGACATCCAATCATTTCCTCAGATCCCCCCACACACCGACATCCAATCATTTCCTCAGATCCCCCCACACACTGACATCCAATCATTTCCTCAGATCCCCCCACACACTGACATCCAATCATTTCCTCAGATCCCCCCACACACTGACATCCAATCATTTCCTCAGATCCCCCCACACACTGACATCCAATCATTTCCTCAGATCCCCCCACACACTGACATCCAATCATTTCCTCAGATCCCCCCACACACTGACATCCAATCAATTCCTCAGATCCCCCCACACACTGACATCCAATCATTTCCTCAGATCCCCCCACACACTGACATCCAATCATTTCCTCAGATCCCCCCACACACTGACATCCAATCATTTCCTCAGATCCCCCCACACACCGACATCCAATCATTTCCTCAGATCCCCCCACACACTGACATTGTAACGATCTGCAGCTGGCTGACTCAGAGGAGACAAATCACTGCTCAACAACATTAACCCCTCATAGGCACCTGCCTTTCAGGGGGGTCAAGAGAAAAGCAGGCAGAGCCCACAAGGACCTGGGGGGCAAACAGGCAGGGGGGCCAGAGGGTGAGCAGGCAGAACCCACCAGGGGGGCCAGGGGGTGAAAAGGCAGAACCCACCAGGGGGGCCAGGGGGTGAAAAGGCAGAACCCACCAGGGGGGCCAGGGGGTGAGCAGGCAGAACCCACCAGGGGGGCCAAGGGGGGAAAAGGCAGAACCCACCAGGGAGGCCAAGGGGGGAAAAGGCAGAACCCACCAGGGGGGCCAGGGGGTGAAAAGGCAGAACCCACCAGGGGGGCCAGGGGGTGAAAAGGCAGAACCCACCAGGGGGGCCAAGGGGGGAAAAGGCAGAACCCACCAGGGGGGACAGGGGGTGAGCAGGCAGTAAGTGGGTCACTTGTAATGCCCCCCTCCTCCCCCCCGGTCATCTCAGATTTGGTGTCCCGTTTGATTTTTGGGGAGGTTTTGGAGGATTGGCGGCCGCCGTTCATTACCGCAAAAAATGGGCCTTTACTCATTTTGAATGCCCCCCCCCTCTAACTCCCACATATAGTACAATCCAGCGCCCCCCCCCCCCTCAGCACGTCGCACGGTTGTCAATGTGTGCGGTGTTGGGCAGAGATAACAGCGGCGAGGATCCTCGTGGGTTGGGCCTTATTCACATAGAATGGACCGGCGTGACCACGCCCTCTATCACCCGCTCACGCCTTCCCAGTGCGGTGCACCGCGGGAACATCCGTGTTAATGAGCGTTACTGCAACACGCGCTACCTGCACTAACACGGCGCCCTGACGCAACAACGCCGCGCTCCTCCGACGAGAGTTGGAATAAATGGCGGTCGATTTATTTTGACGCATTGACAGTTGTGAGCTCAGAGCGTCTGGTCGTGGCGTCCCCAGCGATTGGCTCGCAGTCAGCGGGTGACATTCGGTGACGGGTCTGGGTGCTCCTGATAAATACCGCGCCATTTACGCATCCCGCCAAATGTCAGGCCGCGGACTGCGCAGGGGGGAGGGGGGAGAATGGCGTCCCAGACTTCAGTAAAGGGCGATCACATGACGGGGTCACCGCCGCACATAATGGACCCGCGGCGTCCTCCGGATTGAATTAGCGCAGTCGCTGGCCGAGAGCGCCGGAGCCGCCAATCCGATTGGGAAGACGCCAAATTTGATTTGTAACGACTGAATCATCCAATTATCCGCCATGGATGTCACCGCTGGTCGGGGGATGGTGACGGATTATCGCCGGCGCTCTGGGTGTCCCCGATGGGCGCTTGTGGAGCGTCTCCCCAGACAGGCAGATCGATCTTCTCATCCGGGACAAAACGTTCCATGTTAATGAACTGGGATTTACCCTCCCCCCCCCCCGGCGCCATCACACCCAGGAATCATTACAGTGCCGAGTAATCAGCTGTGGAAAATCAATCAATTCCCTCTAAAGATGTCCACACATTGTACAACTTTCCTCAATGTTCTTTGGATCTACCGTCATCCATGGAACCAGGTGATCATTGTACTGGTAGATGGTAAGCTCCTGGGCCCAGGTGATTATTGTACTGGTAGATGGTAAGCTCCTGGGCCCAGGTGATTATTGTACTGGTAGATGGTAAGCTCCTGGGACCAGGTGATCACTGTACTGGTAGATGGTAAGCTCCTGGGCCCAGGTTATCATTGTACTGGTAGATGGTAAGCTCCTGGGACCAGGTGATCACTGTACTGGTAGATGGTAAGCTCCTAGGCCCAGGTGATCATTGTACTGGTAGATGGTAAGCTCCTGGGCCCAGTTGATGATTATACTGGTAGATGGTAAGCTCCTGGGACCAGGTGATCATTGTACTGGTAGATGGTAAGCTCCTGGGACCAGGTGATTATTGTACTGGTAGATGGTAAGCTCCTGGGCCCAGGTGATCATTGTACTGGTAGATGGTAAGCTCCTGGGCCCAGGTGATCATTGTACTGGTAGATGGTAAGCTCCTGGGCCCAGGTGATCACTGTACTGGTAGATGGTAAGCTCCTGGGCCCAGGTGATCATTGTACGGGTAGATGGTAAGCTCCTGGGCCCAGGTGATCATTGTACTGGTAGATGGTAAGCTCCTGGGCCCAGGTGATCAGTGTACTGGTAGATGGTAAGCTCTTGGGCCCAGTTGATCATTGTACTGGTAGATGGTAAGCTCCTGGGCCCAGGTGATCATTGTACTGGTAGATGGTAAGCTCCTGGGCCCAGGTAATGATTGTACTGGTAGATGGTAAGCTCCTGGGACCAGGTAATGATTGTACTGGTAGATGGTAAGCTCCTGGGACCAGGTTATCATTGTACTGGTAGATGGTAAGCTCCTGGGCCCAGGTAATGATTGTACTGGTAGATGGTAAGCTCCTGGGACCAGGTTATCATTGTACTGGTAGATGGTAAGCTCCTGGGACCAGGTTATCATTGTACTGGTAGATGGTAAGCTCCTGGGCCCAGGTAATGATTGTACTGGTAGATGGTAAGCTCCTGGGCCCAGGTAATGATTGTACTGGTAGATGGTAAGCTCCTGGGACCAGGTGATCATTGTACTGGTAGATGGTAAGCTCCTGGGCCCAAGGGATCATTGTACTGGTAGATGGTAAGCTCCTGGGCCCAGGTAATGATTGTACTGGTAGATGGTAAGCTCCTAGGCCCAGGTAATGATTGTACTGGTAGATGGTAAGCTCCTAGGCCCAGGTAATGATTGTACTGGTAGATGGTAAGCTCCTGGGCCCAGGTAATAATTGTACTGGTAGATGGTAAGCTCCTGGGCCCAGGTAATGATTGTACTGGTTACCCGTCGTGCACCCAGCCAGGTTCTTCTCCCCATCTCTCCCTTTGAACCTCTGGCAGATATTATCAGCGAATCGCAGCGCTGCGTCTCGGCGTGTTCCCGGGGCGATAAAGCCGCAGATCTATTCTTCTCTCCTTCTCGCCACTTACGGGACGCGTCGGAGCGCAGATTTACCGCTCTCGTTGCCCGCCGAGAAGCCATCTTTTTTACTGGCGCACTAAACCTTTATATCCGGCCGTGAAAGTCGTTCCGTGTTCCCGCCATGAAAAACGATGTCGCTGCCTCCCGGACGTGCGGCGGCCGCCGGCCGTATCCGTGCCTCGTATATTCGCAGAGCCTGTAAAATAGGCGCCCCGGGGGGGGCAGGCGGGAGACGGATGGGTCACATGGGGGGGAATTCGGGTCCGGCACACGGAGATAAAACAACGCAATATTATTACCGCCGCGTCAAAGACGGGTCAAGGATGGCGATACGAGGCGGCCATCTTTATTACTACACTAGAAAAAGTTATCGAATATAAAAATCCGCTTTCTGGGGATTTTAGAAATTCGGAATTGAAGGACTCATTATATTTAGGGGTGGAAACAGAATTTGTGTACCGGCCCTTTAACTGCTCAGTCCAATCGACACGGCACCCATTTCGTCACGCCGAGCGATCTGCTGTGGAAAATCAGACATTTTTGGCGTAATGATTGTGACTCGGTGACGCTACGTTTGAACTGCTGCAGACGGCGGCGCTCTTTGCCTGGCGACAGGCTCTCTTGGACCGGAGCGCACGCGTTTCGTCATCGCCATTTTTTATTCGCCTCTATTTGACCGCAGAGGCCTCGTCTGCCCGGAGGAGGTAATTGAGGTTAAAGAGGATTGTTATCTCCATGATTTGGCACCGGGCGCGGTATTTGTATCGCAGTGCCGCCCTCTGAGCGTGTGTCGCCCTCGCATAGGCAGCCGCTCGCCCCCCCTCCCTCCGGCCGCGGACGCCTATTTATGCCGCACCAGCTAATTGCACCATTTATAAGAGGCGATGAGGATCTGCAGCGCTCATTAACGTCAGCGAGAGTTATGAGGGGCGCGTGGCGCTCTTCCGCAGTAAAGGGACTTTTTATGGAGTCGGCGGCCGCGGCGGAGGGAGAGTGCATTACCCGAACGCCGGAGAGATAATCAGAATTAACGCTCGCCGGTCGCCCATTCAACACCGATGCGTCTGAATCCGGCGCACCTTTCACCGCCCTCTATATAATTACATCTGTTCATGGGGGGGTGGGGGGGTAATATTGTGTCAGCAATTGCAATTCGCTTCCCCTCTCAGGTCTGCAGCCCCGGCGACATTCACAGTCACATGTCCTGGGCGACCTTTGCTACAACTGGTTTTATCTCAGCACCCGTTCAGCAGGGATGCCGACTGCACTGCCTGATATGCAGCCATTAGACCCGGCACAGGTGTCAAACTGGCGGCCCTCCAGCTGTTGCGGAACTACAAGTCCCATGAGGCATTGCAAGGCTGGCATGACTCCCACAGGCAGAGGCATGATGGGACTTGTAGTTCCACAACAGCTGGAGGGGCGCCAGTTTGACACCCGGCTAGAGGGAGAATGTGTAGAAAATGTGAAGATGTGACGGGGGGGGGGGGGGGGGGCAATGAGAGATGAACAAAATAAAAATGACTACTAAAAAAATGTGAGGGGCGGAGCAGAGTGCCGCGTCCCGTAGGAGCCGGCCAATGATCATCTTTCTTCTGTTTGAAAAAGTCCCGCCCACCTATCAGCGCCCGCACACCCCACATTTCACCTCCCCCGGTGACCAATGCCTGACAGAAAACACACAGCTATATATTCCGCTCTGCGGGGGTGGAGGCACTATAAGGCCCGCCCCTGAGGTCTGGGCTTCCCCTGTTTTATAAAACAACCATCAATTCCCTGGTGAGTAGAATGATTCTGCCCCTCCCCCGGGACAGAAGTGAAGGGGGATGAGATTCCGGGGGTGACACCGGGGGAGGGACAGAAGTGAAGGGGTGAGATTCCAGGGGTGACACCGGGGGAGGGACAGAAGTGAAGAGGGATGAGATTCCGGGGGTGACACCGGGGGGAGGGACAGAAGTGAAGGGGATGAGATTCCGGGGGTGACACCAGGGGAGGGACAGAAGTGAAGGGGTGAGATTCCAGGGTTGACACCGGGGGAGGGACAGAAGTGAAGGGGGATGAGATTCCGGGGGGAGGGACAGAAGTGAAGGGGGGTGAGAGCAGTTTCTTGGAGCAGCCATGTAGGCTCATTATATATTTGTGCTGCGCTCCCTCGGGGGAGGTACAGCTCAGCTCCTCCTTCTTCTCTTCCCTCCCACAACATTCCGCAGGGGCGGGTCACCTACGGAGGATGAGATCAGGTTTCAGGGTCAGTCAGGTGATCTCTGTACTTCCTGCGAGGAGCAAATTAGATCTCACCGGATTTTGGCGCTTGTCTTCATTGGTCAGCGCCCATTTGGCGCAGTGAGGGGGGGGGCGGGGCTGGCGGTCATTGTGTGGAACGCACACGTCCTCTTTGAGGAGGCTGATTTCAGATTTTAGCCGGTGTGTGGGATGGTGGGGGTTATACATGAAGAAAGATTACAGGAGAAATTATGGATTGGCGGAGTTTTATTTATCCGGAGATGTGGAGTCCCGCCAGCTGGCTGGGAGCGGCCGCCATGTTCCGGTGCGGAGCTTCCGCTGGGCTGTCAACACATCGCGCGGCTCCTCTCCCCGGCAAGCCACTGGATGTGATCAATTAGGAATAATGGCGGATCAATAGAACAAGGCGAAACCCCGAGAGAAACCGCGCCGGGGGGGGGGGGGGGTCACCATCAATAACAACCGACCAGATGGAAACCCGAGGCACGAGGCACAGCGTGTCTCTCCGGGGCCTATAGAGCCCACCCTGCCTTCACTGACTGGATATACCACCGGCAGCAGCTACAGCCCAGTGCCTGATACCCTGCCAAAATATGTGTAATGGTGTCCACAAAACCAGAGGAGCTAACACTCCAATGTCAGGGGAAGCCAATTATTTGTTTAGTGGAAAGAAACCGACACGAAGATGGGAGGACATTAAAGATGGCGGCTTTCACTGTCACCAAATTTTGCCAAAATTTCTCTATTTCAGCAAAATGCATCGGAGTCACTGAGGAAAAGGGGGGGGGGGGGAATTAGGGCGGATTATCACACAGCTGTGGTTTGTTTTAATGATTTTATATATTTTTACTTTATATTTTATCTCTTCAATGTTACATTTTTTGTTTTTATATATTTTTTTAATTTTTATATCTTTTTATTTATATTTTTTATTTTTATTATATAAGTATTACTATTATTATTTTTATTTTGGTATATGTATTTATTTATTATATTTAAATTGTATAATATATTTATTGTATTTTTAATTTTTATTATATTCTATTTCATATTATTTTATTATCTTTTTAATTTTTATTTTTTTATGATTTAATTTTTAAAACCTTTTTTTATATTTTCTATTTTTATTATTATTATTATTATTATTATTATATTTTATTGTTTTTTTATAGTTTAATTTTATATTTTATTTATTAAATATTTAATTTGTATTATTTTTTTAATTTATATTTGAATATCCTTTTAATTTTTATTGTTTTTATCTTTTAATCATTTATCTTTATTTTATGCGTTTTTATTTTTATTATATGTTTAGTTTTAATATTATTCTATATTTTAATTATTTATTGTATTTTAGTATTATATTTTATTTTTATTTGTCATTTTTATTATTTTTACTTCATATTTTATTCATTATCTTTTTCATTTTTGTATATTTTTTATTTATTTTTTTACGTTTTTTTATGTTCATATTATGTTTATTATTATTATTATTATTAATATTAGTAGTAGTAGTAGTAGTAGTAGTAGTAGTGTATTGTATTTTTTTTTCTTATATTTCAAATTTATATTTTATTTATTATCTTTTTCATTATTATTAATTTATAATAAAACAATGTAATATTATTATTATTGTTGTTAATATTGCTATAATTTATTACTTATTATTTTTTAATGTAATTTTATATTTATATTTTTTCATTTTTATTATTTTTTATGTTTTATTTTGTTTTTCTATCTATTTATTATATCGTTTTTTTTATTATATTTTATTATTTATTATTTTTATTATGGATATTATGCTGATATATTTTATTAAATATATAACTTTTTTTGGGAGTAACAAAAACATTTACAAGAATATATTCTGTATGTGTATGTGGTTTCTTTTTCCCTTTCTTTTATTATTAGATTTTATTTTACATGTAACAATAAAATTAATAATTTATAATAAAACAATGTAATATTATTATTATTGTTGTTAATATTGAAATAATTTATTACTTATTATCTTTTTAATGTAATTTTATATTTATATTTTTTCATTTTTATTATTTTTTATGTTTTATTTTTTTTTTCTATCTATTTATTATATCGTTTTTTTATTATATTTTATTATTTATTAATTTTATTATGGATATTATGTTGGTATATTCTATTAAATATATAACTTTTTTGGGAGTAACAAAAACATTTACAAGAATATATACCATATGTGTATGTGGTTTCTTTCCCCTTTCTTTTATTATTTGATTTTATTTTACACGTAACAATAAAATACAAAAATAAAGAATAAAAGGCAGAAATAATACTGAGTACAATCGCTTCCAATGTTTTAATTCAACAAAAATTTGTGTTTTGTGCGTTTTATTTTCTCAACAAGAAAACAACGTAAAAGGAAATGCGCCTGGAAAAAAAAGGGTTGAAATAAAATTATTTTTTTTTTATGTTTTATTATTTTTTTATTAATACTAAAACAGTTTTTTTGTATCAACAAAGTCGCGGCAGGCAGCGAGGAATTTTTTTTTTTCCTTGCTAATGAAGAAAAATGATCTTCTGTTTTGTAGAATATTTTTGGATAATTTCTCGGTGAAATGGAGTTGGGTGGAATGACTCGGCTTGTCCCTGGAGGACAATACACATTGATATATTCCCCTTTTCTCTGCAGGACTCCATGATGGCGCTCTGACGCCGAGCTGTGATTGGCTGCGGCGGGGGTTAAGCGCAGAGGCCATTTCATCGGTAATCAGGGTAGGAGAGCGGCGGGGGGAGGGGGAGATCAGGATACAGCAAAATGGCAGATTAGGGTCGTTAATTGTGGCCGGTGACAGCGTAATGCAGCCGCGAGCTTTTAGCCGAAGCTTAATGGTCGGTCTAAAGCGCCTCCCTCAGACGCGCCGGCCGCCATTAGTGCAGGGAAGGCAACCATTGAATGGAAGCAGGAGGGGGGCCCCTAGTCTGCCTCTGCTGGCAAGGGCCCAGGAAAAGGAAAATTCCGTCAGATCTGAGCGGTTAGATTGCCCAAATGGCGATGGCTTCCCGTGTCCCCCTCCGACCTCTCCATGTGTCCGGCCATTACATCCATCAGAAGGGGAAAAGTACATTTTCTGCAGGCCAGTAACCCCCTGCTGGCCCCCAATGTGCCCCATGAGGGCCCTTCCTCTAAAAATATCAGGATCCAGTCAGGCTGGTCTGGTCAGGTGGGGGAAGGGTTGGTCTCCGGTGATTTTCTTCATTCCAGCCAATAAATTTTATCAAATTTTATCCTTTGAGGAAAGTTCAACATTAAAATGCCAGAAAACAAATAACGAGGAGGAGCAGAGAAATGGGGAAACGCGTCGGAAAGGAAAAAAGAACATGGAAACGCGCTCTTAATAATATCTGACAAAATAAGGACCAGTACCCCATGGGTGAGGAGGACAAGCCTTAGAGGTAAGTTCTCCGGATTGTGTGATGGAGCTCAGAGGTAAGTTCTCCGGATTGCGTGACGGAGCTCAGAGGTAAGTTCTATGGATTGTGTGACGGAGCTCAGAGGTAAGTTCTATGGATTGTGTGACGGAGCTCAGAGGTAAGTTCTCGGGATTGTGTGACGGAGCTCAGAGGTAAATTCTCGGGATTGTGTGACGGAGCTCAGAAATAAATTCTCCGGATTGTGTGACGGAGCTCAGAGGTAAGTTCTATGGATTGTGTGACGGAGCTCAGAGGTAAATTCTCTGGATTGTGTGATGGAGCTCAGAGGTAAGTTCTCTGGATTGTGTGATGGAGCTCAGGGGTTGGATCTTCATCTCACTATAGGATTGAATTAATTCCATCTAAAACTGAAGTAGCAGCACAATCTCGGGATTGTGTGATGGGACTAATGGAGCTCAGAGGTAAATTTACTGCATTGTGCAATGGGACTGATGGAGCTCAGAGGTAAGTTCTCCAGGTTGTGTGATGGAACTGATGGAGCTCAGAGGTAAATTCTCTGGATTGTGTGATGGAGATGAGAGATGATTTTGGCACCTGATGCTGAGATGAAGAGACGGTTCATGGTTGGAGGTCCTCTGGTGGAGGGGGGATGATGGAGCTCAGAGGGAAGTTCTCGGGAGTGTATGATGGAGATGAGAGATGATTTTGGCACCTGATGTTGAGATGAAGAGGCGGTTCATGGTTGGAGGTCCTCTGGTGGAGGAGGGATGATGGAGCTCAGAGGTAAGTTCTCAGGATTGTGTGATGGAATTGATGGAGGTAAGTTCTCAGGATTGTGTGATGGGATTGATGGAGCTCAGAGGTAAATTCTCGGGATTGTGTGATGGGATTGATGGAGCTCAGAGGTAAATTCTCGGGATTGTGTGATGGAGATGAGAGATGATTTTGGCACCTGATGTTAAGATGAGGAGACGGTTCATGGTTGGAGGTCCTCTGGTGGAGGGGGGATGATGGAGCTCAGAGGTAAGTTCTCGGGATTGTGTGATGGGATTGATGGAGCTCAGAGGGAAGTTCTCGGGAGTGTATGATGGAGATGATTTTGGCACCGGATGTTGAGATGAAGAGGCGGTTAATGGTTGGAGGTCCTCTGGTGGAGGGGGGATGATGGAGCTCAGAGGTAAGTTCTCAGGATTGTGTGATGGGATTGATGGAGCCCAGAGGTAAATTCTTGGGATTGTGTGATGGGATTGATGGAGCTCAGAGGTAAATTCTCGGGATTATGTCATGGGATTGATGGAGCTCAGAGGGAAGTTCTCGGGATTGTATGATGGAGATGTTTTTGTCACCTGATGCTTAGATGAAGAGGCGGTTCATGGTTGGAGGTCCTCTGGTGGAGGGGGGATGATGGAGCTCGGAGGTAAATTCTCGGGATTGTGTGATGGAATTGATGGAGGTAAGTTCTCAGGATTGTGTGATGGGATTGATGGAGCTCAGAGGGAAGTTCTCGGGATTTTTTGATGGAGATGAGATGATTTTGGCATCTGATGCTGAGATGAAGAGGCGGTTCATGGTGGGGGGATGATGGAGCTCAGAGGTAAGTTCTCAGGATTGTGTGATGGGATTGATGGAGCTCAGAGGTAAATTCTCGGGATTGTGTGATGGGATTGATGGAGCTCAGAGGTAAATTCTCGGGATTGTGTGATGAAGATGAGAGATGATTTTGGCACCTGATGTTAAGATGAGGAGACGGTTCATGGTTGGAGGTCCTCTGGTGGAGGGGGGATGATGGAGCTCAGAGGTAAGTTCTCAGGATTGTGTGATGGGATTGATGGAGCCCAGAGGAAAATTCTTGGGATTGTGTGATGGGATTGATGGAGCTCAGAGGTAAATTCTTGGGATTATGTCATGGGATTGATGGAGCTCAGAGGGAAGTTCTCGGGATTGTATGATGGAGATGTTTTTGTCACCTGATGCTTAGATGAAGAGGCGGTTCATGGTTGGAGGTCCTCTGGTGGAGGGGGGATGATGGAGCTCGGAGGTAAATTCTCAGGATTGTGTGATGGGATTGATGGAGCTCAGAGGGAAGTTCTCGGGATTTTGTGATGGAGATGAGATGATTTTGGCATCTGATGCTGAGATGAAGAGGCGGTTCATGGTGGGGGGATGATGGAGCTCAGAAGTAAGTTCTCAGGATTGTGTGATGGGATTGATGGAGCTCAGAGGTAAATTCTCGGGATTGTGTGATGGAGATGAGAGATGATTTTGGCACCTGATGTTGAGATGAGGAGACATTTCATGGTTGGAGGTCCTCTGGTGGAGGGGGGATGATGGAGCTCAGAGGTAAGTTCTCGGGATTGTGTGATGGGATTGATGGAGCTCAGAGGGAAGTTCTCGGGAGTGTATGATGGAGATGATTTTGGCACCGGATGTTGAGATGAAGAGGCGGTTAATGGTTGGAGGTCCTCTGGTGGAGGGGGGATGATGGAGCTCAGAGGTAAGTTCTCAGGATTGTGTGATGGGATTGATGGAGCCCAGAGGTAAATTCTTGGGATTGTGTGATGGGATTGATGGAGCTCAGAGGTAAATTCTCGGGATTGTGTGATGGGATTGATGGAGCTCAGAGGTAAATTCTTGGGATTGTGTGATGGGATTGATGGAGCTCAGAGGGAAGTTCTCGGGATTGTATGATGGAGATGTTTTTGTCACCTGATGCTTAGATGAAGAGGCGGTTCATGGTTGGAGGTCCTCTGGTGGAGGGGGGATGATGGAGCTCGGAGGTAAATTCTCGGGATTGTGTGATGGGATTGATGGAGCTCAGAGGGAAGTTCTCAGGATTGTGTGATGGGATTGATGGAGCTCAGAGGGAAGTTCTCGGGATTGTATGATGGAGATGATTTTGGCACCTGATGCTGAGATGAAGAGACGGTTCATGGTTGGAGGTCCTCTGGTGGAGGGGGGATGATGGAGCTCATGGGTAAATTCTCGGGATTGTGTGATGGGATTGATGGAGCTCATGGGTAAATTCTCGGGATTGTGTGATGGGATTGATGGAGCTCGGAGGTAAGTTCTCAGGATTGTGTAATGGGATTGATGGAGCTCAGAGGGAAGTTCTCAGGAGTGTATGATGGAGATGATTTTGGCACCTGATGCTGAGATGAAGAGGCGGTTCATGGAGGGGGGATGATGGAGCTCAGAGGGAAGTTCTCGGGATTGTGTGATGGGATTGATGGAGGTAAGTTCTCGGGATTGGGAAGGTCCTCTGGTGGAGGGGGGATGATAGAGCTCAGAGGGAAGTTCTCGGGAGTGTATGATGGAGATGAGAGATGATTTTGGCACCTGATGCTGAGATGAAGAGGCGGTTGATGGTTGGAGGTCCTCTGGTGGAGGGGGGATGATGGAGCTCAGAGGGAAGTTCTCGGGATTGTGTGATGGGATTGATGGAGCTCAGAGGGAAGTTCTCGGGAGTGTATGATGGAGATGAGAGATAATTTTGGCACCTGATGCTGAGATGAAGAGGCGGTTGATGGTTGGAGGTCCTCTGGTGGAGAGAGGATGATGGAGCTCAGAGTTTCGGTCTTTTCTGTTTCGGATTTTCCTTGACTTCAGAGGGGCTTCTAGTTGGGAAATCCAAATTTTGGAGATGAGGAAATCTTGGAAAGGTTTGTCTGAACCACAACTGATGGAAGTCTCAAGAACCTTCTTATCTCTATTAGTGGATTCTGGTACAGGACAAGGACAGTGGGGGTGTCTCATCTTCTGCAGGTTAAAGGGGGGGGGGGGGGGGCTGATATAAGGGCTTAGACCTAACTCAAACATTTTTTTCAGGGTTTTTATATGTTCCCATTAAGGGGATTTCCTGTCAGAACAGGAAGTGATGAGTCAGGAAGGGTGACAACGCTTACATTGTTGTCTGTGTCTTCTCGTCCCGGTGACAACCCATCCCCTCATTTCTTCCACAGGTGTCACCGGCACAGGAAGTGGGGGAATATCTCCCTTAGGGGGTCACAGACAAAAGAAAAAACCCGACAGACATAAATCTTCACAAAAAAAAAAATAAAAAAATAATGTGTTTGAAGTTAGGATTTAATGATAACGGTGAAAGATCCAATGTGATTGGGTGTGAATGGGCGATCAATGAACATAACTGATGATATCCCTCTGCCAGCCTCTAGATGGTGCTATAACAGCACTGATAATAGGCACTAATTTCATTCAATGGCTCTTTACTCCCCCCCGCTGGCTGAGCTAAGTCATTGCAGCCTCAATGTCCCATTCCCAGTGCTGGGAGTACCTCTGCTGGGGGTCATATAGTAAATGTGGAAATCATTGGTGGGGGAGGGAAATGTCTCTACAGGGAGATTCCTGCATTTATTAGCTCATCCCATTAGATGGTAAGCTCTGAGGATCAGGCCCCCCCCTAACTTTCTTGTATTGTAACTATTTGGGGGGAAGTTTTTTGGGTTATGGATTCTATATTATGGGAGGGGGGGAGGGAAGTATGGCAGGGAGGTCCCCCCCCCCAGAAATAAAATCTGTGGGGGTGTCTCTAACAGAAATCTGGGTGTTGGGTGGGGGTTCTATGTGCTCTGATATTATACCAGCAATGTGTGCCAGTGGTAATGAGGGATCAAAGGTTACATTGGGGGGGGGGGGGGTTATGAGGGATTAAAGGCTACATGGGGGGGGGGGGGGTAATTGGGGATGAGCCTTTCTCTGTATTCATATGTAGAATGGGGATTAGGGAGCGGGGGATGGGGGGATTTCATGTGTAAATACCGGGGGGGGGGGGGGATTATGGGTTTTATTCCTCCCCTTCCCCCCCACTGCAGGGGACAAACTTCCCAATACAATTAAAGTGCCAGTGGCCCAACACCATCAATCAGACAATGGTGACCCCATGATGGTGGTGGTGACCCCATAGATTACATGTGACAATGATAACTCCATAGACCACATGATGGTGGTGGTGACCCCATGGCTCACATGATGGTGGAGGTGATGACCCCATGATGTGGTGGTGACCCCATAGACCACATGACAGTGATGGTGACTTCATAGATCAGATGGTGGTGACCCCATAGATCCGATAGTGGTGGAGGTGATGACCCCATAGACCACATGACAGTGATGGTGACCCCATTGATCAGATGGTGGTGACCCCATAGACCACATGGCGGTGGTGGTGACCCCATAGACCACATGGCAATGGCTACCTTATAGATCAGATGGTGGAGGTGGTGACCCCATAGATCAGATGGTGGTAGTGATGACCACATGACGTGGTGGTGACCCCGTAGATCACATGACAATGGTGACACCATAGATCAGATGGTGGTGGTGATGACCCCATGGGATTTCCCCTCTCTTCCTGTTGTGTCTCTGGGACAGGAAGTGAAGAGAAATCTCTCCAATGGGGCGCAGATGGCAGAAAGAAAAAATTGGGTTGTCCCCAGAACAGGAATAGAGGAGAATTCTTCCAGTGGGGACACTAGTCCTGGTGACAACCAGGGATTTCCTCTCGCTTCCTGTTGTGTCTCTGGGACAGGAAGTGAAGGAAAATCTCTCCAGTGTGGGGACACTAATTCTGGTGACAACCAGGCATTTCCCCTCACTTCCTGTTATGTCTCTGGGACAGGAAATGAAGGGAAATCTTTCCCATAAGGACACTAGGTCTGGTGACAACATGGAATTGACTCTCACTTGCTGTTGTGTCTCTGGGACAGGAAATTAAGGGAAATCTCTCCCATAGGGACACTAGGTCTGGTGACTTAATGGGATCCCCTCACTTCCTGTTGTGTCTGGAGAACAGGAAGTGAAGTGAATTTCCCCAAAGGGGACACTAGTTCTGGTGACAGCTTATGATTTTCTCTCACTTCCTGTTGAGTCTCTGGGACAGGAAGTGAAGAGCATTTCCCCAATGGGGACACTAGTTCTGGTGGTGACATCATGGGATCCCCTCACTTCCTGTTGTGGATATAGGACAGAAAGTAAATGGGAAATCTCTGCAATGGGGCGTAGATGGCAAAAAAAAAATGGAGGAATTAGGAAATAGTCCAATGGGGACACAAGTTCAGGTGATTCTCTCGCTTTTCTCTCACTTCCTGTTGTGTCTCTGGGACAGGAAGTGAAGGGAAATCTCCCCAGTGGGACACGACGGGAGAAAAAAGCATGATCTTTAGTTTCCCTTTAATCTTTCAAAATTCAAAGCTAAGAAGGATGCCACTTGTGGGTTACTCCGCCCCCCTCCTGGGTGACTCCGCCCCCTCTCAGGTATTACAATGTAACGATTCTCATTTATTTGAAAACAAGAAGTTGTCATGGCTGCGTCCCCATCCCCCACCATTGGGCCCCATTCACAGCTGAGCGTGCCCGAAAACGCACTCCACAAATCCTCGCGGCAGTGAAAATGGCGCGCTCCCTGCGTGCGGGGAAAAGGGCGCGCTTCCTGCGAGCGGGGAAAAGGGCGCGCTTCCTGCGGGAGGGGAAAGGAGCGCTCCCTGCGTGCGGGGAAATGGGCGCGCTTCCTGCGAGCGGGGAAAAGGGCGCGCTCCCTGCGTGCGGGGAAAGGAGCGCGCTTCCTGCGGGAGGGGAAAGGAGCGCGCTTCCTGCGGGAGGGGAAAGGAGCGCTCCCTGCGTGCGGGGAAATGGGCGCGCTTCCTGCGTGCGGGGAAAAGGGCGCGCTCCCTGCGTGCGGGGAAAGGAGCGCGCTTCCTGCGGGAGGGGAAAGGAGCGCGCTTCCTGCGTGCGGGGAAAAGGGCGCGCTCCATGGGTGCGGGGAAAAGGGCGCGCTTCCTGCGGGAGGGGAAAGGAGCGCTCCCTGCGTGCGGGGAAATGGGCGCGCTTCCTGCGTGCGGGGAAAAGGGCGCGCTTCCTGCGAGCGGGGAAAAGGGCGCGCTCCCTGCGTGCGGGGAAAGGAGCGCGCTTCCTGCGGGAGGGGAAAGGAGCGCGCTTCCTGCGTGCGGGGAAAAGGGCGCGCTCCATGGGTGCGGGGAAAAGGGCGCTTCCTGCGTGCGGGGAAAAGGGCGCTTCCTGAGAGCAGTAAAAGGAGCGCGCTCCCTGCGTTCGGCTTATTACGCAAAACCACTCAGGGGGGGGGGGGGGGGTCATTCCAGGAGTTACCGCACCACACCTGTATATATTTATATCACAGCGGGGGTGGGGCGGCGGTCACACCTGCCCGTTATCAGAGCTTTCCGTCCAATGATTAACTTCACCTGAGAATTACCTGACTCTCCGCCCGCTCTCTGCCTGAAATAAGGACCGTCTGAGCTGCATCCCGCTCTGGAGGGAACACAGACAGTTCTTATTTCACAGGCATGCTGAGCAAACATTTCCTCTATATTCGATGCCACAAAGTCCCCCCCCCTCCTCCCCCCAGAGTCATCTCTGTGCCCCCCAGGCAGCCAGTCACATGACCTCCGGGCGTCCTGCAATTAGCACCATGACTGCCAGCTGATCCGCCTTTAATGTCACCCGCTAAATCCCCGCAGCCAATTAAAGGGTGATGACCCCCCGGGGTGACAGCGAATCACAGCGACGCGCTTTGAAATATGAGATGAATCGGCCCTTTAATAATCCGCGTCCGGATTACTGGGATTTCTGGAGATCAGAGAATTCCCACAGGAGGACTGTACCAAGACCAGCCACCGGGGGGAGCCCTGTACTGAGACCAGCCGCCGGGGGGAGCCCTGTACCCAGACCAGCCACCGGGGGGAGCCCTGTACTGAGACCAGCCACCGGGGGGAGCCCTGTACCGAGACCAGCCACCGGGGGGAGCCCTGTACCCAGACCAGCCGCCGGGGGGAGCCCTGTACCCAGACCTGCCGCCGGGGGGAGCCCTGTACCCAGACCAGCCACCGAGAGCCCTGTACCCAGACCACCAGCCGGGGGGAGCCCTGTACTGAGACCAGCCACCGGGGGGAGCCCTGTACCGAGACCAGCCACCGGGGGGAGCCCTGTACTGAGACCAGCCACCGGGGGGAGCCCTGTACTGAGACCAGCCACCGGGGGGAGCCCTGTACCGAGACCAGCCACCGGGGGGAGCCCTGTACCCAGACCAGCCACCGGGGGGAGCCCTGTACCCAGACCAGCCACCGGGGGGGGGGGGAGCCCTGTCTCTACACCAGCCACCGGGAGGAGGCCTGCACCGACCGCCAGGAGGATCCAGTAGGGAGCGCTCTTGCCCCCGTCACTCATGGACAGTGAATGGGGGAGGGGTATTCCTGTGTAATAAACATCAGTGAAAGGCGGAGTCACATTTTATAAATCCTCCCCCAAATCTGTCCTGAGCAACAGAACAGACCCCACATACAACAATGATGCAGCACATCGCACCCCATGTATAACAACTCTGCAGCACATCGCACCCCATGTATAATAAACCTGCAGCACATCGCACCAACTGTACAAAAACATTACAGCACATCGCATACAATGCACTCTATAACAAACCTGCAGCACATCGCACCCCATGCACTGCATAATAAATCTGCAGCACTCAATTTATTATACTCCTGCAGCACATTGCACTCTAGGTAACATGTATATTATACCTACAGTTCATTGCACCCCATTTACTATATAAAACTCCTGCAGCACATTGCACCCCATGTATTGTATAATAGTCGTGCAGCACATCGCACCCTATGGATAATACTCCTGCAGCACATCGCACCCTATGGATATTACTCCAGCAGCACATCGCACCCATGTATAACACGCCTGCAGCACATCGCACCCATTTATTGTATAATATTATACCTACAGTTCATTGCACCCCATTTACTGTATAATTCTCCTGCAGCACATTGCACTCCATATATTATACTACTGCAGCACATTGCATCCCATGTATTGTATAATACTCCTGTAACACATTGCACCCCATTTATAATACTCCTGCAGCACATCGCACTCCATATATTGTATAATACTCCTGCAACACATTGCGCCCCATTTATAATACTCCTGCAGCACATCACACCCCATATATTGTGTAATACACCTGCAGCACATCGCACCCCATATATTGTGTAATACACCTGCAGCACATCGCACCCCGTGTATTGTATAATACTCCTGTAACACATTGCACCCCATGTATAATACTCCTGCAGCACATCGCACCCCATATATTGTATAATACTCCTGCAGCATCATGTATAAAACTCCTGCAGCACATCGCACTCCATGTATAATACTCCTGCAGCACATCGCACTCCATGTATAAAACTCCTGCAGCACATCGCACCCCATGCAGCGTGGGGGGCGCTCCAGGCACGGGGAGGTCATGTGGTCACAATATTTTATTTTTGGCTCAGTTTCTACACAAAAGAAAAAAAAAATATTCTCCACATAAATCTATACAAAAATTTCTGTAAACAGCCAAATACTGAACTCGTCATCTTCACAGAAGACACATCCTGTTCTCCAGAGAACATATCGCCCCTCGGGGGCGGAGCCCAGCACAAGGGGGGAGGGGCAGTGAAAGTTTCTAGAAATCCATCTCCTGTCCATCATACGGGTGACGCCGGCGGTGATCAGATCCGATTGTTGTGCTCAAGTTCTCCTCCACCTGTGAGATTCCAAACATGGCCGACGCCCCTTTCCAATGATTAGTAACCCGCCTAGGGGTGGCGCTGCTCCGCTTCTTTGGTGAGGAAACCTCCCGGCGTGCTGCGGCGGCGAACGCCCCCCGACTGAGGGGACCCCACACACTGCAAGAGAAGAGACCGACACAATCAGATCACATGACCAGGCTCCGCAGGGGCGGGGCAGACAGCCACCATTTATACACAGGTACAGTTCAGGGCGGAGTATTTATTGAGCCTTTCACCCACCTGCAGCATAGGCGGAGCTTGGAACCACAAAAGGCGGAGCCAGAGTCTCAGAGGCGGAGGTCTCTACAGCTGGGGCCGATCATCCACCTCAGGGGCGGGGTCATTGTTCATCAAGGCACAAAAAAAAGGGGGAAGATTTCCTCCATAACGCGACGTTTCGCTCCTCGCCGTAAAGTGCTGAATTTCTAAACTCAAAGTTTTTTTTGTATAAAAATAGATATTTATGTTCTGGGGAGTCCGGAGTTCTCCTTAATAAGAAAAAAGAAAAAAATTGTGCAACTGATGCGGCTGGCGGAACTCCGCACCGCCTGTCCCCGAAAGTCTCCGCCCATGCGGAACAGCGAAAATGGCAAATTAGATCCAGAACGGGGGGAGGGGGGTCAGATTCCATAATGTTGGCTCCAGAGTGGGAGGGGCAGACGCGGCGGGTCCAGACAGTCCGTTCATTGGGCGTCGTGCGTCAGAAGCGGAGGAGGAGGAAGAGGCAGAGCGTGAGGAGGAGCGGAGAGACGTGGACCAGGAAGGAGGAGCCCCGGGGGGACGCTGAAAGGGAAATAAAAAACAAAACAAATAAACATGAAGAAAAAGATCAAAAAATGCAACTTTGTAACCTAAAAACCCGGAGTTCCCCTTTTATTCCTGTGAGAGAAGCCTCAGCTGGAAGCTCCCATCCACCTCCCTCCTGGACCCGCCGGAACAAGCCGTCACTAAGGGGGGGAGACAGGGATCAGACACGCCTACAATGGGAACTGAGCCTATAGAAATTCAGGCGATTTAGGGCCAGATTGACAGCCATCAAAGGTTGGTAACCTCAGTGTTGTGCAGTGACCACAACCCCCCTCCCCCCCAACCAACCAATCCCCCTGCCCCCCCTTCCACCGCAACTTATCTACTGTCCCTCCCTACCATAAGACCTCCACCCATGCTTATCTGTGCTGCCTCCCCCACGCTCATCTATTCTCCCTCCCCCTCTAAGACCTCCACCCCCGCTTACCTGTCACTACCCACCATAAGACCTCCACCCCCGCTCATTTATTCTCCCTCTTCCCTGTAAGACCTCCACCCCTGCTCATCTACTGTCCCTCCCCACCATAAGACCTCCACCCATGCTTATCTGTGCTGCTTCCCCCACGCTCATCTATTCTCCCTCCCAAGACCTCCACCCCCGCTTATCTACTGTCCCTCCCCACCATAAGACCTCCACCCCCGCTAATTTATTCTCCCTCTTCCCTGTAAGACCTCCACCCCCGCTTATCTACTGTCGCTTCTCTCTATAAAACTTCCACCCCCCCTTATCTTTTCTCCCTCTCACCCTCGCTCATATTTTCTCCCCCCTCCTGTAAGACCTCCACCCCCATAAGACGTCCACCCATGCTTATCTGCGCTGCCTCCCCCACGCTCACCTATTCTTCCCTCCCCTCTAAGACCTCCACCCCCGCTTATCTACTGTCACTCCCCACCATAAGACCTCCACCACCCACTTGTCTATTCTCCCTCCCCCAGTAAGACCTCCACCCCCCGCTTATCTACTGTCCCTTCCCTCCGTAAAACCTTCACACCCACTCATCCTTTCTTCCCCCCCCCCCAAGACCTCAACCGCCACTTATCAACTGTCCTTCCCCACCATAAAACCTCCACCGCCACTCATCTACTGTCCCTCCCCAACGTAAGACCTCCAGCCCTTCTTATCTATTCTATCTCCCCCTTGTAAGTCCTCCACCCACACTTATCTACTGTCCCTCCCCACCGTAAGACCTCCAGCCCTGCTCTTCTACAGTCCCTCCCTAACAAAAGACCTCCACCCATCTACTGTCCCTCCCCACCTTAAGACCTCCACCCCCATTCATCTACTGTCCCTCCCCACTGTAACACCTCCACCCCTGCTCATCTACTGCCCCTCCGGACCTCCAGCCCCGCTTATTCACTGTCCCTCCCCACCATAAAACCTCCAACCCACTTATCTATTCCCCCTTTCCCACTATAAGATCTTCACCCCTGCTCATCTATTCTCCCTCCCTCTCTAAGACATTACACCGGGCCACCCCCCGCTTAAATACTGTCCATCCCCACAGTAAGACCTCTAGCCCCGCTCATCTAGTTTCCCAAACCACCATAAAACCTCTACCCCCACTTATCTACTGTCTCTCCCCACTGTAAGACCTCCACCCCCGCTCATCAGTCACTCCCCACTGTAAGACCTCCACCCCCGCTCATCAGTCACTCCCCACTGTAAGACCTCCACCCCCGCTCATCTGTCACTCCCCACTGTAAGACCTCCACCCCTGCTTACCTGTCACTCCGTATCGTAAGACCTCCACCCCTCATCTATTCTCCCTCTTCCCTGTAAGACCTCCACCCCTGCTAATTTCATCTTCCATCTATGCTTAAGATCTCCACCCCCCTCTCATCTCTCCCCCCTCCCCCGTAAGACCTCTACCCCCGCTTATCTACTGTCCCTCCCCACCCCTGAATTTCTACTGTCCCTCCTTCCTGTAGGATCTCCACCCCCGCTTATCTACTCACCTCCTTGAGAGGGCAGCCTTCCTCCCCCACCTCCTCTTGGCTCAGACTTCGGGACCTCCGTCAGTGGCTGCACAGCTGGGAAATACAGAGAAGACTTATTATCCGTCACATGACATCAAAGGAGGGACTTGCCCTGGGGGGTAAATTTAAGAAGGGTCCCCAATTATACATCAGTAAGTAAATAAGGACTGCATGTGTTCTCAGATCTGCTGTCAGTCCTTTGATAAAGGAATTTAGGGTTTCTGCTCTGCGGGGGAGGAGATACTGTGCTCTGTGGGGGAGGAGGGGGGAGGAGATGCTGTGCTCTGCGGGGGAGGAGATTCACATATGAAGAACTTACTGGTGGACTGGCAGCAGACCGACACACGAAGTTTCATACATTCTCCAACACTGTCTGCATCTGGGATGGCTGCAAGAGGAAAGAGAATTGAGATGTTAGTATAATCAAAGATGGCGGCATTGGGGTATAATAGAGGGACAGAGGGGGGATTGGGGTATAATAGAAGGACAGAGGGAGGATTGGGGTATAATATAGGGACAGAGGGGGGATTGGGGTATAATAGAGGGACAGAGGGAGGATTGGGGTATAATAGAAGGACAGAGGGAGGATTGGGGTATAATATAGGGACAGAGGGGGAATTGGGGTACAATAGAGGGACAGAGGGAGGATTGGGGTATAATAGAGGGACAGAGGGGGGATTGGGGTATAATAGAAGGACAGAGGGGGGATTGGGGTATAATAGAAGGACAGAGGGGGTTGGGGTATAATAGAGGGACAGAGGGAGGGATTGGGGTATAATAGAAGGACAGAGGGGGGATTGGGGTATAATAGAAGGACAGAGGGAGGATTGGGGTATAATAGAAGGACAGAGGGGGGATTGGGGTATAATAGAAGGACAGAGGGGGGATTGGGGTATAATAGAAGGACAGAGGGAGGGTTGGGGTATAATAGAAGGACAGAGGGAGGATTGGGGTATAATAGAAGGACAAAGAGAGGATTGGGATATAATAGAAGGACAGAGGGGGGATTGGGGTATAATAGAAGGACAGAGGGGGGATTGGGGTATAATAGAAGGACAGAGGGGGTTGGGGTATAATAGAGGGACAGAGGAGGATTGGGGTATAATAGGACAGAGGGAGGATTGGGATATAATAGAAGGACAGAGGGGGGATTGGGGTATAATAGAAGGACAGAGGGGGGATTGGGGTATAATAGAAGGACAGAGGGGGGATTGGGGTATAATAGAAGGACAGAGGGAGGGTTGGGGTATAATAGAAGGACAAAGAGAGGATTGGGATATAATAGAAGGACAGAGGGGGGATTGGGGTATAATAGAAGGACAGAGGGGGGATTGGGGTATAATAGAAGGACAGAGGGGGTTGGGGTATAATAGAGGGACAGAGGGAGGGATTGGGGTATAATAGAAGGACAGAGGGGGGATTGGGGTATAATAGAGGGACAGAGGGGGGATTGGAGTATAATAGAGGGACAGAGGGAGGATTGGGGTATAATAGAAGGACAGATGGAGGATTGGGGTATAATAGAGGGACAGAGGGAGGATTGGGGTATAATAGAGGGACAGAGGGGGGATTGGGGTATAATAGAGGGACAGAGGGGGGATTGGGGTATAATAGAGGGACAGAGGGGGGATTGGGGTATAATAGAGGGACAGAGGGGGGATTGGGGTATAATAGAGGGACAGAGGGAGGATTGGAGTATAATAGAAGGACAGAGGGGGGATTGGGGTATAATAGAAGGATAGAGGGGGGATTGGGGTATAATAGAAGGACAGAGGGGGGATTGGGGTATAATAGAAGGACAGAGGGGGGATTGGGGTATAATAGAAGGACAGAGGGGGGATTGGGGTATAATAGAGGGACAGAGGGATGATTGGGGTATAATAGAAGGACAGAGGGAGGATTGGGGTATAATTGAGGGACAGAGGGAGGATTGGGGTATAATAGAGGGACAGAGGGGGGATTGGGGTATAATAGAGGGACAGAGGGAGGATTGGGGTATAATAGAGGGACAGAGGGAGGATTGGGGTATAATAGAAGGACAGAGGGAGGATTGGGGTATAATTGAGGGACAGAGGGAGGATTGGGGTATAATAGAGGGACAGAGGGAGGATTGGGGTATAATAGAAGGACAGAGGGGGGATTGGGGTATAATAGAGGGACAGAGGGGGGATTGGGGTATAATAGAGGGACAGAGGGGGATTGGGGTATAATAGAAGGACAGAGGGAGGATTGGGGTATAATAGAGGGACAGAGGGGGGATTGAGGTATAATAGAAGGACAGAGGGGGGATTGGGGTATAATAGAGGGACAGAGAGGGGATTGGGGTATAATAGAGGGACAGAGGGAGGATTGGGGTATAATAGAAGGACAGAGGGAGGATTGGGGTATAATAGAAGGACAGAGGGAGGATTGGGGTATAATAGAAGGACAGAGGGGGGATTGGGGTATAATAGAGGGACAGAGGGAGGATTGGGGTATAATAGAAGGACAGAGGGAGGATTGGGGTATAATAGAAGGACAGAGGGGGGATTGGGGTATAATAGAAGGACAGAGGGGGGATTGGGGTATAATAGAAGGACAGAGGGGGGATTGGGGTATAATAGAAGGACAGAGGGGGGATTGGGGTATAATAGAGGGACAGAGGGGGGATTGGGGTATAATAGAGGGACAGAGGGGGGATTGGGGTATAATAGAAGGACAGAGGGAGGATTGGGGTATAATTGAGGGACAGAGGGAGGATTGGGGTATAATAGAAGGACAGAGGGAGGATTGGGGTATAATTGAGGGACAGAGGGAGGATTGGGGTATAATAGAAGGACAGAGGGAGGATTGGGGTATAATAGAGGGACAGAGGGAGGATTGGGGTATAATAGAGGGACAGAGGGGGGATTGGGGTATAATAGAAGGACAGAGGGGGGATTGGGGTATAATAGAAGGACAGAGGGGGGATTGGGGTATAATAGAGGGACAGAGGGAGGATTGGGGTATAATAGAGGGACAGAGAGGGGATTGGGGTATAATAGAGGGACAGAGGGAGGATTGGGGTATAATAGAAGGACAGAGGGGGGATTGGGGTATAATAGAAGGACAGAGGGGGGATTGGGGTATAATAGAAGGACAGAGGGAGGATTGGGGTATAATAGAAGGACAGAGGGGGGATTGGGGTATAATAGAGGGACAGAGAGAGGATTGGGGTATAATAGAGGGACAAGGAAGGGGGTGTATAACAATGGGGGGGTAAGTACAGACAGGTGGGGGGGAGGGGGGGTATGTACAGACAGGTGGGGGGGTAAGTACAGACAGGTGGGGGGGGTAAGTACAGACAGGTGAGGGGGGGCGGTAAGTACAGACAGGTGAGGGGGGGGCGGTAAGTACAGACAGGTGAGGGGGGGGCGGTAAGTACAGACAGGTGGGGGGGGTAAGTACAGACAGGTGAGGGGGGGCGGTAAGTACAGACAGGTAAGGGGGGGGCGGTAAGTACAGACAGGTAAGGGGAGGCGGTAAGTACAGACAGGTGGGGGAGGGGGGGGTAAGTACAGACAGGTGGGGGGTAAGTACAGACAGGTGGGGGAGGGGGGGTAAGTACAGACAGGTAAGGGGGGGGCGGTAAGTACAGACAGGTGAGGGGGGGGGTAAGTACAGACAGGTGGGGGAGGGGGGGTAAGTACAGACAGGTGGGGGGTAAGTACAGACAGGTGGGGGAGGGGGGGTAAGTACAGACAGGTAAGGGGGGGGCGGTAAGTACAGACAGGTGAGGGGGGGCGGTAAGTACAGACAGGTGGGGGAGGGGGGGTAAGTACAGACAGGTGGGGGGTAAGTACAGACAGGTGAGGGGAGGGGGGGTAAGTACAGACAGGTGGGGGGTAAGTACAGACAGGTGGGGGAGGGGGGGTAAGTACAGACAGGTGGGGGGTAAGTACAGACAGGTGGGGGGTAAGTACAGACAGGTGGGGGGGGGCGGTAAGTACAGACATATGGGGGAGGGGTAAGTACAGACAGGTGGGGGGGGGGGTAAGTACAGACAGGTGGGGGAGGGGGGGGGTAAGTACAGACAGGTGGGGGAGGGGGGGTAAGTACAGACAGGTGGGGGGTAAGTACAGACAGGTGGGGGAGGGGGGGTAAGTACAGACAGGTAAGGGGGGGCGGTAAGTACAGACAGGTGAGGGGGGGGGGGTAAGTACAGACAGGTGGGGGAGGGGGGGTAAGTACAGACAGGTGGGGGGTAAGTACAGACAGGTGGGGGAGGGGGGTAAGTACAGACAGGTAAGGGGGGGGCGGTAAGTACAGACAGGTGAGGGGGGGCGGTAAGTACAGACAGGTGGGGGAGGGGGGGTAAGTACAGACAGGTGGGGGGTAAGTACAGACAGGTGGGGGAGGGGGGGTAAGTACAGACAGGTGGGGGGTAAGTACAGACAGGTGGGGGGGGCGGTAAGTACAGACAGGTGGGGGAGGGGTAAGTACAGACAGGTGGGGGAGGGGTAAGTACAGACAGGTGGGGGAGGGGTAAGTACAGACAGGTGGGGGAGGGGGGGGGTAAGTACAGACAGGTGGGGGAGGGGGGGTAAGTACAGACAGGTGGGGGAGGGGGGGGGTAAGTACAGACAGGTGGGGGAGGGGGGGGGTAAGTACAGACAGGTGTAGCAGTGACCGTGTCCTGTCAGTTATTTTCGGCACGCCGTGGTCACACCTTGGACTCGGAGACGTCTCGGGGGGGGGGGTTGGATCCGGTTTGACCGGTCCCGGAGGGTTTTGGGTTCCCTGAGGACAGTCCTTATCCCTCTCAGTGACCTTTTCATACCCCTCCCCCCCCCTCATCTGACGCACTCCGCCCCCATTCAGGTGTAATTGGTAGAACCGGTCGGACGAGCCTCGCACCTCGCAGAGAAGAGGGCTGGAATGCGGGGAATGGGGGCCACATTGCCTCTCCCCGTCACTCATTGGCCCCGGAGACGTCTCACGTCAATCAGTGATGGAAAATATTCGGAGAGCCGCCAACGCAGAACGCGGAAGCCGTTCCCTCCTCTGCGGGAGAGTTCGGGGGAGAGGGTTGGCCGCCATTTTTCTGTATAAAATTTTAATCGGTCAGGTTCGCTCATTACATGGCGAACGCATAAATCATAAATCCCGCCATGTTGGATCATTGGAAGATCTCCAGCATGCCGGAAAATCTTAGAGACGCGACGCAGAAACTTCCCAGCGTGCCGGAAAATTTTCGAGACGCAACGCAGAAACTTCCCAGCGTGCCGGCAAACGTTCGCCTGGACCCTCCCCTTCCATCCATCCATCCATCCCACCGCGAGAACACCACCGACAAATCATCCGCCATTTTCAAGGGTCCCCGAGGAAAAATGCTGATCATAATTAGAGCGTCAGCTCTGCAGCCAAGGACTACAGACCACAGATATTAGAAGGTCAGCTCTGCAGTCAAGGGCTACAGACCTCAGATATTAGAGCGTCAGCTCTGCAGCCAAGGACTACAGACCATAGTGTCAGCTCTCCAGCCAAGGACTAAAGACCACAGATATTAAAAGGTCAGCTCTGCAGCCAAGGACTACAGACCTCAGATATTAGAGCGTCAGCTCTGCAGCCAAGGACTACAGACCACAGATATCAGAAGGTCAGCTCTGCAGTCAAGGGCTACAGACCTCAGATATTAGAGCGTCAGCTCTGCAGCCAAGGACTACAGACCACAGATATTAGAACGTCAGCTCTGCAGCCAAGGACTACAGACCTCAGATATTAGAACGTCAGCTCTGCAGCTAAGAATTACAGACCTCAGATATTAGAAGGTCAGCTCTGCAGCCAAGGACTAAAGACCACAGATATTAGAGAGTCAGCTCTGCAGCCAAGGGCTTCAGACCACAGATATTAGAGCGTCAGCTCTGCAGCCAAGGGCTTCAGACCACAGATATTAGAGCGTCAGCTCTGCAGCCAAGGGCTTCAGACCACAGATATTAGAGCGTCAGCTCTGCAGCCAAGGACTACAGACCTCAGATACTAGAATGTCAGCTCTGCAGCCAAGGACTACAGACCTCAGATACTAGAATGTCAGCTCTGCAGCCAAGGACTACAGACCATAGAGTGTCAGCTCTCCAGCCAAGGACTACAGACCTCAGATTTGTCCGTGGTCGTCCCACACAGTGGCGGGATGGATGCAAGAAAACCAAAAAAATATCTCTGGTCTGCAGTCTTGGCTGCAGAGCTGACATTCTACAGACAAATATTAAGAGTGTCAGCTCTGCAGCCCTCAGATATTAGAATGTCAGCTCTGCAGCCAAGGACTACAGACCACAGATTAGGTGGTCAGTTCTGAAGCGAAGGACTGCAGACAGCATGTATTAGAAAGTCAGCTCTGGAGCCAAGGACTACAGACTAAAGATAGTAGAGCATCAGCTTTGCAGCCAAGGACTACAGACCTGATATTAGAGCGTCAGCTCTGCAGCCAAGGACTACAGACCTGATATTAGAGCGTCAGCTCTGCAGCCAAGGACCACAGATATTAGGTCAGCTCTGCAGCCAAGGCCTACCGACCTCAGAATTAGAAAATCAGCTCTGCAGCCAAGGACTACAGACCACAGATATTCCTTGGCTGCAGAGCTGACATTCTAATGTCAGTACGTTTGCCTGGGACCTCCCCTGGCGATTTTCTTGCATCCATCCCACCACTGCGGACAAATCATCCGCCATCTTCAAGGGGCCCCGAGGAAAACTTCCTGTCGGCGTCCGTCCTGTAGACGAGGGCAACGTGTGGGAGACATTAAACCTCCTGCCGGGACAAAGCCAACAGGAAACACCTGGAGGGGGGGGGGCGGAGCTTTAGGGGTTAATGAGGCACAGCGCACATGAGAAAGTCATTACAGGCCGGGCGGCGGCGGAGGAAGGGGGAGGGGAGAGCGCTAATCGACGCGGTGATCGCAGGGCATCGGCACTGGAGGGGTTAAATTTTTTTTTTTTATGTTAAAATTGTATCAAATTTATTTCATTTCTTCTTATTAAAATTTTATTTTGATCACCGAGCGCCGGAACGCCCCAGACTCCGCCCGTCAGATCCAACCAATCGATTGTTTCCTCCTTCATTGGTATGGTTTGATATTTTGTAATCGATCGCTCAGCTTCCTCCTGACAACGAACGGGCGCCAATCCCACGTCCACGGAACGCAGACTACCACCCAATCCGACCGCCAGCGCGCTCCCCGCCAACAATCCACGCAATTCATACCCAACGCAATCTCAGCAAACCCAGGATCTGCTACCAATCATCAATTCATTAACACCTGAGGCGGGATATTAGAGTGTCAGCTCTGCAGCCAAGGACCACAGAACTCAGATATTAGTGTGGCCATGACACGGTACAATTCTATGGAGGGGACGGAGGACGTGGCGCGGTACAATTCTATGGGGGGGGACGGAGGACGTGGCGCGGTACAATTCTATGGAGGGGAGGGAGGACGTGGCGCGGTACAATTCTATGGAGGGGACGGAGGACGTGGCGCGGTACAATTCTATGGAGGGGACGGAGGACGTGGCGCGGTACAATTCTATGGGGGGGGACGGAGGACGTGCCGCGGTACAATTCTATGGAGGGGACAGAGGACGTGGCGCGGTACAATTCTATGGGGGGGACGGAGGACGTGGCGCGGTACAATTCTATGGGGGGGACGGAGGACGTGGCGCGGTACAATTCTATGGAGGGGGACGGAGGACGTGGCGCGGTACAATTCTATGGAGGGGACGGAGGACGTGGCGCGGTACAATTCTATGGAGGGACGGAGGACGTGGCGCGGTACAATTCTATGGAGGGGGACGGAGGACGTGGCGCGGTACAATTCTATGGGGGGGACGGAGGACGTGGCGCGGTACAATTCTATGGGGGGGACGGAGGACGTGGCGCGGTACAATTCTATGGGGGGGACGGAGGACGTGGCGCGGTACAATTCTATGGGGGGGACGGAGGACGTGGCGCGGTACAATTCTATGCGGGGGACGGAGGATGTGGCGCGGTACAATTCTATGGAGGGGACGGAGGACGTGGCGCGGTACAATTCTATGGAGGGGACAGAGGACGTGGCGCGGTACAATTCTATGGAGGGGACGGAGGACGTGGCGCGGTACAATTCTATGGAGGGGACGGAGGACGTGGCGCGGTACAATTCTATGGAGGGGACGGAGGACGTGGCGCGGTACAATTCTATGGAGGGGACGGAGGACGTGGCGCGGTACAATTCTATGGAGGGGACGGAGGACGTGGCGCGGTACAATTCTATGGGGGGACGGAGGACGTGGCGCGGTACAATTCTATGGAGGGGACGGAGGACGTGGCGCGGTACAATTCTATGGAGGGGACAGAGGACGTGGCGCGGTACAATTCTATGGAGGGGACGGAGGACGTGGCGCGGTACAATTCTATGGAGGGGACGGAGGACGTGGCGCGGTACAATTCTATGGGGGGACGGAGGACGTGGCGCGGTACAATTCTATGGAGGGACGGAGGACGTGGCGCAGTACAATTCTATGGAGGGGACAGAGGACGTGGCGCGGTACAATTCTATGGGGGGGACGGAGGACGTGGCGCGGTACAATTCTATGGGGGGGACGGAGGACGTGGCGCCGTACAATTCTATGGGGGGGACGGAGGACGTGGCGCCGTACAATTCTATGGGGGAGGGGACGGAGGACGTGGCGCGGTACAATTCTATGGAGGGGACGGAGGACGTGGCGCGGTACAATTCTATGGGGGGGACGGAGGATGTGGCACGGTACAATTCTATGGAGGGGACGGAGGACGTGGCGCGGTACAATTCTATGGGGGGGGACGGAGGACGTGGCGCGGTACAATTCTATGGAGGGGGACGGAGGACGTGGCGCGGTACAATTCTATGGGGGGGGACGGAGGACGTGGCGCGGTACAATTCTATGGGGGGGACGGAGGACGTGGCGCGGTACAATTCTATGGGGGGGACGGAGGACGTGGCGCCGTACAATTCTATGGGGGAGGGGACGGAGGACGTGGCGCGGTACAATTCTATGGAGGGGACGGAGGACGTGGCGCGGTACAATTCTATGGGGGGGGACGGAGGACGTGGCACGGTACAATTCTATGGAGGGGACGGAGGACGGGGCGCAGTACAATTCTATAGGGGGACGGAGGACGTGGCGCGGTACAATTCTATGGGGGGGGGGCGGAGGACGTGGCACGGTACAATTCTATGGGGGGGGGGGGGGAGGACGTGGCGCGGTACAATTCTATGGAGGGGACGGAGGACGTGGTGCAGTACAATTCTATGGGGGGGACGGAGGACGTGGCGCAGTACAATTCTATGGGGGGGCGGAGGACGTGGCGCGGTACAATTCTATGGAGGGGACGGAGGACGTGGCGCAGTACAATTCTATGGAGGGGAAGGAGGACGTGGCGCGGTACAATTCTATGGAGGGGACGGAGGACGTGGCGCGGTACAATTCTATGGAGGGGACGGAGGACGTGGTGCGGTACAATTCTATGGAGGGGAAGGAGGACGTGGCGCGGTACAATTCTATGGAGGGGACGGAGGACGTGGTGGGGTACAATTCTATGGAGGGGAAGGAGGACGTGGCGCGGTACAATTCTATGGAGGGGACGGAGGACGTGGCGCAGTACAATTCTATGGAGGGGACGGAGGACGTGGTGCGGTACAATTCTATGGAGGGGAAGGAGGACGTGGCGCGGTACAATTCTATGGAGGGGACGGAGGACGTGGTGGGGTACAATTCTATGGAGGGGAAGGAGGACGTGGCGCGGTACAATTCTATGGAGGGGACGGAGGACGTGGCGCAGTACAATTCTATGGAGGGGACGGAGGACGTGGTGCGGTACAATTCTATGGAGGGGAAGGAGGACGTGGCGCGGTACAATTCTATGGAGGGGACGGAGGACGTGGCGCAGTACAATTCTATGGAGGGGACAGCGGACGTGGCGCAGTACAATTCTATGGGGGGGACGGAGGACGTGGCGCAGTACAATTCTATGGGGGGGCGGAGGACGTGGCGCGGTACAATTCTATGGAGGGGACGGAGGACGTGGCGCAGTACAATTCTATTGAGGGGACGGAGGACGTGGCGCAGTACAATTCTATGGGGGGGCGGAGGACGTGGCACAGTACAATTCTATGGGGGGGCGGAGGACGTGGCACAGTACAATTCTATGGAGGGGAAGGAGGACGTGGCGCAGTACAATTCTATGGAGGGGACGGAGGACGTGGCACGGTACAATTCTATGGAGGGGGGGGGAGGACGTGGCGCAGTACAATTCTATGGGGGGGCGGAGGACGTGGCGCGGTACAATTCTATGGAGGGGGACGGAGGACGTGGCGCGGTACAATTCTATGGAGGGGACGGAGGACGTGGCGCGGTACAATTCTATGGAGGGGAAGGAGGACGTGGCGCAGTACAATTCTATGGGGGGGACGGAGGACGTGGCGCGGTACAATTCTATGGAGGGGAAGGAGGACGTGGCGCAGTACAATTCTATGGAGGGGACGGAGGACGTGGCGTGGTACAATTCTATGGGGGGGGGACGGAGGACGTGGCGCGGTACAATTCTATGGGGGGGACGGAGGACGTGGCTCGGTACAATTCTATGGGGGGGCGGAGGGGGAGGTGACGTGGCGCGGTAGAAGTCTGGAGTAGTGGAGGGACTCTGCAGTCCTCCTGGGGGGCGGTGACCTCTAGGGGTCAGGAGGGTCAGAGCCCCGGGGGGGGGGGGGGGGAGCACGGGGACAAAGAACATCTGCAGCAGCAACCTCCGCCCCCCCTCCCCTCACTGAGGAGGAATAAACACTCTGAAACTCAGCGGGGGTAACAAAAACTGAGAGGACCCCGTATGGGGGAGGGGAGGGGGGGGCTGTGTTGATTCTGGGCGGAGGTGGCGGCTCAGAGATGACAATGATGGAGATCCTGGTGCCTGTGCTGTTCCTGGCTGTGTTCACAAATGTCTGACACAGATCAGCCCCTGCTGTCGCCTCTCACCATGTGACTGGATACAAAGGTACAATGTACAGTCTGATCACTGGGGGAGGGGAGAATAGGGTGATGACCACATACAGAGGAGGAGTCTGAGGAAAGGGGGAGGGGCAGTAACCACTTACATATATAGGAGGAGGAGTCTGAGGAGAGGGGGGAGTGACCACTTATAGATATAATAGGAGGAAGAGACAGAGAGGGGGAGGTGCAGTGACCACTTACAGATATAATAGGAGGAGGAGTCTGAGGAGAGGGGGAGGGGCAGCGACCACTTACAGATATAATAGGAGGAGGAGTCTGAGGATACGGGGGAGGAGCAGTGACCACTTATAGATATAATAGGAGGAGGAGGAGGAGAGGGGGAGGGGCAGTGACCACTTACAGATATAATAATAGTCCTTCCCGGCGGTGAACTCGAAGCCCAGTGAGAAGGGGGTGTACCTCTGGATCTTCTCGGAGAATCGGATTGGCCCGAGGGGTGCGTGTGGGCGGTTACATTCCCAGCGTTTGAAGGCTTTGGGCGTCTCGTAGCATCCTTCGTATCCCTCCTGTTCCACCATGTAGAGGACGAAGCTCTCGGTGTGCTCGGCGGGGACCCGGCGGTCGTAGTGCGGGCAGAAGATGTCCAGGTAGTCGTTGATCTGCACGCGTACCGTGTACTCCTTCAGGAACCTGCCGGGAGAGGAGGCGGTTAGCATGACGAGACTCTCTTCCCACTTCCTGTCGTGTCACCAGAACAGGAAGTGAAGTGAAATCTCCACAATGGGACATTGTAAAAAAAAAAAAAATATATTCCTGACAGAGGTTGTAAGCCCCTCCCTGCCCGTGTCATGTGATGGGGTGCTATGTGACGCAGTGTCTCAGGGTGCTGTGTGGCTTGTCTTGGGGGTTCAGCATCTCAAGGGGGCAGCAGGGTGCAGTATCTTGGGGGGGGGGCAGCATCTCAAAGGTGCAGCGGGGCGCAGCATCTAAAGGGGTAGCAGGGTGCAGTATCTTGGGGGGGGTAGCATCTCAGAGGGGCAGCGGGTCGCAGCATCTGGGGGGCAGCATCTCGAAGGGGCAGCGAGGCACAACATCTCAAAGTGGTAGCAGGGTGCAGTATCTTGGGGGGGCAGCATCTCAGAGGGGCAGCGGGACACAGCATCTCAAGGGGGTAGCAGGGTGCAGTATCTTGGGGGGGAGCATCTCGGAGGGGCAGCGGGGCACAGCATCTCAAGGGGGTAGCAGGGGGCAGTATCTTGGGGGGGGCAGCATCTCAAAGGTGCAGCGGGGCGCAGCATCTAAAGGGGTAGCAGGGGGTAGAATCTCAGAGGGGCAGCGGGTCGCAGCATCTGGGGGGCAGCATCTCGAAGGGGCAGCGAGGCACAACATCTCAAAGTGGTAGCAGGGTGCAGTATCTTGGGGGGGCAGCATCTCGGAGGGGCAGTGGGGCACAGCATCTCAAGGGGGTAGCAGGGTGCAGTATCTTGGGGGGGGGGCAGCATCTCGGAGGGGCAGCGGGGCACAGCATCTCAAGGGGGTAGCAGGGTGCAGTATCTTGGGGGGGAGCATCTCGGAGGGGCAGTGGGGCACAGCATCTCAAGGGGGTAGCAGGGTGCAGTATCTTGGGAGGGGCAGCATCTCAAAGGTGCAGCGGGGCGCAGCATCTAAAGGGGTAGCAGGGGGTAGCATCTCAGAGGGGCAGCGGGTCGCAGCATCTGGGGGGCAGCATCTCGAAGGGGCAGCGAGGCACAACATCTCAAAGTGGTAGCAGGGTGCAGTATCTTGGGGGGGCAGCATCTCGGAGGGGCAGTGGGGCACAGCATCTCAAGGGGGTAGCAGGGTGCAGTATCTTGGGGGGGGGGGGGGCAGCATCTTGGAGGGGCAGCGGGACACAGCATCTGGGGGGGGCAGCATCTCAAAGGTGCAGCATCTAAAGGGGTAGCAGGGTGCAGTATCTTGGGGGGGGGGGGGCACAGCATCTCGGAGGGGCAGCGGGGCACAGCATCTCAAGGGGGTAGGAGGGTGCAGTATCTTGGGGGGGGCAGCATCTCGGAGGGGCAGCGGGGCGCAGCATCTCAGGGGGGCAGTGGGGCACAGCATGTCAGGGGGGCATCAGGGCACAGCATCTCAGGGGGGCAGCGGGGCACAGCATCTCAAGGGGGCAGCATCTCGGAGGGGCAGCGGGGCACAGCATCTAAGGAGGGTAGCAGGGTGCAGTATCTTGGGGGGGGGGGTAGCATCTGGGAGGGCAACATGGTGCAGTATCTTGGGGGGGAGGCAGCATCTCAGAGGGGCAGTGGGGCACAGCATCCTGGGGGGGCAGCATGGTGCAGTATCTTGGGGGGGGGGGGCAGGGGTTGGGAGGGAGGTGCTCCGCCCTTACGCGGTGTGTTCTCAGGGCTGTACAGTAAATATTTGTACAATGAGTCGATGTGCCAGAGGAGTGTGCCAGAGGTCAGCGAGGGGGAAACTAATACACCGCCAGATTCATAGAGTGTAAGCTCTGTGGGTGAGGGGGGTGTGGGTGGCCATGTAGTCTCCTATGTATTCTCCACCCATAATAAACAGACCCCCCCCTCCCCCCCCCCCTTGTACACAATGGGCCGCCCTGTACGCGGTGTACTAACAGTCGGCGTCTATATATAACCTCGGCGTGACGAGCGCACAACATGTCGGCACAGCTCCGCGCACACACTGACACGCTTTGTCTCGTCTCTCTCTGGTGTTCAAACAATTTCTGGGCAGAAGACAACGTTAAACAAACAGCGAGCCGCGAATTAATCCAGGGACGCCAAATATGACAAGCCGGGGGGGAGGGGAGGGGGGGCAGAATCGCCCCGAGACATGCCGACTCAGCAGAATTTCACACGCGTGGGGAGCGATGGGGGACCACCGAACAGTCATCACCACCAGAGCGCACCCCAACACTTCATATACAGAGAACAGAATGAGGTCTGGGAGTGGACACACACCATGCAATCCCTGAGCAATCTGACTGCTGGAAGAGAGCGCGCCCAAGAAAACGGGAGAGAGGAACCAAAAACAAGAGAGCCGGGGCAAGCGAGCACCCGAGAAAGAGAGCGCACCCAAGAAAACGGGAGAGAGGAACCAAGAACAAGAGAGCCGGGGGAAGCGAGCACCCGAGAAAGAGAGCGCGCCCAAGAAAATGGGAGAGAGAAACCAAAAACGAGAGAGTCGGGGGAAGCGAGCACCCGAGAAAAAGGACCCAAGAAAGCGCCCAAAAGAGAGCAAGAGCGCATCTAAGACAGAAAGCAAAAGGGCACGAGAGAGAAAAAAGAAAAAAAAGCACACCAGAGAGCGTGCCCAAGAGAGCCGGGGCAAGCGAGTCCTCAAGAAGGGTCCAAAAGTAAGAGAGAGAATTGCACCCAAGAGAGTGCCTAAGAGATTGAGCAAGAAAGAGCCCAAGAAAGCGCTAGAGCACCCAGGAGCGAGAGCCAGGGCAAGCAAGCGCGCAAGAGAGTGCCTAAAAGCGAGAAATCGCATTTAAGAAAGTGAAAGAGAGCGCATGCCAGAGAGAGGGCAAGAGTGAGAGCGCACCAGAGTGAGCACCCAAGATAGTACCCATGAAAGTGCCCAAAAGCAAAAAAGACAGAGAGTGCAGCAGGACAGCAAGAGCACACCTAAGAGAGACAAAAAAAAAAGAGAGCATGCCTAAGAGAGCACCTGAGAGAGAATACCTAAGAAAGCACCAAAAAACGGAGAGTGCCTACAAGAGTGAGCAAGAAAGAGGGCCCAAGAAAGCACCCAAAAGCAAAAGAGAGCAAGAGAGCGCCCAAGAAAGCATGCCTGAGAGAGGGAGAGCGAACGCCCAAGAGAGCAAGAGCGTGAACATGTGAGAGAGAGAGCGAGCAAGAATGAGACAGGGCAAGTGAGTGCCCAAGAGATCACCCTCATGAGAGCCAGAACATGTAAGAGAGAGAGAGATCGCGCGCGAGAGAGAGAAGACACCAAGAAAGCAAGAGCGTGCCAGAGAGAATAAGAATACCCAAGAAAGTGAGAGGAAGCCCAAGAGAGAGCAAGAGCATGCCAGAGAGAGAACGAACAGGAAAGTGAGAGAAAGAAAGCGCAAGAGCGAGAATACCCAAGAGAGTGAGCAAGAAATAGCTCCCAAGAGAGCAAGAGTGTGCCAGAGAGAAAGAGCACTCAAGAAAGTGTGAGAGAGAGAGACCAAGAATGCAAGAGGGAGAGTATGCCCAGGAATGAGAGAGCGCGCCCAGGAATGAGAGAGCGCGCCCAGGAATGAGAGAGCGCGCGCCCAGGAATGAGAGAGCGCGCGCCCAGGAAAAATAAAAGCGCGCCCAGGAATGAGAGCGCTCCCATGAATAATTAAAGCGCGCTCAGGGATGAGAGCGCGCCCAGGAACGAGAGAGCACACCCAGGAAGAAAGAGCGTGCGGGCAAGTGAGCTTATGAGACAGAGGGCAAGAAAGTGGCAAAGAAGAAAGTGAGAGAAACTCTCCTGACAGGTCTGGCCATGGATGTCCCAGGAGGCTCCTCCCCCCAGCGTGTCATCCGCCTTCGTTGGCCCTTTAAGCGTTGTGTAGTGAAGGCCGCCTCGCCCCATGGCACCGCGCCACCCCGTGTAACACGCGCCCCGCAGGTGAGGAGTGATGAGCTGAGGGCGAGGCAGACAACGGGTCCATTGTCCACATTTCACAGTCATGTGACCTGAGGCAGCTGTGCCGCAGCCACCGATGTCAGTGGAGTGTCTGAGCTCTGCCATGGCTGCCGGTCACATGACCCAGATCATCATGTGATCTCCTCCTCATCATAGGGGTGCTAATGGCGTTTCCACCCCCCCCCCCCTGAAAAGTAACAATGTAACACTTGGAAGGATCCTCCGTAAAGAATCTGCCCAGAAAAGGAACACGCGGAGCATTTTCTGGGAGCTCATCGGGGTCAATGGCCGCCCACTGCGAGTGATATGCAAAAAAGGAAGAAGTGTCACATTGTTGCTCTGCCCCATAGCGTCACATTGTTGCTCTGCCCCATAGTGGTGTTACATTGTTGCTCTGCCCAGTAGCGTTACATTGTTGCTCTGCCCAGTAGCGTCACATTGTTGCTCTGCCCCGTAGCGTCACATTGTTGCTCTGCCCCGTAGCGTCACATTGTTGCTCTGCCCCATAGTGTTGTTACATTGTTGCTCTGCCCAGTAGCGTTACATTGTTGCTCTGCCCAGTAATATTACATTGAGGTAGGGTAACAATGTACCACTACGGGGCAGAGTAAGGTTACATTATGGAGAGCTAGACAGATTGTCACATTGTTGCTCTGCCCCATAGCATTACATTGAGGTAGGGTAACAATGTACCAATACAGGACAGGGCAACAATGTAACGCTACGGGGCAGAGTAAGGTTACATTGTTTCTATCACAGACGTTGGATCGGATCTGGCGGTGTGTGGCGCGGCGGTGCACAATGAGCGAAGTATGGAGGGGACTCGGCGGCCCCTGTAATGAGTTTTGGCAGAGCAGAGCGGGGGAGGGGGGCACATGGAGAGGGAGGAAGGGGGAGGGGGGGGGGCTGTGCTCAGATGGGGGAGGGGGGCTCTGAAAAGAAACCAAAGCAGATTGAAAGAGAAACTCCAGAGAGGAGCTGAAATATCCCAAATATGTTAATACGAATCAGATCTCGCCCTGCGCGTCCACCGCCGCCGCCGCCGCAAAATCCCAACCCCCAAAAAAAGGCGACTCCACTACAGCCCCCGACCAACTGGGCACAGAGCATGAACGGCGCCCCGACCAATCACAACCATTTTGATGAATGGCGCACCGCGGCGGCGACCGCCCCGACCAATCAGAACCATTTTGATGAATGGCGCACCGCGGCGGCGACCGCCCCGACCAATCAGAACCATTTTGATGAATGGCGCACCGCGGCGGTGGCCACCCAGATCAATCAGAGCGATTTTGATGAATGGCGCACTGCGCCGGCCGTCCCGACCAATCAGAACCATTTTGATGAATGGCGCACCACGGCGGCGACCGCCCAATCAGAACCATTTTGATGAATGGCGCAGGACGCAATTTTATTTTGGATAGCTCAGATCCAATCAAATCTTCCGAATCCGACGTGGCGTTCGATTAAACCATTGCTTCCCACAGCCCCGCCTCCGGCGCATCCTTGCTCATCCAATCTGCGTTGTGGGAGGCGCCCTTTGAGGCTGCGTTTGCACGTTTTCACGATTTGCGCTCAGAAAGGTTCCCTGGAATGAACGGATTGATCTTTGCGTGCGTTTGCGGAACGCTAGGTGCCAACCTGTCCTAATAGGAAGCCCCTACGGATTACGCCCCCCCCTTTTGTTTGGACATTTTGGCCCCATTAGTAGTAATTTGGTGAATGGCATTAACTGTAAATTCCAGACACGGTGGGGGCCCCTCTATGCAGCTACTGCCCCTCCCCCCCCCCACCATGAAGGTTTACATTAGAGCCCGCTCAGCTGTGACACATTTACTGGGCCCCCTCCTTAGCCGGCACTAAAGCAGTGGCCTCCCAGCTGGAGTTCCCAACTTCACAGCCTCCCAAATCCCCACCAACCACAGGGGGGCGGCGTACACATGGCCGATCACTCGGGACAGAGCCGGTGCATGACCGCTGCACCTGCTGGGGGCCCCTGTGATCAGCGTAGCGCCAACACACCCCGCGGTGCGGTACAAAAGGAGGGCCAGGATGCCTTCTATCCCTCTAATAAAGGATGGTCTGGGGCCGGGCCCCGGCGCCACTTTTTTGGCAAGGAGTCCCCCCGGCTAAACATAGGAGCGTCCGAGGTGAAAAAGTCAAACGCGGCGAAGGGGAACGTTCTGATTCGGCCGCAGAAAACCACGAACCGGCAGAACGCGACCTCAAATTAAAGGTTTCCCACAGGGCGGGCCGGGACAACGTGGAGGCTACAGGGCGGGCGGCCTCCACACCACAACCACCCCCCTCCCCCCACCAGATTCTAGGCCCAACGCCGGGATCAGGAGCGCCCCTTAAAAAAGAAAGGAAAGTTTAGGGAGCGTTTCAGCCGCTTTGTATGGGAGGAATAAAACGTGTCGGATCACGCCGGATGACACAGAGGATTCCACCCGTTATCCCTCCCATGGTTTATAGAGAAGGATGCAGAGAGCCGATTCCACTGAAGTATACACACCCCAAGACTTCAAATACCAAAGGGGGGGGGGGGGGGCCTGGGAACCAATGTATGGACCTAAGAACCAAGGAATACAGCACTGAGGGGGGCAAAATGACATTACGGGGGGGCCTGGGAACCAATGTATGGACCTAAGAACCCAGAGAACATAGGAATACAGAATTGAGGGGGGCAAAATGACAATATGGGGGGCCTGGGAACCAATATATGGACCTAAGAACCCTAGGGGAACCAGAGGATGCAGCATTGAGGGGGGCAAAATGACAATATGGGGGGCCTGGGAACCAATGTATGGACCTAAGAACCCAGGGGAACCAAGGGATACAGCACTGAGGGGGGCAAAATGACATTATGGGGGGCCTGGGAACCAATGTATGGACCTAAGAACCCTAGGGGAACCAGAGGATGCAGCATTGAGGGGGGCAAAATGACAATATGGGGGGGCCTGGGAACCAATATATGGACCTAAGAACCCTAGGGGAACCAGAGGATGCAGCATTGAGGGGGGCAAAATGACAATATGGGGGGGCCTGGGAACCAATATATGGACCTAAGAACCCAGGGGAACCAGAGGATGCAGCATTGAGGGGGGCAAAATGACAATATGGGGGGCCTGGAAACCAATGTATGAACCTAAGAACCCAGGGGAACCAGAGGATGCAGCATTGAGGGGGGCAAAATGACAATATGGGGGGGCCTGGGAACCAATATATGGACCTAAGAACCCAGGGGAACCAGAGGATGCAGCATTGAGGGGGGCAAAATGACAATATGGGGGGCCTGGGAACCAATGTATGGACCTAAGAACCCAGGGGAACCAAGGGATACAGCATTGAGAGGGCAAATAACAATACGGGGGGGGGGGGGGCTTGGAAACCAGTGTATGAACCTAAGAACCCAGGGGAACCAAGGGATACAGCAATGAAGGGGCAAAATTACATTATGGGGGGCCTGGGAACCAATATATGGACCCAAGAACCCAGGGGAACCAAGGGATACAGCATTGAGGGGTCAAAATGACAATATGGGGGGCCTGGGAACCAACATATGGACCTAAGAACCCAGGGGAACCAAGGGATACAGCACTGAGAGGGCAAAATGACAATACGGGAGGGGGGGGGGCTTGGAATCCAGTGTATGAACCTAAGAACCCAGGGGAACCAAGGGATACAGCAATGAGGGGGCAAAATGACAATATAGGGGCCTGGGAACAAACATATGGACCAAAGAACACAGGGGAATCAGGGTATACGGCATTGAGGGGGGCAAAAGGACAATATGGGGGGCCTGGGAACCAACATATGGACCTAAGACCCCATGGGAACCACAGTACACAGCATTAAGGGGGCCTGGGAACCAATGTATGGACCCAAGAACCCAGGGGAACCAAGGGATACAGCACTGAGGGGGCAAAATGACAATATGGGGGGGGGGGGGCCTAGGAACCAATGTACAGCCAAAAGAGCCCAAGGAAACCAAGCTATATGGCATTGAGGGGGCAAAATGATGATCTGGGGAGCCTAGAAACCAACATATGGACCAAAGAACCCAGGGGAACCAAGGTATAGGCCATGGGGGGGGGGGGGGGGGCAAAATGACAAAATGAGGGGCCTGGGAACCAATGTGATCGGTACTGGGGATGGGGACTTCTAGGGGTGAAAATCAGGGAAGTGTAGAGAATGGGGCCGTCTACAAATGGAAGACTTCAGACAGAAGACTGGGAGAAGAGCTGGAATCGCAGATGGGATTTGGGGTTAGAAAGGAAAGAAAAGATTACAGGTCAGAGGTACAGAAGATTCAGGGACTGGATTAGGGGGGGGGGTTGGATGAACAGGAAGATTCTGAGAGGGACCGTGAGAAAACACCGGGCCTGAATGGGAAGCGTTGGAAGAGAAGAGAAAAGTCTGCTGTTTGGGGGATGGTGGGTTGGAAGGACAGATGGAGAAGATGGAGGAATACTCCAGGATGGGGCAGATGGAGGAATACTCCAGGATGGGGCAGATGGAGAAGATGGAGGAATACTCCAGGATGGGGCAGATGGAGGAATACTCCAGGATGGGGCAGATGGAGGAATACTCCAGGATGGGGCAGATGGAGAAGATGGAGGAATACTCCAGGATGGGGCAGATGGAGGAATACTCCAGGATGGGGCAGATGGAGGAATACTCCAGGATGGGGCAGATGGAGCTGACAGCACAGATGGTAGAGCAGGACATGAAGAACAAACCAAGAGATCTAATGGAGAAAAGGGCCAGGAGAGCCGGGTCCCAGAAGAGGGGCAATCTACAGGAAGACAGGCAAGGCCAGTAGAGAAGGTTCTAGTAAGAGAGGCCAAGCCAGTAAGGCAAAGCCCCAGAAGACAGATAACAGACAAGGAGGAGGCCTAATGGAGGACAGAACAGGAGAGTGAAGTTAAATGGGAGAAGTGCAGACAGAACGAGCCAGGAGAGCCGGGTCCCAGAGAATGGGCAATCTACAGGAGGACCGGCCAGGAGGACAGTCTAGGTCGGTAGAGCAGGGCCCAGGAAGGCAGTCCAGGCAAGTGATGCCCAGGAGGTCAAGTCAGCTTAGGAGAGAGGAGCCCAGGAAGACAAGACAGGCCAAGCCAGATGAGCGAGGCCCAGGAGGACAGGCCAGGAAAGCAAGGTCCCAGAAGATGGGCATTCTATAGGACAGGCCAGTAGAGCAGAGCCCAGGAAGACCGATAACAGAGACAACGAGGAGATCTAAAGGGTGAAGTTCCATGGGAGAAGAGCAGACAGGAGAGGAGAACGGGCCAGGAGAACCATATCCTAACAAGATGGGCAATCTACAGGAGGCCAGGCCCCAAAAGGAGGACAGGCAATCTACAGGAGGACAGGCCAGGCTAATAGAGCAGGGCCCAGGAAAACAGGCCAGATGAGCGAGGCCCTGGAGGTCAGGCCAGCTTAGGAGAGAGGGGCCCAGGAAGACAGGCCAAGCCAGACGAGTGAGGCCCAGGAGGACAGGCCAGGACAGGAAAGTCCCTCCATTGTGCACTCCCGGCTCTCCTCCAGAGTGAAACTGGAACTGAAGAGGAAATGATACTTAATTGCTCCTTCCAGACGGCTCTTCGCCCAGCGCTGTACACGTAGCCGAGAGAGAGAGAGCCGACACCGCAACCACAGCGTCCATCACAGAGCGAGCCAATCTCCTGACTACCATACAAGATGGACCCCTCGCTTCCCGTCACCTGAGATCTCCCCTCAACGTCTGACACCGAGAGCTTCACCGTTACCAATCACAGCCAACCGATCGAACCCCGGGAACAGAACCTGAACCGCCTCTCATACTGGAGCTCTACATCCCATCATCACACATTGTTACATTGTAATCCCTCCATTGTTACATTGGAACGGTCAGAAGAGAAGAGTTTTGGATTTGATACATTGCAAAGATCAGGAAGGAAATAATTCCATTTCTATAACAAGTTGAGTTGCCCGCTGCCCGCTCCTTGACGAAGGTCCCACACCTGGGTTCCCAGCTCCGCCCACCCACTGTGGCCATCATCAGGAGGGGGTCCCACCATCACTGGTTGCAGCAGGGGAGAGAGACTCCCTTGCCTTTAGCCTGCTAATTTTATTGACAAGCGGCTGCCATGGTAACGTCAAGAGCATTAGAAAACATTTTGGGGGTTATTTTGCGTGGGGGCGGCCATTTTTGCGTGCGTCGGCCTCCTGGTCAGACCTGAATTTCAGCTGATCTGACATTCCCCTCCCCTCCCCCCCACCCCCAGACAGCTTTCTTGCAGAAAAAGCAAAAAATGCACATTTATCAACAAGCCCAATTCCAGCGAACAAAAAGTCCTGAGAAAAGACGAAAAATCGGCGCCTCGGCCCGCAAAAGGACTCGCCGCCAGCGGACGCGGCCCCAGCCAAGACAAACAGCCCCCCCCTTCCCCGTCCCCCCCGCACGCCTCATTGCAGCCTGGAAAATGGGATTCTGCAACTCTAGTGAAAACACCGCCAGGTCCAAGACAAGCACGGGGTCCCGTGCCCAAAATAACAAACCCTTCCTGCGTCTCCCAATGACTACGGGGGAGGGGGGGGGGCGCGGCGGACGGGCGCAATGTTTTCCCAGCACCAAAAAATCTGCTCCTTCTGCAACTTTCCCCGGCGACGGCGTGACGCGGTGAAGTCACCCCGAATTCTGCAGACGTTTCAAACAATGAAAAAGTCGCGTTCTGCGCAAAGACGTTTTTTTTTTTTTTACGCGTCGCCAATGTTCGGGGAATCGCCGCAAAAATTAGACGATAGACGGACGCAACCTAAAAAAGGTGCAGCGACCCCGTGAAAAAGATTTTTATACTGAAAAAATTGGGGGTTCGCGGCGGCAAAACGGGAATAGGGGGTCAAAATTCACACATTTTAGGCGCAACGAACGCGCGGCCCCCCAAAGATAGGGCGACGATAAATGGATCACAAAAGAATTTAAATCTCCATGTCCGATTCTGGGGCGCAGATTTAGGCGCCGGGGTGACTATTGGATAAATCTGCATCGCGGGAAGGGTTTGTGATTTTGGGGGCGAAGGTGCGGCCCCCCAAAGATAGGGCGACGATTATCGGATCACGAAGGATTTAAATCTCCATGTCCGATTCTGGGGCGCAGATTTAGGTGCCGGGGTGATTATTGGACGAATCTGCACCACGGGATTTTTTCGATTTTGGGGGCGAATGCGCTGCCCCCCCCCCCCCAAAGATAGGGCAACGATTAACCGATCACGGAGGATTTAAATCTCTGTGTCCGATTCTGGGGTGCAGATTTAGGCGCCGGGGTGACTATTGGATGAATCTGCACCGCGGGAAGCGTTTGCGATTTTGGCCTTGTAGAGTCGCCGCGGAGACGGTCTGCAGCGGTTGGAGATTTCATCGGGGAAATCAGAGAAGGAAACGGATTGGAGGTGGGAAGAAAAGTCGCCGGGGCGAGACAAAGAATTTAAAGAGAATTTTTTCACCTCCGGCCAAAACGCCGCAATCAGCTCACTGCGACGCCGATGACAGGCCGGCGATGGGGGGGGGGGGGGGGGTGACAAATGGCACCAGATATAGCACAGATTTATGTACAGTACACTTATACTGGGGGGGGTCATTCGCTGTACTGGTATGTGCGGGTATTGTCCCCCCCCCCCTCTGCCTGGGGTAAGAAGGAGAGGAGTGGGGGTCATTCACTGTACTGGTAAATACGGGTATTGCCCCCCCCCCCCCCCAGTCTGCCAGGGGTAAGAAGGAGAGGAGCGGGGGGTCATTCACTATACTGGTATGTGTGGGTATTGTCCCCCCCAGCCTGCCGGGGAGGAGTGGGGGTCATTCACTGTACTAATAAGTGCAGGTAGTGCCCCCCCAGTCTGCCTGGGGTAAGAAGGAGAGGAGTGGGGGTCATTCACTGTACTGGTACATACGGGTATTATCCCCCCCTATGCCGGGGGTAAGAAGGGGAGGAGTGGGGGTCATTCGCTGTACTGGTACATACGGGTATTATCCCCCCCTATGCCGGGGGTAAGAAGGGGAGGAGTGGGGGTCATTCGCTGTACTGGTACATACGGGTATTATCCCCCCCTATGCCGGGGGTAAGAAGGGGAGGAGTGGGGGTCATTCGCTGTACTGGTACATACGGGTATTATCCCCCCCTATGCCGGGGGTAAGAAGGGGAGGAGTGGGGGTCATTCGCTGTACTGGTACATACGGGTATTATCCCCCCCTATGCCGGGGGTAAGAAGGGGAGGAGTGGGGGTCATTCGCTGTACTGGTATGTGCAGTTATCGGTCCCCAGTTGGTTTGGGGTAAGAAGGAGAGGAGTGGGGGTCATTCGCTGTACATGCAGTTATCGGTCCCCAGTTTGTTTGGGGTAAGAAGGGGGGGTCAGTCCCTATATATCGATATGATCAGTAATGCCCCCTCCCAAGTCATTCGCTTTACTGGTTTGTGCAGCTATTCCCCCCCCCCCCCCCAGCCGGCTCATTGTTGGGGATTTTGCAGAGACAAAGAAAGAGCGGAGGGTCTTCCAGATGGACGGGGGTGGGGGGGTATTGATCGCCCTCCAGCCGGGTGACATGTTTCCCTGCCCCGGGGAGTGGAGGGTGCAGGGGGGCAGGGATGGGGTATCAGGGGGGGGTATCATGTATGTAGGAGCAGTGGGGGGGGGTTGGATGTGGGGTCCCAGGGGTGGGGGGGGCACTTACCTGGGGTTAGTACTGTTCCAATGGACGGTATGCCGGACCCCGCACACCCTCCTCAGCTGCTCCAGTCCAGCACACAGCCACAGCAGGAGCCTCAGCACCCCCTCAGTCCTCATCATGTCTGACTACAATCCTCACCCTCCCCAGCCAAAGGTAACCAGGCCCCGCCCACAGGGGGGCAGCCCCAACCAATCAGCTGACAGCACACAGCAAACTCTGCCAAACTCTCCCAACTAAAGTCTGCTGTAACCCTTTCCTGTCCAGAGAGAGTATAATCCTCATCATCCATCAGAGGTAACCCTTTCCTGTCCAGAGAGAGTATAATCCTCATCATCCAACCGAGGTAACCCTTTCCTGTCCAGAGAGAGAGTATAATCCTCATCATCCATCAGAGGTAACCCTTTCCTGTCCAGAGAGAGTACAATCCTCATCATCCATCAGAGGTAACCCTTTCCTGTCCAGAGAGAGTACAATCCTCATCATCCATCAGAGGTAACCCTTTCCTGTCCAGAGAGAGTATAATCCCCATCATCCATCAGAGGTAACCCTTTCCTGTCCAGAGAGAGAGTATAATCCTCATCATCCATCCGAGGTAACCCTTTCCTGTCCAGAGAGAGAGTATAATCCTCATCATCCATCCGAGGTAACCCTTTCCTGTCCAGAGAGAGAGTATAATCCTCATCATCCATCAGAGGTAACCCTTTCCTGTCCAGAGAGAGAGTATAATCCCCATCATCCATCAAAGGTAACCCTTTCCTGTCCAGAGAGAGTATAATCCTCATCATCCATCAGAGGTAACCCTTTCCTGTCCAGAGAGAGTACAATCCTCATCATCCATCAGAGGTAACCCTTTCCTGTCCAGAGAGAGTACAATCCTCATCATCCATCAGAGGTAACCCTTTCCTGTCCAGAGAGAGTACAATCCTCATCATCCATCAGAGGTAACCCTTTCCTGTCCAGAGAGAGTATAATCCCCATCATCCATCAGAGGTAACCCTTTCCTGTCCAGAGAGAGAGTATAATCCTCATCATCCATCCGAGGTAACCCTTTCCTGTCCAGAGAGAGAGTATAATCCTCATCATCCATCAGAGGTAACCCTTTCCTGTCCAGAGAGAGAGTATAATCCTCATCATCCATCCGAGGTAACCCTTTCCTGTCCAGAGAGAGAGTACAATCCTCATCATCCATCAGAGGTAACCCTTTCCTGTCCAGAGAGAGTACAATCCTCATCATCCATCAGAGGTAACCCTTTCCTGTCCAGAGAGAGTATAATCCCCATCATCCATCAGAGGTAACCCTTTCCTGTCCAGAGAGAGAGTATAATCCTCATCATCCATCAGAGGTAACCCTTTCCTGTCCAGAGAGAGTACAATCCTCATCATCCATCAGAGGTAACCCTTTCCTGTCCAGAGAGAGTACAATCCTCATCATCCATCAGAGGTAACCCTTTCCTGTCCAGAGAGAGTATAATCCCCATCATCCATCAGAGGTAACCCTTTCCTGTCCAGAGAGAGAGTATAATCCTCATCATCCATCCGAGGTAACCCTTTCCTGTCCAGAGAGAGAGTATAATCCTCATCATCCATCAGAGGTAACCCTTTCCTGTCCAGAGAGAGAGTATAATCCTCATCATCCATCCGAGGTAACCCTTTCCTGTCCAGAGAGAGAGTATAATCCTCATCATCCATCAGAGGTAACCCTTTCCTGTCCAGAGAGAGTACAATCCTCATCATCCATCAGAGGTAACCCTTTCCTGTCCAGAGAGAGTATAATCCCCATCATCCATCAGAGGTAACCCTTTCCTGTCCAGAGAGAGAGTATAATCCTCATCATCCATCCGAGGTAACCCTTTCCTGTCCAGAGAGAGAGTATAATCCTCATCATCCATCAGAGGTAACCCTTTCCTGTCCAGAGAGAGAGTAAAATCCCCATCATCCATCAGAGGTAACCCTTTCCTGTCCAGAGAGAGAGTATAATCCTCATCATCCATCCGAGGTAACCCTTTCCTGTCCAGAGAGAGAGTATAATCCTCATCATCCATCCGAGGTAACCCTTTCCTGTCCAGAGAGAGAGTATAATCCTCATCATCCATCAGAGGTAACCCTTTCCTGTCCAGAGAGAGTACAATCCTCATCATCCATCAGAGGTAACCCTTTCCTGTCCAGAGAGAGTACAATCCTCATCATCCATCAGAGGTAACCCTTTCCAGTCCAGAGAGAGTATAATCCCCATCATCCATCAGAGGTAACCCTTTCCTGTCCAGAGAGAGAGTATAATCCTCATCATCCATCAGAGGTAACCCTTTCCTGTCCAGAGAGAGTACAATCCTCATCATCCATCAGAGGTAACCCTTTCCTGTCCAGAGAGAGTACAATCCTCATCATCCATCAGAGGTAACCCTTTCCTGTCCAGAGAGAGTACAATCCTCATCATCCATCAGAGGTAACCCTTTCCTGTCCAGAGAGAGTATAATCCCCATCATCCATCAGAGGTAACCCTTTCCTGTCCAGAGAGAGAGTATAATCCTCATCATCCATCCGAGGTAACCCTTTCCTGTCCAGAGAGAGAGTATAATCCTCATCATCCATCAGAGGTAACCCTTTCCTGTCCAGAGAGAGAGTATAATCCTCATCATCCATCCGAGGTAACCCTTTCCTGTCCAGAGAGAGAGTATAATCCTCATCATCCATCAGAGATAACCCTTTCCTGTCCAGAGAGAGTATAATCCTCATCATCCATCAGAGGTAACCCTTTCCTGTCCAGAGAGAGAGTAAAATCCCCATCATCCATCAGAGGTAACCCTTTCCTGTCCAGAGAGAGTATAATCCTCATCATCCATCAGAGGTAACCCTTTCCTGTCCAGAGAGAGAGTATAATCCTCATCATCCATCAGAGGTAACCCTTTCCTGTCCAGAGAGAGAGTATAATCCTCATCATCCATCAGAGGTAACCCTTTCCTGTCCAGAGAGAGTACAATCCTCATCATCCATCAGAGGTAACCCTTTCCTGTCCAGAGAGAGTACAATCCTCATCATCCATCAGAGGTAACCCTTTCCTGTCCAGAGAGAGTACAATCCTCATCATCCATCAGAGGTAACCCTTTCCTGTCCAGAGAGAGTATAATCCCCATCATCCATCAGAGGTAACCCTTTCCTGTCCAGAGAGAGAGTATAATCCTCATCATCCATCCGAGGTAACCCTTTCCTGTCCAGAGAGAGAGTATAATCCTCATCATCCATCAGAGGTAACCCTTTCCTGTCCAGAGAGAGAGTAAAATCCCCATCATCCATCAGAGGTAACCCTTTCCTGTCCAGAGAGAGAGTATAATCCTCATCATCCATCCGAGGTAACCCTTTCCTGTCCAGAGAGAGAGTATAATCCTCATCATCCATCCGAGGTAACCCTTTCCTGTCCAGAGAGAGAGTATAATCCTCATCATCCATCAGAGGTAACCCTTTCCTGTCCAGAGAGAGTATAATCCTCATCATCCATCAGAGGTAACCCTTTCCTGTCCAGAGAGAGTATAATCCTCATCATCCATCAGAGGTAACCCTTTCCTGTCCAGAGAGAGAGTATAATCCTCATCATCCATCAGAGGAAACCCTTTCCTGTCCAGAGAGAGTACAATCCTCATCATCCATCAGAGGTAACCCTTTCCTGTCCAGAGAGAGAGTATAATCCTCATCATCCATCAGAGGTAACCCTTTCCTGCCCAGAGAGAGTATAATCCTCATCATCCATCAGAGGTAATCCTTTCCTGTCCAGAGAGAGTATAATCCTCATCATCCATCAGAGGTAACCCTTTCCTGTCCAGAGAGAGAGTATAATCCTCATCATCCATCAGAGGTAACCCTTTCCTGTCCAGAGAGAGTATAATCCCCATCATCCATCAGAGGTAACCCTTTCCTGCCCAGAGAGAGTATAATCCTCATCATCCATCAGAGGTAACCCTTTCCTGTCCAGAGAGAGTATAATCCTCATCATCCATCAGAGGTAACCCTTTCCTGTCCAGAGAGAGTATAATCCCCATCATCCATCAGAGGTAACCCTTTCCTGTCCAGAGAGAGAGTATAATCCTCATCATCCATCAGAGGTAACCCTTTCCTGTCCAGAGAGAGAGTATAATCCTCATCATCCATCAGAGGTAACCCTTTCCTGTCCAGAGAGAGAGTATAATCCTCATCATCCATCAGAGGTAACCCTTTCCTGCCCAGAGAGAGTATAATCCCCATCATCCATCAGAGGTAACCCTTTCCTGTCCAGAGAGAGAGTATAATCCTCATCATCCATCAGAGGTAACCCTTTCCTGTCCAGAGAGAGAGTATAATCCTCATCATCCATCAGAGGTAACCCTTTCCTGCCCAGAGAGAGTATAATCCTCATCATCCATCAGAGGTAACCCTTTCCTGTCCAGAGAGAGAGTACAATCCTCATCATCCATCAGAGGTAACCCTTTCCTGCCCAGAGAGAGTATAATCCTCATCATCCATCAGAGGTAACCCTTTCCTGTCCAGAGAGAGTACAATCCCCATCATCCATCAGAGGTAACCCTTTCCTGTCCAGAGAGAGAGTACAATCCTCATCATCCATCAGAGGTAACCCTTTCCTGTCCAGAGAGAGTATAATCCCCATCATCCATCAGAGGTAACCCTTTCCTGCCCAGAGAGAGAGTATAATCCTCATCATCCATCAGAGGTAACCCTTTCCTGTCCAGAGAGAGAGTATAATCCTCATCATCCATCAGAGGTAACCCTTTCCTGTCCAGAGAGAGAGTATAATCCTCATCATCCATCAGAGGTAACCCTTTCCTGTCCAGAGAGAGTACAATCCTCATCATCCATCAGAGGTAATCCTTTCCTGTCCAGAGAGAGAGTATAATCCTCATCATCCATCAGAGGTAACCCTTTCCTGTCCAGAGAGAGAGTATAATCCCCATCATCCATCAGAGGTAACCCTTTCCTGTCCAGAGAGAGTATAATCCCCATCATCCATCAGAGGTAACCCTTTCCTGCCCAGAGAGAGTATAATCCTCATCATCCATCAGAGATAACCCTTTCCTGTCCAGAGAGAGTATAATCCTCATCATCCATCAGAGGTAACCCTTTCCTGTCCAGAGAGAGTATAATCCTCATCATCCATCAGAGGTAACCCTTTCCTGTCCAGAGAGAGAGTACAATCCTCATCATCCATCAGAGGTAACCCTTTCCTGCCCAGAGAGAGTATAATCCTCATCATCCATCAGAGGTAACCCTTTCCTGTCCAGAGAGAGTACAATCCCCATCATCCATCAGAGGTAACCCTTTCCTGTCCAGAGAGAGAGTATAATCCTCATCATCCATCAGAGGTAACCCTTTCCTGTCCAGAGAGAGAGTACAATCCTCATCATCCATCAGAGGTAACCCTTTCCTGCCCAGAGAGAGTATAATCCTCATCATCCATCAGAGGTAACCCTTTCCTGTCCAGAGAGAGTACAATCCCCATCATCCATCAGAGGTAACCCTTTCCTGTCCAGAGAGAGAGTACAATCCTCATCATCCATCAGAGATAACCCTTTCCTGTCCAGAGAGAGTATAATCCCCATCATCCATCAGAGGTAACCCTTTCCTGCCCAGAGAGAGAGTATAATCCTCATCATCCATCAGAGGTAACCCTTTCCTGTCCAGAGAGAGAGTATAATCCTCATCATCCATCAGAGGTAACCCTTTCCTGTCCAGAGAGAGAGTATAATCCTCATCATCCATCAGAGGTAACCCTTTCCTGTCCAGAGAGAGAGTATAATCCCCATCATCCATCAGAGGTAACCCTTTCCTGTCCAGAGAGAGTATAATCCCCATCATCCATCAGAGGTAACCCTTTCCTGCCCAGAGAGAGTATAATCCTCATCATCCATCAGAGATAACCCTTTCCTGTCCAGAGAGAGTATAATCCCCATCATCCATCAGAGGTAACCCTTTCCTGTCCAGAGAGAGTATAATCCTCATCATCCATCAGAGGTAACCCTTTCCTGCCTGGACTGATCATCCTCAGCATTGACCTCCCGCTGACCCCGCACAGATTTATATTTTGTATCTTTCTATTTCCTGTTTTGTCTTCCTGGTGGAAATATTTATTACCGATGTTTCCATGTTTGTAAATATTCCCGCTCCCCTCCCCCGATCCGCTGGGTGCATTGTTCTCATTTGTTACATTGATTGTCGCGGCTCCGCCTCCACCCAATTCTGTCATTTCGGTTGTGGGTGGAGCTGGCGGTCAGCTGAGGTCTCCACCCACCTCCCAGAGGGGCTTCCACCAACCCTGCTGGACGTATGTTTTCTATAAGATGGAGAATGCAGCAGGAGGAGTGAGACTCCAGCCACGATATCCCGGCCGGCATCCACCTGAAAGTGACCACGCCTGTCCTCATTGGGCGGCCCAATGCCATATTTGCAGCGCTGCGTCCAATCAGGTGATCCGCCCAGAATGGTCCCGCCAGGCCTTAGAGAGGTCAGAGAATTTCCAGCATGCTGGTCAACTTTCCTCCCAACCGCAATCTCCCCCCCGCACAGAAGGCGGAGTCAGAGGGGACCCGCCCACAGCGCAGGATCAGGAAAATTCCCAGCACGCCGGCCTCCTCTCCGGTACTTCCAGGGATATACAGACATGAGATAGGGAGATAAAATGTGGACGACCCCCCCCCTCCCCTCCCCCGCAGCCTCATTACGCCGTTCTCGGCGAGTTTTTAGCGCCCTGAGTTTAATCCTCTCGCTGTCAGAGGCCTTTTCCCGCTAATAGAGAACAGGAAAACCGCCGAGCTAACGAGATTCCTCATTAGACGGCGCCTCGGCTTTCCGAGCGAGCAAATTATCCGCCAAGAGAAGAGCGCGGCGCCCTCAGATCCCAGCGCTCCGCCATGGCGTGCCGCCGCCGCCGCTGACCCCTCCGAAGGCTCGGCACCCCCAGAAAAACTCATTAAACTACGACTTCATTTCTACTGCCGCGGCGAGATTTCCCGCACGTTTCCCCCATCCCCCCCTAACCGCCGCGTCTGAACGCCTCAAGACCCATCCCCATTGGCTGATCCCAGCCGGTTTGAGGGCGGAGTTTGCTGATTCCAGGCTTTTTTTAACTGGATTTTTTAGAAAAATGGCAGTTCGGCGTGCAAGCCCCTCCCCCTTATCAGCGACCGTTGGCCGTATTTTTTTCCTTTGTATTTCACAAAAATTGGCAAATTTTCTCCCTTTTATTGATCACCGGGGGGGGCGGGGCCATCGCACCGCGAGAAACGCTGGAAAATGGCGGATTGTCCTCAGATTGGGGGCGGAGACAATGAAGGTCTCCCGGCTCCGCCCACTCCGGGGCCACAGAGGCAATGGGGAGTCCGGGGAGACGGACGGATTCCTCGCTCAGATTTCATGTTCAGGAATCATTGAATCCAGGAATTCCGACCAATCACAGCGAGGGGGGCGGGGCCACCGTGTCTGCCTCCTTCTAATACCCCAAGTCTGGGTTTTATTTACCCCCCCAACGCTGAGATCTTAACTCCTATCTATTCATAGCCTCCAATATTACAAACTGTACTCAGCCTCCAATATTACAAACTATACTCGGCCTCCGATATCACAAACTATACTCAGCCTCCAATATTACAAACTGTACTCGGCCTCCAATATCACAAACTGTACTCAGCCTCCAATATCACAAACTGTACTCGGCCTCCAATATTACAAACTATACTCGGCCTCCGATATTACAAACTATACTCAGCCTCCAATATTACAAACTATACTCAGCCTCCAATATTACAAACTATACTCAGCCTCCAATATCACAAACTATACTCAGCCTCCAATATTACAAACTATACTCGGCCTCCGATATTACAAACTATACTCAGCCTCCAATATTACAAACTATACTCAGCCTCCAATATCACAAACTGTACTCGGCCTCCGATATTACAAACTGTACTCGGCCTCCAATATTACAAACTATACTGAGCCTCCAATATTACAAACTGTACTCGACCTCCAATATCACAAACTGTACTCGGCCTCCGATATTACAAACTATACTGAGCCTCCAAAATTACAAACTATACTCAGCCTCCAATATTACAAACTATACTCGGCCTCCGATATTACAAACTGTACTCGGCCTCCAATATCACAAACTATACTCGGCCTCCAATATTACAAACTGTACTCGGCCTCCAATATTACAAACTGTACTCAGCCTCCAATATTACGAACTGTACTCGGCCTCCAATATTACAAACTATACTCGGCCTCCAATTTTACAAACTGTACTCGGCCTCCGATATCACAAACTGTACTCGGCCTCCGATATCACAAACTGTACTCGGCCTCCGATATCACAAACTGTACTCGGCCTCCGATATTACAAACTGTACTCGGCCTCCAATATCACAAACTGTACTCGGCCTCCGATATTACAAACTATACTCGGCCTCCGATATTACAAACTGTACTCGGCCTCCAATATTACAAACTGTACTCGGCCTCCGATATTACAAACTATACTCGGCCTCCAATTTTACAAACTGTACTCGGCCTCCGATATCACAAACTGTACTCGGCCTCCGATATCACAAACTGTACTCGGCCTCCGATATTACAAACTGTACTCGGCCTCCAATATTACAAACTGTACTCGGCCTCCAATATTACAAACTATACTCGGCCTCCAATTTTACAAACTGTACTCGGCCTCCGATATCACAAACTGTACTCGGCCTCCGATATCACAAACTGTACTCGGCCTCCGATATCACAAACTGTACTCGGCCTCCGATATTACAAACTGTACTCGGCCTCCAATATCACAAACTGTACTCGGCCTCCGATATTACAAACTATACTCGGCCTCCGATATTACAAACTGTACTCGGCCTCCAATATTACAAACTGTACTCGGCCTCCGATATTACAAACTATACTCGGCCTCCAATTTTACAAACTGTACTCGGCCTCCGATATCACAAACTGTACTCGGCCTCCGATATCACAAACTGTACTCGGCCTCCGATATTACAAACTGTACTCGGCCTCCAATATTACAAACTGTACTCAGCCTCCAATATTACAAACTGTACTCAGCCTCCAATATTACAAAACTGTACTCAGCCTCCAATATTACAAACTGTACTCAGCCTCCAATATTACAAACTGTACTCGGCCTCCAATTTTACAAACTGTACTCGACCTCCAATATCACAAACTGTACTCGGCCTCCGATATTACAAACTGTACTCGGCCTCCGATATTACAAACTGTACTCAGCCTCCAATATAACAAACTGTACTCAGCCTCCAATATCACAAACTGTACTCGGCCTCCGATATTACAAACTGTACTCAGCCTCCAATATTACAAACTGTACACAGCCTCCAATATTACAAACTGTACTCGGCCTCCAATATTACAAACTATACACAGCCTCCAATATTACAAACTGTACTCGGCCTCCATGGCCTCCAATATTATAAACTATACTCGGCCTCCAATATTACAAACTGTACTCGGCCTCCAATATTACAAACTGTACTCGGCCTCCAATATTACAAACTATACTCAGCCTCCGATATTACAAACTATACTCAGCCTCCGATATTACAAACTATACTCGGCCTCCAATATTACAAACTGTACTCGGCCTCCAATATTACAAACTGTACACAGCCTCCAATATTACAAACTGTACTCGGCCTCCGATATTACAAACTGTACTCGGCCTCCGATATTACAAACTGTACTCGGCCTCCGATATTACAAACTATACTCGGCCTCCGATATTACAAACTATACTCGGCCTCCGATATTACAAACTGTACTCGGCCTCCGATATTACAAACTATACTCGGCCTCCGATATTACAAACTGTACTCGGCCTCCAATATCACAAACTATACTCGGCCTCCAATATTACAAACTGTACTCGGCCTCCAATATTACAAACTGTACTCAGCCTCCAATATTACAAACTGTACACAGCCTCCAATATTACAAACTGTACTCGGCCTCCGATATTACAAACTGTACTCGGCCTCCGATATTACAAACTGTACTCGGCCTCCGATATTACAAACTGTACTCGGCCTCCAATATCACAAACTATACTCGGCCTCCAATATTACAAACTGTACTCGGCCTCCAATATTACAAACTGTACTCAGCCTCCAATATTACAAACTGTACACAGCCTCCAATATTACAAACTGTACTCGGCCTCCGATATTACAAACTGTACTCGGCCTCCGATATTACAAACTGTACTCGGCCTCCAATATTACAAACTGTACTCGGCCTCCAATATTACAAACTATACTCAGCCTCCAATATTACAAGCTATACTGAGCCTCCAATATTACAAACTGTACTCGGCCTCCAATTTTACAAACTATACTCGGCCTCCAATATTACAAACTATACTCAGCCTCCGATATTACAAACTATACTCAGCCTCCAATATTACAAACTATACTCGGCCTCCAATATCACAAACTGTACTCAGCCTCCAATATTAGAAACAATTTCCAGCCTCCAATATTGGGATGATGATTTCGGGGTGACATTTGTCTCATATTCTCTATGTAATAAATGATACATTTGGGGGTCCGGTTGTAGTGGAGGTGGGAGGGGCATGCACACACGTGGCTCTGTGATTGGGCGGAGGGAGGTCAGCCTCCACTTAGTGAAGAATCTTTCCCATCAATTGATCTGAGCGGCTTTGATCAATAATTACCCCCCCACCGTGTCATTACCAAATTGCTGACCAATGGGCCGGAGCGCCATCAGGGGGGCGGAGATAATGGGGGAACCGGTCCGACCGGTCCTCTTCCTGGACCCTTCCCTGATACCGACCCCCCCCCCCCTCCCCGACCGGTTTCTATGGCTGGGAATGACCCCATCACCTGCTTCTGGGCGGAGCCATAATTAATGAGCCAGGATTGACCGCTCTGTACAGTGCTGTGGTATATATCAGAGCCTTGCAAAAGTATTCACACCCCCTGAAATTTCCCACATTTTCTCAAGTTACACCCAAAAACGTGAATGTATTTTATTGGGATTTTATGTGATAGACCGACACAAAGTGGCCAAAATTGTGAAGTGGAAGGAAAATGATAAATGATACTAATAAATCTGTGAAAAGTGTGGCTGCATTTGTATTCACCCCCCGGAGTCAATACTTTGTAGCTCCGCCTTTGCCTGCAATTACAGCTGGGAGTCTTTTTGGGGATGTCTCTACCAGCTTTGCACATCTAGAGAGGACATTTCTGCCCATTCTTCTTTGCAGAATATCTCATCTCTGTCAGATTGGATGGAGAGCGTCTGTGACACAGATTCTCAATGTGATTTAGGTCTGGACTGTGACTGGGCCATTCTAACACATGAAACCATTCCATTGTAGCTCTGGCTGGATGTTTCGGGTCGTTGTCCTGCTGGAAGGTGAAGCTCCGCCCCAGTCTCATTTATTTGTATCATTTATCATTTTCCTTCCACTTCACAATTATGGACACTTTGTGTCGTCTATCACAGAAAATCCCAATAAAATACATTTCTGGGTGTAACATAGAAACATAGAATGTGTCGGCAGATAAGAACCATTTGGCCCATCTAGTCTGCCCAATATAACAAAATGTGGGAAATTTCCAAGGGTGTGAATACTTTTGCAATGCACTGTGTAAATGTATAATAATAATAGTGTGTGAGTGTGGGGGAGGGGACATTAGAGTGTAAGCTCCTGTGGTACAGGCAGGGACTTGTATTGGATGGAGTGGTCTGGGCGTCTCACCTGCATGCAGCGGGGGGTCACCGGGGGTCCAGCCTTGTCCTGGGGGCGGAGAGGCCACCAATCAGAGGGCAGCAGACAGGTATGGGGGGGGGGGGGGGAGACGCCTATCTGATGATCGGTACAAAGGATGAGAGGACCACCCGGGCCCTGGAGACAGGCGGGGGAGGGGGGGTCTGATAGAGAACTATGACTGGAGGGAGGAATTCCATAGATGGCTCCACCGGGGACATTCACATCTTATCTGTCTGCAGAGCCTCTGATCCAGGGACCCCTCAATTCCAGGGACCCCCCCCGACCTTTCCTCTGATCCAGGGACCCCTCAATTCCAGGGACCCCCCCGACCTTTCCTCTGATCCAGGGACCCCTCAATTCCAGGGACCCCCCCGACCTTCCCTCTGATCCAGGGACCCCTCAATTCCAGGGACCCCCCACCTTTCCTCTGACACCGGGAACCCCCCACCTTCCCCTGACACCAGGGACCCCCCGACCCTTCCTCTGACACGGGAAACCCCCACCCTACCTCTGACACCGGGGACATTCACATCTTATCTGTCTGCAGAGCCTCTGATCCAGGGACCCCTCAATTCCAGGGACCCCCCCCCGACCTTTCCTCTGATCCAGGGACCCCTCAATTCCAGGGACCCCCCCGACCTTTCCTCTGATCCAGGGACCCCTCAATTCCAGGGACCCCCCCGACCTTTCCTCTGATCCAGGGACCCCTCAATTCCAGGGACCCCCACCTTTCCTCTGACACCAGGGACCCCCCACCTTTCCTCTGACACCGGGAACCCCCCACCTTCCCCTGACACCAGGGACCCCCCAACCCTTCCTCTGACACGGGAAACCCCCACCCTACCTCTGACACCGGGGACATTCACATCTTATCTGTCTGCAGAGCCTCTGATCCAGGAACCCCCCAATTCCAGTGATCCCCCCGACCTTTCCTCTGACACTGGGAACCCCCCACCTTTCCTCTGACACCAGGGACCCCCGACCCTTCCTCTGACACCGGGAACCCCCACCTTTCCCCTGACACCGCGGACCCCCCACCTCTGACACCGGGAACCCCCACCTTTCCCCTAACACCGCGGACCCCCCACCTCTGACACCGGGAACCCCCACCTTTCCCCTGACACCAGGGACCCCCCACCCTTCCTCTGACACCGGGGAACCCCCACCCTTCCTCTGACACCGGGAGCCCCCCACCCCTCCTCTGACACCAGGGACCCCCACCCTTCCTCTGACACCGGGGGCCCCCCACCCCTCCTCTGACACCAGGGACCCCCACCCCTCCTCTGACACCAGGGACCCTCCACCCTTCCTCTGACACCGGGGAACCCCCACCCTTCCTCTGACACCGGGGGCCCCCCACCCCTCCTCTGACACCAGGGACCCCCACCTTTCCTCTGACACCGGGAACCCCCCACCTTTCCTCTGACACCAGGGACCCTCCACCCTTCCTTTGACACTGGGGGCCCCTCACTTCTTGTGACACCATGCTATGTCTAAGCATTGCCGTCCATCAGCATGACATAACTCAGGCACATAGTATAGGAGGGGGTCAGATTTGCTGTTCCCTATTGCCAGGAAAAGACATCCTACCAATAGAAACAATTGTGATTCATCGCTGAACAAACCCATCTGGTTTCGGGGGGGCATGGGCCAGGCCCTCTGCTGGGTTCTTATTCCTCCTCACTTTCTGTCCAAGTGACACAGCCTCACCCTGACACACAAGGTGTCACCAGGAACAGGAAGTGAGGGGAATCTCCTGAATGGGGACACAGGGCGCCGAGCAGCCCCGCCCACTTTACATCTGTTAGAAAAGTCTTACAATGTATTCCCAGCTCCATATTAGGCTGAGCGATTGTTCCCCCTCCCCCCAAATGTTTCACCATCATCATAACACCTCCCGCACCCTGTGAGCCGTCATGCTCATCCGCAGCTTCACCCGCAATAATGAAAGGAAGACACAAGGGGGCAGTCTGGGCACTTTAATCAGAATTGTGACATTGGCTAAGCTGTGGATTCAGGATGGTGTAATGGCGCCATCTGCTGGCAGCACCAGGAACAGCGATTCAGGATGGTGTGATGGCGCCATCTGCTGGCAGCATCAGGAACAGCGATTCAGGATGGTGTAATGGCGCCATCTGCTGGCAGCATCAGGAACAGCGATTCAGGATAGTCTAATGATGCCACCTGCTGGCCAGGGCATTGTCAATCGTCACTGGAATCTTCTACCCTGAGATGCCACGGCAAAAAAGACTCCGCCCATTCACCTGTCTCCACCACTCAGCCTCGCCGTCGTCGTCCCTCCCCTTTATTGCACATAGCTGCGTCGCCCCGCCCATCACGCACTCAATATAAAAACACACGATCAGAATGAGATATGTACAGCACAGCGGAAGTCCAGGGAATCAGGGGGCCCCACGAGTCCAGCTAGGGGGTGCCGGGGATACAGTGCAGGGGGTGCGGACACCCCGGTACTATGTACAGTATTGCAGTAGTCGCTATACAGGGAGCAGCGTCATCTTCACCGGAGTCAGGGGACCCGCCCTCTAATGGGGAGCCTCAAGGTCTCTGTCACGCTCTGGGGGTCCATCCTGGGTACGGGGGAGGAGGAGCCTGCCTGGAGGAGGAGAGAGAAAGAGCCGCGTCACAAATATAGAAAATTACTACGTATTCCACCCAGAAGGAATGGGGTGGTGGGAACCCCTCATAATGGGCACAGGGATGGTGGGAACCCCTCATAATGGGCACAGGGATGGTGGGAACCCCTCATAATGGGTACAGGGATGGAGGGAACCCCTCATAATGGGTACAGGGATGGAGGGAACCCCTCATAATGGGCACAGGGATGGAGGGAACCCCTCATAATGGGTACAGGGATGGAGGGAACCCCTCATAATGGGCACAGGGATGGTGAGAACCCCTCATAATGGGCACAGGGATGGTGGGAACCCCTCATAATGGGCACAGGGATGGAGGGAACCCCTCATAATGGGCACAGGGATGGTGGGAACCCCTCATAATGGGCACAGGGATGGTGAGAACCCCTCATAACGGGCACAGGGATGGTGGCAACCCCTCATAATGGGTACAGGGATGGAGGGAACCCCTCATAATGGGCACAGGGATGGTGGGAACCCCTCATAATGGGCACAGGGATGGTGGGAACCCCTCATAATGGGTACAGGGATGGTGAGAACCCCTCATAATGGGCACAGGGATGGTGGGAACCCCTCATAATAGGTACAGGGATGGTGAGAACCCCTCATAATGGGCACAGGGATGGAGGGAACTCCTCATAACGGTCACAGGGATGGAGGGAACCCCTCATAATGGGCACAGGGATGGTGGGGACCCCTCATAATGGGCACAGGGAAGGTGAGATCCCCTCATAATGGGCACAGGGATGGTGGGAACCCCTCATAATGGGCACAGGGATGGTGGGAACCCCTCATAATGGGCACAGGGAAGGTGGGAACCCCTCATAATGGGCACAGGGATGGAGGGAACCCCTCATAATGGGCACAGGGATGGTGAGAACCCCTCATAATGGTGGGAACCCCTCTAGTGAGGGGGGGGAGAGCACTGTCACTCTTTGGTGAGGGGGGGGGGGGAGCACTGTCACTCTCTGGTTCGGTTGGGCCGTCCTTACCGTAATGGAAGTGCGATGATTCGCTCGGGATAGGTCGGCGCGCCCAGCAGGGGGTCCTGGCAGGGCTGGGTGGGCTTCGTCGGTAACGGTTTCTTAGGAGGAGGCGGCGGCTTCACAGCGACCTGCGGCGGCACAAATACAGATTGGTGGAGAATGTAGGGGGCGGGGTTACTGGACAGTAATGAAGCCGTCACCCCAATACTGAGAACGATCATTTCATAAATCCATGGCACCACCCACTTTATAATCATGTGACAGCACACAGCCTGCTTAGCTCCTCCCCTTCCTCCTCCTGGATCATCAGCTTACTTCAGGGCTGCAGACTCTTGCTGGAGTAAGGGGAGGGTTAGGACCCCTGACACACCTACGGAAGTGAGACTATAGTTCCAGGGGAAAGAAGGGGAGGAGCCAAGCAGGCGGGGCGTGTTATTGGCTCATTATCATAGCATTGGTTGTAGATCCCGCTGCCAGCAGTCGCACACAATGCACGTCTAGAATGCCCGGCGGGTTACCTTGGCCTGTCGTGGGTCGGCTGGGAGGGGCCGGTTAGGCGCCGGTGGCCGTTCCTGAGGGTCAGCCTGGATAAAAAGAGCTGTAAGAATGATTGACAGCCATGCAGGGGGCGGGGCACAGAGAGGGTTAATAAGAGGGTGGAGCAGATTTATACACAAGGGGGGGCACAATATAAAAGCAGAAAGACATGCAAAGCCGGGGGGGGGGGGGGGGGCACTCAGGAACTACAGGGGCCACACCACACCACAGCTAGGATTAGCGGAGAGTCTGACCACCACACCAGCCACAGGGGGGCGTTACACACCCAGAACACCGCTGTACATTACCTGGCCGTGCCTCGGGACCGGGTCAGGCGGGAGAGGCTTGGATGGAGGGTCGGGCCGCTCGGAGCCCTCTATATCACACTGAGCAGGAGAAGAGCCGTCCTTAGACCCGGAGAAGAGAGCCGAGAGGAATGGGGGAGGAGCAGCCAGGACAGAGGATGGAGGGTGAGGACAAGGAGAAGGTGATGAGATGAGGCAGGTGAACATAGGAAAGGAGAGGAGAGAGGGAAGGGGAGAGGAGAGAGGGAAGGGGAGAGAAGAGAGGGAAGGGGAGAGGAGGAAGGGGAGAGAAGAGAGGGAAGGGGAGAGGAGGAAGGGGAGAGGAGAGGAGGAAGGGGAGAGAAGAGGAGGAAGGGGAGAGAGGGAAGGGGAGAGGAGGAAGGGGAGAGAAGAGAGGGAAGGGGAGAGGAGGAAGGGGAGAGAAGGAAGGGGAGAGAAGGAAGGGGAGAGAAGGAAGGGGAGAGAAGAGAGGGAAGGGGAGAGGAGGAAGAGGAGAGAAGAGAGGGAAGCGGAGAGGAGGAAGGGAAGGGGAAGAGAAGATAGGGAAGGGGAGAGGAGGAAGGGGAGAGGAGGAAGGGAAGGGGAGAGAAGAGAGGGAAGGGGAGAGGAGGAAGGGGAGAGGAGGAAGGGAAGGGGAGAGAAGAGAGGGAAGGGGAGAGGAGGAAGGGGAGAGAGGGAAGGGGAGAGGAGGAAGGGGAGAGAAGGAAGGGGAGAGGAGGAAGGGGAGAGAAGAGAGGGAAGGGGAGAGAAGAGAGGGAAGGGGAGAGGAGGAAGGGGAGAGAAGAGAGGGAAGGGGAGAGGAGGAAGGGGAGAGAAGAGAGGGAAGGGGAGAGGAGGAAGGGGAGAGAAGAGAGGGAAGGGGAGAGAAGAGAGGGAAGGGGAGAGAAGGAAGGGGAGAGAAGAGAGGGAAGGGGAGAGGAGGAAGGGGAGAGAAGAGAGGGAAGCGGAGAGGAGGAAGGGGAGAGAAGAGAGGGAAGGGGAGAGGAGGAAGGGGAGAGGAGGAAGGGAAGGGGAGAGAAGAGAGGGAAGGGGAGAGAAGAGAGGGAAGGGGAGAGGAGGAAGGGGAGAGAAGGAAGGGGAGAGAAGGAAGGGGAGAGAAGAGAGGGAAGGGGAGAGGAGGAAGGGGAGAGAAGAGAGGGAAGCGGAGAGGAGGAAGGGGAGAGAAGAGAGGGAAGGGGAGAGGAGGAAGGGAAGGGGAGAGAAGAGAAGAGAGGGAAGGGGAGAGGAGGAAGGGGAGAGAGGGAAGGGGAGAGGAGGAAGGGGAGAGAAGGAAGGGGAGAGGAGGAAGGGGAGAGAAGAGAGGGAAGGGGAGAGGAGGAAGGGGAGAGGAGGAAGGGGAGAGAAGAGAGGGAAGGGGAGAGAAGAGAGGGAAGGGGAGAGAAGGAAGGGGAGAGAAGAGAGGGAAGGGGAGAGGATGAAGGGGAGAGAAGAGAGGGAAGGGGAGAGAAGAGAGGGAAGGGGAGAGGAGGAAGGGGAGAGAAGAGAGGGAAGGGGAGAGGAGGAAGGGGAGAGAAGAGAGGGAAGGGGAGAGAAGAGAGGGAAGGGGAGAGAAGGAAGGGGAGAGAAGAGAGGGAAGGGGAGAGGAGGAAGGGGAGAGAAGAGAGGGAAGCGGAGAGGAGGAAGGGGAGAGAAGAGAGGGAAGGGGAGAGGAGGAAGGGGAGAGGAGGAAGGGAAGGGGAGAGAAGAGAGGGAAGGGGAGAGAAGAGAGGGAAGGGGAGAGAAGAGAGGGAAGGGGAGAGGAGGAAGGGGAGAGAAGGAAGGGGAGAGAAGGAAGGGGAGAGAAGAGAGGGAAGGGGAGAGGAGGAAGGGGAGAGAAGAGAGGGAAGCGGAGAGGAGGAAGGGGAGAGAAGAGAGGGAAGGGGAGAGGAGGAAGGGAAGGGGAGAGAAGAGAAGAGAGGGAAGGGGAGAGGAGGAAGGGGAGAGAGGGAAGGGGAGAGGAGGAAGGGGAGAGAAGGAAGGGGAGAGGAGGAAGGTGAGAGAAGAGAGGGAAGGGGAGAGGAGGAAGGGGAGAGGAGGAAGGGGAGAGAAGAGAGGGAAGGGGAGAGAAGAGAGGGAAGGGGAGAGAAGGAAGGGGAGAGAAGAGAGGGAAGGGGAGAGGATGAAGGGGAGAGAAGAGAGGGAAGGGGAGAGGAGGAAGGGGAGAGGAGGAAGGGAAGGGGAGAGAAGAGAGGGAAGGGGAGAGAAGAGAGGGAAGGGGAGAGGAGGAAGGGGAGAGAAGGAAGGGGAGAGAAGGAAGAGGAGAGAAGAGAGGGAAGGGGAGAGGAGGAAGGGGAGAGAAGAGAGGGAAGCGGAGAGGAGGAAGGGGAGAGAAGAGAGGGAAGGGGAGAGGAGGAAGGGAAGGGGAGAGAGGAGAGGAGGAAGGGGAGAGAGGAGAGGAGGAAGGGGAGAGAGGAGAGGAGGAAATAAGAAGAAATGAGTTGGGAAAAGATGGAAAGGGAAGGGAAGAGGGAGAAGAAGTATGAGAAAGGGTAGAAGAGAGGAAGAGAGGGGGGAGGAAGAGAAAAAACGGAGGAGAAGGGGGGCAGAAGAGGGGAGGAGAGAAGGGTGCACAGATGATAGAAGGTAGGTGGGTGAGAAGAGAAGAGAAGAGATGGTGATTGGTTAGTTTCGGGTTAATCCAGTTGGAAGTCACATACAGAAAATGCGGCGGCGGGGTTCTCAGTATGGCGGCACATGGAGGAGACTCATCTGAAACCCATGACAGCCAATCAGAGAGCAGCTTTCTGCAGCCTGGACTGGGCAGAGCATATATTTGCAGCCTCCTATAACACCAGCCAATAGGATTTGACATAGTAGAGTCATTAGTGGAGTGATGAAGATAGAAATGGCGGGGGCGGGGAATGGAGAACCGGTAACCCCGCATACAGACGGAAAATTTCTGACTATTCCAGGGTCAGAGAACCAGGAGAAAACATGGAGCGGATGGTGGGCGGTGCCACTGCAGGGAGTCCAGCAATCCTTTTTAGGAAGGACATTTTTTGAGCAGAAGCCCCGCCCATCTTCAGGTTTAGGGCGGTTCCTGCCTGCTGAGCCAATGAGAGCTCTGCTATTTCCTCCCAGCAGCCATTTTTTTTTTTGCTCACCTGGTTTCTGGCAGACATGACCTGCAGCTCGGTACTCTGAGTCCAGTGGGGCGGAGGAGGGCGCTGTGGGCGGAGCTGGCTGCTGGTCTGCGTCACCCTGTAATCAGAGAAGGAGGAGGGGAAGAAGTGAATACACCATGTATCCAGCAGGTGTTAGGCGCCTATCTTAGGGCGGAGCTCCGAGGAAAGCGGTAACAGACCGATATTGGCACTTGCTGCCGTTGGTGAACATTCCGGAGATCTTCCTCTGTAGAGCGCCGCGTTTCACGTAGCACATGACGACAAGGACGAGGAGGAAGAGGACGACGAGGACGATGAGGATGGTGATGGAGGTGGAGCCGCCCCCTATAGGGAGTAATACGGGACACGTTAGGTGGCACAGAACCGTGGCAAAGAACGGGCGCCACAGAAAAAAAACGCTGTATACTGACCGTGCTCCAGAGCCATCGGACCGCTATCCACGCTGCCGCCATCTCCAGACCTGCCGCAGTCCGGGGGAGCCCAACCCCGCTCACAGTGACAATTACTGTTACTATTACACACCTGCAGGGGGCAGAACACAGACAGTGAGAGGGGGAGACATGGATGGACAGACAGTGAGAGGGGGAGACATGGATGGACAGACAGTGAGAGGGGGAGACATGGATGGACAGACAGTGAGAGGGGGAGACATGGATGGACAGACAGTGAGAGGGGGAGACATGGATGGACAGACAGTGAGAGGGGGAGACATGGATGGACAGACAGTGAGAGGGGGAGACATGGATGGACAGACAGTGAGAGGGGGAGACATGGATGGACAGACAGTGAGAGGGGGAGACATGGATGGACAGACAGTGAGAAGGGGAGACATGGATGGACAGACAGTGAGATGGGGAGACATGGATGGACAGACAGTGAGATGGGGAGACATGGAGGGACAGACAGTGAGAGGGGGAGACATGGATGGACAGACAGTGAGAAGGGGAGACATGGATGGACAGACAGTGAGAAGGGGAGACATGGATGGACAGACAGTGAGATGGGGAGACATGGATGGACAGACAGTGAGATGGGGAGACATGGATGGACAGACAGTGAGATGGGGAGACATGGAGGGACAGACAGTGAGAGGGGGAGACATGGAGGGACAGACAGTGAGATGGGGAGACATGGATGGACAGACAGTGAGAGGGGGAGACATGGATGGACAGACAGTGAGAAGGGGAGACATGGATGGACAGACAGTGAGATGGGGAGACATGGATGGACAGACAGTGAGATGGGGAGACATGGAGGGACAGACAGTGAGAGGGGGAGACATGGATGGACAGACAGTGAGAAGGGGAGACATGGATGGACAGACAGTGAGAAGGGGAGACATGGATGGACAGACAGTGAGATGGGGAGACATGGATGGACAGACAGTGAGATGGGGAGACATGGAGGGACAGACAGTGAGAGGGGGAGACATGGAGGGACAGACAGTGAGATGGGGAGACATGGATGGACAGACAGTGAGAGGGGGAGACATGGATGGACAGACAGTGAGATGGGGAGACATGGATGGACAGACAGTGAGAGGGGGAGACATGGATGGACAGACAGTGAGAGCGGGAGACATGGATGGACAGACAGTGAGAGCGCGAGACATGGATGGACAGACAGTGAGAGGGGGAGACATGGATGGACAGACAGTGAGATGGGGAGACATGGATGGACAGACAGTGAGAGGAGGAGACATGGATGGACAGACAGTGAGATGGGGAGACATGGATGGACAGACAGTGAGATGGGGAGACATGGATGGACAGACAGTGAGAGAGGGAGACATGGATGGACAGACAGTGAGAGGGGGAGACATGGATGGACAGACAGTGAGAGAGGGAGACATGGATGGACAGACAGTGAGAGGGGGAGACATGGAGGGACAGACAGTGAGAGCGGGAGACATGGAGGGACAGACAGTGAGAGCGGGAGACATGGAGGGACAGACAGTGAGATGGGGAGACATGGATGGACAGACAGTGAGAGGGGGAGACATGGATGGACAGACAGTGAGAGGGGGAGACATGGATGGACAGACAGTGAGATGGGGAGACATGGATGGACAGACAGTGAGAGGAGGAGACATGGATGGACAGACAGTGAGAGAGGGAGACATGGATGGACAGACAGTGAGAGGGGGAGACATGGATGGACAGACAGTGAGAGAGGGAGACATGGATGGACAGACAGTGAGAGAGGGAGACATGGATGGACAGACAGTGAGAGAGGGAGACATGGATGGACAGACAGTGAGAGAGGGAGACATGGATGGACAGACAGTGAGAGGGGGAGACATGGATGGACAGACAGTGAGAGGGGGAGACATGGATGGACAGACAGTGAGATGGAGAGACATGGATGGACAGACAGTGAGAGGGGGAGACATGGATGGACAGACAGTGAGATGGGGAGACATGGATGGACAGACAGTGAGAGAGGGAGACATGGATGGACAGACAGTGAGAGAGGGAGACATGGATGGACAGACAGTGAGAGAGGGAGACATGGATGGACAGACAGTGAGAGGGGGAGACATGGATGGACAGACAGTGAGAGGGGGAGACATGGATGGACAGACAGTGAGAGGGGGAGACATGGATGGACAGACAGTGAGAGGGGGAGACATGGATGGACAGACAGTGAGAGAGGGAGACATGGATGGACAGACAGTGAGAGGGGGAGACATGGATGGACAGACAGTGAGAAGGGGAGACATGGATGGACAGACAGTGAGATGGGGAGACATGGATGGACAGACAGTGAGAGGGGGAGACATGGATGGACAGACAGTGAGAGGGGGAGACATGGATGGACAGACAGTGAGAGAGGGAGACATGGATGGACAGACAGTGAGATGGGGAGACATGGATGGACAGACAGTGAGAGGGGGAGACATGGATGGACAGACAGTGAGAGGGGGAGACATGGAGGGACAGACAGTGAGAAGGGGAGACATGGATGGACAGACAGTGAGATGGGGAGACATGGATGGACAGACAGTGAGAGGGGGAGACATGGATGGACAGACAGTGAGAGGGGGAGACATGGATGGACAGACAGTGAGAGGGGGAGACATGGAGGGACAGACAGTGAGAGCGGGAGACATGGAGGGACAGACAGTGAGAGCGGGAGACATGGAGGGACAGACAGTGAGATGGGGAGACATGGATGGACAGACAGTGAGAGGGGGAGACATGGATGGACAGACAGTGAGAGGGGGAGACATGGATGGACAGACAGTGAGATGGGGAGACATGGATGGACAGACAGTGAGAGGAGGAGACATGGATGGACAGACAGTGAGAGAGGGAGACATGGATGGACAGACAGTGAGAGGGGGAGACATGGATGGACAGACAGTGAGAGAGGGAGACATGGATGGACAGACAGTGAGAGAGGGAGACATGGATGGACAGACAGTGAGAGAGGGAGACATGGATGGACAGACAGTGAGAGAGGGAGACATGGATGGACAGACAGTGAGAGGGGGAGACATGGATGGACAGACAGTGAGAGGGGGAGACATGGATGGACAGACAGTGAGATGGAGAGACATGGATGGACAGACAGTGAGAGGGGGAGACATGGATGGACAGACAGTGAGATGGGGAGACATGGATGGACAGACAGTGAGAGAGGGAGACATGGATGGACAGACAGTGAGAGAGGGAGACATGGATGGACAGACAGTGAGAGAGGGAGACATGGATGGACAGACAGTGAGAGGGGGAGACATGGATGGACAGACAGTGAGAGGGGGAGACATGGATGGACAGACAGTGAGAGGGGGAGACATGGATGGACAGACAGTGAGAGGGGGAGACATGGATGGACAGACAGTGAGAGAGGGAGACATGGATGGACAGACAGTGAGAGGGGGAGACATGGATGGACAGACAGTGAGAAGGGGAGACATGGATGGACAGACAGTGAGATGGGGAGACATGGATGGACAGACAGTGAGAGGGGGAGACATGGATGGACAGACAGTGAGAGGGGGAGACATGGATGGACAGACAGTGAGAGAGGGAGACATGGATGGACAGACAGTGAGATGGGGAGACATGGATGGACAGACAGTGAGAGGGGGAGACATGGATGGACAGACAGTGAGAGGGGGAGACATGGAGGGACAGACAGTGAGAAGGGGAGACATGGATGGACAGACAGTGAGATGGGGAGACATGGATGGACAGACAGTGAGAGGGGGAGACATGGATGGACAGACAGTGAGAGGGGGAGACATGGATGGACAGACAGTGAGAGGGGGAGACATGGATGGACAGACAGTGAGAGAGGGAGAAATAGATGGACAGACAGTGAGATGGAGAGACATGGATGGACAGACAGTGAGAGGGGGAGACATGGATGGACAGACAGTGAGAGGGGGAGACATGGATGGACAGACAGTGAGAGAGGGAGACATGGAGGGACAGACAGTGAGAAGGGGAGACATGGATGGACAGACAGTGAGATGGGGAGACATGGATGGACAGACAGTGAGAGGGGGAGACATGGATGGACAGACAGTGAGAGGGGGAGACATGGATGGACAGACAGTGAGAGGGGGAGACATGGATGGACAGACAGTGAGAGAGGGAGAAATAGATGGACAGACAGTGAGATGGAGAGACATGGATGGACAGACAGTGAGAGGGGGAGACATGGATGGACAGACAGTGAGAGGGGGAGACATGGATGGACAGACAGTGAGATGGAGAGACATGGATGGACAGACAGTGAGAGGGGGAGACATGGATGGACAGACAGTGAGAGCGGGAGACATGGATGGACAGACAGTGAGAGGGGGAGACATGGATGGACAGACAGTGAGAGGGGGAGACATGGATGGACAGACAGTGAGAGAGGGAGACATGGATGGACAGACAGTGAGAGCGGGAGACATGGATGGACAGACAGTGAGATGGGGAGACATGGATGGACAGACAGTGAGAGGGGGAGACATGGATGGACAGACAGTGAGATGGAGAAACATGGGTGGACAGACAGTGAGAGGGGGAGACATGGATGGACAGACAGTGAGAGGGGGAGACATGGATGGACAGACAGTGAGAAGGGGAGACATGGATGGACAGACAGTGAGATGGGGAGACATGGATGGACAGACAGTGAGAGAGGGAGACATGGATGGACAGACAGTGAGAGGGGGAGACATGGATGGACAGACAGTGAGAGAGGGAGACATGGATGGACAGACAGTGAGAGGGGGAGACATGGATGGACAGACAGTGAGATGGGGAGACATGGATGGACAGACAGTGAGATGGGGAGACATGGATGGACAGACAGTGAGAGGGGGAGACATGGATGGACAGACAGTGAGAGCGGGAGACATGGATGGACAGACAGTGAGATGGGGAGACATGGATGGACAGACAGTGAGAGGGGGAGACATGGATGGACAGACAGTGAGATGGAGAAACATGGGTGGACAGACAGTGAGAGGGGGAGACATGGATGGACAGACAGTGAGAGGGGGAGACATGGATGGACAGACAGTGAGAGGGGGAGACATGGATGGACAGACAGTGAGATGGGGAGACATGGATGGACAGACAGTGAGATGGGGAGACATGGATGGACAGACAGTGAGAGCGGGAGACATGGATGGACAGACAGTGAGAGGGGGAGACATGGATGGACAGACAGTGAGAAGGGGAGACATGGATGGACAGACAGTGAGATGGGGAGACATGGATGGACAGACAGTGAGAGCGGGAGACATGGATGGACAGACAGTGAGAGAGGGAGACATGGATGGACAGACAGTGAGAGGGGGAGACATGGATGGACAGACAGTGAGATGGGGAGACATGGATGGACAGACAGTGAGAGAGGGAGACATGGATGGACAGACAGTGAGAGGGGGAGACATGGATGGACAGACAGTGAGAGAGGGAGACATGGATGGACAGACAGTGAGATGGGGAGACATGGATGGACAGACAGTGAGATGGAGAGACATGGATGGACAGACAGTGAGAGGGGGAGACATGGAGGGACAGACAGTGAGAGGGGGAGACATGGATGGACAGACAGTGAGAGGGGGAGACATGGATGGACAGACAGTGAGATTGGGAGACATGGATGGACAGACAGTGAGAGGGGGAGACATGGATGGACAGACAGTGAGAGGGGGAGACATGGATGGACAGACAGTGAGAGGGGGAGACATGGATGGACAGACAGTGAGAGGGGGAGGCATGGATGGACAGACAGTGAGAGGGGGAGACATGGATGGACAGACAGTGAGATGGAGAGACATGGATGGACAGACAGTGAGAGGGGGAGACATGGAGGGACAGACAGTGAGAAGGGGAGACATGGATGGACAGACAGTGAGATGGGGAGACATGGATGGACAGACAGAGGTCAGGGAACAGATAGAGAGAAGGACAGACAGACGTCAAGGAACAGATAGAGAAGAGGACAGACAGACGTCAGGGAACAGAAAGAGAGAAGAACAGACAGACGTCAGGGAACAGATAGAGAAGGACAGACAGACGTCAGGGAACAAATAGAGAAGAGGGCAGACAGACGTCAGGGAACAGAAAGAGAGAAGGACAGACAGACGTCAGGGAACAGATAGAGAGAAGGACAGACAGACGTCAGGGAACAGATAGAGAAGAGGACAGACAGACATCAGGGAACAGATAGAGAAGAGGACAGACAGACTTCAAGGAACAGATAGCGAGAAGGACAGACAGACGTAAGGGAACAGATAGAGAGAAGGACAGACAGACGTCAGGGAACAGATAGAGAGGAGGACAGACAGACGTCAGGGAACAGATAGAGAGAAGGACAGACAGACGTCAGGGAACAGATAGAGAGAAGGACAGACAGACGTCAGGGAACAGATAGAGAGAAGGACAGACAGACGCCAGAGAACAGATAGAGAGAAGGACAGAGACGTCAGGGAACAGATAGAGAAGAGGACAGACAGACGTCAGGGAACAGATAGAGAGAAGGACAGACAGACGTCAGGGAACAGATAGGGAGAAGGACAGACAGACGTCAGGGAACAGATAGAGAGGAGGACAGACAGACGTCAGGGAACAGATAGAGAGAAGGACAGACAGACGTCAGGGAACAGATAGGGAGAAGGACAGACAGACGTCAGGGAACAGATAGGGAAGAGGACAGACAGACGTCAGGGAACAGATAGGGAGAAGGACAGACAGACGTCAGGGAACAGATAGAGAGGAGGACAGACAGACGTCAGGGAATAGATAGAGAGAAGGACAGACAGACGTCAGGGAACAGATAGAGAGGAGGACAGACAGATGTCAGGTAACAGATAGGGAAGAGGACAGACAGACGTCAGGGAACAGATAGAGAAGAGGACAGACAGACGTCAAGGAACAGATAGAGAGAAGGACAGACAGACGTCAGGGAACAGATAGGGAAGAGGACAGACAGACGTCAGGGAACAGATAGGGAAGAGGACAGACAGACGTCAGGGAACAGATAGGGAAGAGGACAGACAGACGTCAGGGAACAGATAGGGAAGAGGACAGACATACCAGAAGTAAAGGGTAAAGGAGGAGTGAATCCAGAGACAGACAGAAGGACAGAGGGGATCAGAGGGACAGAAGAACAGACATGGAGCCGGTTCGGGTCACATGATTCCAGATATAATGGGAACATACAGAACAAAGCCCGCCTTCCCCCTCCTTCCTCCCCTCCCCCTCCTCACCCCGTGTCCGCTGCATTTGCTCTTGCAGGTGAACGCCTTCAGAACGGCGATGTCCTGACACTGCTGGTCCATGCAGACCTGTAAGGAAACGATGGGGGTCAGTCCCTGGTGTGAGGGGACCGGACAGTGTGACTAAAACAGCCGGACCCCCAACACTCACCCCCCTCCCTATTATGGAATGGGCCATATAGGGTCACCCTATGAAGTGATAGTCAGCCATTTTGGGATTGGCCGCACACACTTCCATCTAATCTCATAGATGGAATCAGATTGGACCATGTGTGGGCCCCTCAGAGCTGGAATAACATGGTATCTATCATCAAGACTTTCACAGGCCACACCCACCTTCCCGGGACCACACACCGTCCCCGTCTTCACCAGGACCGGATCCCAGACATCGTCCCCGAGGTTGAAGTTGGTGCCGCGGCAGGAGACCTCCGACCCGTTGACCGGAACCTTCACCAGAACAAACTTCGCTCCGGAACCCACGAGGGGCTGATCGTTCCCACCCTGACACTGAATGGTGCCGCAAAGAGCGTTCCTGCAAGACAGGGGTTCAGGTGAAGACCATGAGGAACCGCCCACCTGTCATAGGTGACGTCTGGAGGACTGGATCCAGTGGTGAGATCTTCCCGACAGAGTTCCCGCCCATCTCGGGGTGTTACATTCTCCATAACATACATGAAAAAACCAGGAAGAGTGGTGGGCGGAGCTGGGAACTCAGCATACAGATCTCACCAAGGGATAAGAGCCCCCCCCCCCCCCCCCCCATGGTCACCTATAGATGGGGACCTCCACATTTCCTGGCCTGGGGTTGTACATACCTCGGAGAACAGGGCAGGTAAGTGCCATTGAGTCTCCGCCCGCAGCTGCCAAACCGGTCTCCTCTCATGTTCACCTTCCTGAAGCAAGCCTCGGGGGCCGGAGAAGACCCTGTGAAGATAAAGGGGTGCAGCTTAATTGGTTGCTCCAGGTCCTGGGTTCCTCACCTGGAACTCCAACTTGTTTATGTAGCTTTGGATAGAGGGGGGAACAATTCTCTGTGGGGTGTTTATTGCTCTTCAAGACTCCCCTCCCACAAAAGAGACACAAATGGCAGTACTGTGGTCTTCCTAGCTGGGGGCCCCCTCCTCACCTGGGCCCTACAAGCTCTGGACTTTCCCCTCCTCACCTCGGCCAAACAAGCTATGGAATCCCGCTCCTCACCTGGGCCCCAAAAGCTCTGGACTCCCCCCCCTCCTCACCTGGGCCCCACAAGCTCTGGACTCCCCCTCCTCACCTGGGCCCAACAAGCTCTGGACTCCCCCTCCTCACCTGGGCCCCACAAGCTCTGGACTCCCCCTCCTCACCTGGGCCCAACAAGCTCTGGACTCCCCCTCCTCACCTGGGCCCCACAAGCTCTGGACTCCCCCTCCTCACCTGGGCCCAACAAGCTCTGGACTCTCCCTCCTCACCTGGGCCAAACAAGCTCTGGACTCCCCTTCCTTACCTGGGCCCCACAAGCTCTGAACCTCCCCTCCTCACCTGGGCCCCACAAGCTCTGAACCTCCCCTCCTCACCTGGGCCCCACAAGCTCTGGACTCCCCCCCCTCCTCACCCGGGCCCCACAAGCTCTGGACTCCCCCTCCTCACCTGGGCCAAACAAGCTCTGGACTCTCCCTCCTTACCTGGGCCCCACAAGCTCTGGACTCCCCCTCCTTACCTGGGCCCCACAAGCTCTGGACTCCCCCTCCTTACCTGGGCCCCACAAGCTCTGAACCTCCCCTCCTCACCTGGGCCCCACAAGCTCTGAACCTCCCCTCCTCACCCGGGCCCCACAAGCTCTGGACTCCCCCTCCTCACCTGGGCCAAACAAGCTCTGGACTCCCCCTCCTCACCTGGGCCAAACAAGCTCTGGACTCCCCCTCCTTACCTGGGCCCCACAAGCTCTGAACCTCCCCTCCTCACCTGGGCCCCACAAGCTCTGAACCTCCCCTCCTCACCTGGGCCCCACAAGCTCCGGACTCCCTCTCCTCCCCGGGGCTCCACAAGCTCTGGACTCCCCCCTCCTCACCTGGGCCCAACAAGCTCTGGACTCCCCCTCCTCCTCACCTGTGCCCAACAAGCTCTGGACTCCCCCTCCTCCTCACCTGGGCCCAACAAGCTCTGGACTCCCCCCTTCTCACCTGGGCCCAACAAGCTCTGGACTCCCCCCTCCTCACCTGGGCCCAACAAGCTCTGGACTCCCCCTCCTCCTCACCTGGGCCCAACAAGCTCTGGACTCCCCCTCCTCACTTGGGCCCCACAAGCTCTGGACTCCCCCTCCTCACCTGTGCCCAACAAGCTCTGGACTCCCCCTCCTCACCTGGGCCCAACAAGCTCTGGACTCCCCCTCCTCACCTGGGCCCAACAAGCTCTGGACTCCCCCCTCCTCACCTGGGCTCAACAAGCTCTGGAATCCCCCTCCTCACCTGGGCCCCAGAAGCTCTGGAATCCCCCTCCTCACCTGTGCCCAACAAGCTCTGGACTCCCCCTCCTCACCTGGGCCCAACAAGCTCTGGACTCCCCCTCCTCGCCTGGGCCCAACAAGCTCTGGACTCCCCCTCCTCACCTGGGCCCCACAAGCTCTGGAATCCCCCTCCTCACCTGGGCCCAACAAGCTCTGGACTCCCCCTCCTCACCGGGGCCCCACAAGCTCTGGACTCCCCCCCTCCTCACCTGGGCCCACAAGCTCTGGAATCCCCCTCCTCACCTGTGCTCAACAAGCTCTGGAATCCCCCTCCTCACCGGGGCCCCACAAGCTCTGGACTCCCCCTCCTCACCGGGGCCCCACAAGCTCTGGACTCCCCCTCCTCACCTAGGCCCCACAAGCTCTGGACTCCCCCTCCTCACCTGGGCCCGACAAGCTCTGGACTCCCCATCCTCACCTGTGCTCAACAAGCTCTGGAATCCCCCTCCTCACCTGGGCCCCACAAGCTCTGGACTTCCCCTCCTCACCTGGGCCCCACAAGCTCTGAACCTCCCCTCCTCACCTGGGCCCCACAAGCTCTGGAATCCCCCTCCTCACCTGGGCCCAACAAGCTCTTAATTCCCTCCTCCTCACCCAGACCCCACAAGCTCTCGACTCCCGCTCCTCACCTGGGCCCCAAAAGCTCTGGACTCCCCCCCCTCCTCACCTGGGCCCCACAAGCTCTGGACTCCCCCTCCTCACCTGGGCCCAACAAGCTCTGGACTCCCCCTCCTCACCTGGGCCCCACAAGCTCTGGACTCCCCCTCCTCACCTGGGCCCAACAAGCTCTGGACTCCCCCTCCTCACCTGGGCCCCACAAGCTCTGGACTCCCCCTCCTCACCTGGGCCCAACAAGCTCTGGACTCTCCCTCCTCACCTGGGCCAAACAAGCTCTGGACTCCCCTTCCTTACCTGGGCCCCACAAGCTCTGAACCTCCCCTCCTCACCTGGGCCCCACAAGCTCTGAACCTCCCCTCCTCACCTGGGCCCCACAAGCTCTGGACTCCCCCCCCTCCTCACCCGGGCCCCACAAGCTCTGGACTCCCCCTCCTCACCTGGGCCAAACAAGCTCTGGACTCTCCCTCCTTACCTGGGCCCCACAAGCTCTGGACTCCCCCTCCTTACCTGGGCCCCACAAGCTCTGGACTCCCCCTCCTTACCTGGGCCCCACAAGCTCTGAACCTCCCCTCCTCACCTGGGCCCCACAAGCTCTGAACCTCCCCTCCTCACCCGGGCCCCACAAGCTCTGGACTCCCCCTCCTCACCTGGGCCAAACAAGCTCTGGACTCCCCCTCCTCACCTGGGCCAAACAAGCTCTGGACTCCCCCTCCTTACCTGGGCCCCACAAGCTCTGAACCTCCCCTCCTCACCTGGGCCCCACAAGCTCTGAACCTCCCCTCCTCACCTGGGCCCCACAAGCTCCGGACTCCCTCTCCTCCCCGGGGCTCCACAAGCTCTGGACTCCCCCCTCCTCACCTGGGCCCAACAAGCTCTGGACTCCCCCTCCTCCTCACCTGTGCCCAACAAGCTCTGGACTCCCCCTCCTCCTCACCTGGGCCCAACAAGCTCTGGACTCCCCCCTTCTCACCTGGGCCCAACAAGCTCTGGACTCCCCCCTCCTCACCTGGGCCCAACAAGCTCTGGACTCCCCCTCCTCCTCACCTGGGCCCAACAAGCTCTGGACTCCCCCTCCTCACTTGGGCCCCACAAGCTCTGGACTCCCCCTCCTCACCTGTGCCCAACAAGCTCTGGACTCCCCCTCCTCACCTGGGCCCAACAAGCTCTGGACTCCCCCTCCTCACCTGGGCCCAACAAGCTCTGGACTCCCCCCTCCTCACCTGGGCTCAACAAGCTCTGGAATCCCCCTCCTCACCTGGGCCCCAGAAGCTCTGGAATCCCCCTCCTCACCTGTGCCCAACAAGCTCTGGACTCCCCCTCCTCACCTGGGCCCAACAAGCTCTGGACTCCCCCTCCTCGCCTGGGCCCAACAAGCTCTGGACTCCCCCTCCTCACCTGGGCCCCACAAGCTCTGGAATCCCCCTCCTCACCTGGGCCCAACAAGCTCTGGACTCCCCCTCCTCACCGGGGCCCCACAAGCTCTGGACTCCCCCCCTCCTCACCTGGGCCCACAAGCTCTGGAATCCCCCTCCTCACCTGTGCTCAACAAGCTCTGGAATCCCCCTCCTCACCGGGGCCCCACAAGCTCTGGACTCCCCCTCCTCACCGGGGCCCCACAAGCTCTGGACTCCCCCTCCTCACCTAGGCCCCACAAGCTCTGGACTCCCCCTCCTCACCTGGGCCCGACAAGCTCTGGACTCCCCATCCTCACCTGTGCTCAACAAGCTCTGGAATCCCCCTCCTCACCTGGGCCCCACAAGCTCTGGACTTCCCCTCCTCACCTGGGCCCCACAAGCTCTGAACCTCCCCTCCTCACCTGGGCCCAACAAGCTCTTAATTCCCTCCTCCTCACCCAGACCCCACAAGCTCTCGACTCCCCCTCTTCACCTGGGCCCCACAAGCTCTGGACTCCCCCCTCCTCTCCTGGGCCCAACAAGCTCTGGACTCCCCCCTCCTCTTCTGGGCCCAACAAGCTCTGGACTCCCCCTCCTCCTCATCTGGGCCCCACAAGCTCTGGACTCCCCTCCTCACCTGGGCCCCACAAGCTCTGGACTCCCCCTCCTTACCTGGGCCCCTACAAACTCTGTACTCCCCCTCCTCACCTGGGCCCAACAAGCTCTGGACTCCCCCTCCTCACCTGGGCCCCACACATTGTGCCCCCTCCTCACCTGGGCCCCACACATTGTGCCCCCTCTTCACCTGGGCCCCACACATTGTGACCCCTCCTCACCTGGGCCCCACACATTGTTACCCCTCCTCACCTGGGCCCCACACATTGTGACCCCTCCTCACCTGGGCCCCACACATTGTGACCCCTCCTCACCTGGGCCCCACACATTGTGCCCCCTCCTCACCTGGGCCCCACACGCTCTGACACTGGCTCTGCAGAGTGCGGCACTCTCCCCCGTAGCAGTGGGCCTTTCCTCGGGCGCAGGTCTCCCCATCTTGAAGGTAGGTGTTGGCGGGGCAGTGGGGCGAGGCCCCGATGCAGTATTCGGGGAGGTCGCAGTCCCCGAGGGGCTCCCGGCACAGAGTCCCAGCCGGCTTTATCTGAGGAGAGAAGAGAAGTGGGTGAAGGAAAAGGAGGCCTCGGGAATTTTACCCTTTTCCTCAGACTGGAGCAGAGAAGTCACAGAGGGTGGAGGAGATTTCAATGCCAGGACTGACCACAGAGGGCGCCCTTACCTTACACTGATCACAGCACAGTCCATCCGAGGCACACTCCGCACCGGCCACCAACTGGCAGGTGGAGGCGTTGCAGCACGGGTCCCGACACTCCTGCGGGTGGTAAAGGGGGAAACAATAAGTGGGGAGCGGAAGAAGAACAGCAACACCCAACTGGGGCGCCATAATGAGAGGAGGACTGGGGAGACACGGGGTGCGAGGCTCTGCGGGGGCTCAGGAATAGCCAGGGCCGGGCCCAAGAGGGGGCGGCCACACTGGGAGCTTTACTAGGAAGGAGGCCCAAGGGGTGGGCAGAAGGGAGGGGCCTTGGGAACGTTACAAGAAAGGAGGACTAAGGGGTGGGAGGAAGGGGGAGGAACCTTGGGAGCTTCAATATAAAGGAGGCCCAAGGGGTGAGTGGAAAGGGGAGGAGCCTTGGGAGCTTTACCAAAAAGAAGGCCCAAGGGGTAGTTTTCAGGGATCTGGAGAAGGTTGAAAGGTACGGAGAAACAGATAATGATGAGGAAGGATTCTCTATGGTAAGAGGAGTTGGGGACAATGAGGAAGGATTCTTTATGGTAAGAGGAGTTGGGTTGGGGATGATATGGAAGGATTCCTTAAGGTAAGAGGAGTTGGGTTGGGGATGACGAGGAAGGATTCTTTATGGTAAAAGGAGTTGGGTTGGGGATGATGAGGAAGGATTCTTTATGGTAAGAGGAGTTGGGTTGGGGATGACGAGTAAGGATTCTTTATGGTAAGAAGAGTTGGGTTGGGGACGATGAGTAAGGATTCTTTATGGTAAGAGGAGTTGGGGACAATGAGGAAGGATTCTTTATGGTAAAAGGAGTTGGGTTGGGGATGAGGAGGAAAGATTCTTTATGGTAAGAGGAGTTGGATTGGGGACGATGAGGAAGGATTCTTTATGGTAAGAGGCATTGGGTTGGGGATGATGAGGAAGGATTCTTTATGGTAAGAGAAGTTGGGTTGGGGATGATGAGGAAGGATTCTTTATGGTAAGAGGAGTTGTGTTGGGGATGATGAGGAAGGATTCTCTATGGTAAGAGGAGTTGGGTTGGGGGATGATGAGGAAGGATTCTCTATGGTAAGAGGAGTTGGGTTGGGGATGACGTGGAAGGATTATTTATCTTAAGAGGAGTTGGGTTGGAGATGATGAGGAAGGATTCTTTATGGTAAGAGGAGTTGGGTTGGGGATGATGAGGAAGGATTCTTTATGGTAAGAGGAGTTGGGTTGGGGATGATGAGGAAGGATTCTTTATGGTAAGAGAGGTTGGGGATGTTGAGGAAGGATTCTCTATGGTAAGAGGAGTTGGGTTGGGGATGACGTGGAAGGATTATTTATCGTAAGAGGAGTTGGGTTGGGGATGATGAGGAAGGATTCTTTATGGTAAGAGGAGTTGGGTTGGGGATGATGAGGAAGGATTCTTTATGGTAAGAGGAGTTGGGTTGGGGATGATGAGGAAGGATTCTTTATGGTAAGAGGAGTTGGGGATGATAGGACATAGGTGTCCCTCTTTGATGAATGGGGGTGCGGTGTGATTTCGGGGGGGGGGGGGGGTCTCACCTGTGTCAGGCCGCAGTCGCATTGCTCGCCTTTCTCCACCACCAAATTCCCGCACTGTGACTTCCCGAACACGCTGGTGGGGGCGGGGACATTGAAGAGACACTTCCCTCCTCCTTCTCTGAAGATGGCGGCCAACTCCATCCGACTGCAGCTACTGAACTCCAACCCCGGCATGTACCTACCGTACACAGACACCATGTATGACCTCATCCGTCCACATATCATTATCCCCGTGTGTGACAGTCCTGGGGCCCCTGAGAGTGACAGTCCCGTCCTGGGGCCCCTGAGAGTGACAGTCCCGTCCTGGGGCCCCTGAGAGTGACAGTCCCGTCCTGGGGCCCCTGAGAGTGACAGTCCCGTCCTGGGGACCCTGAGGGGTGACAGTCCTCTTACTGCAGTGGGAGGAACTCTGCGTCTGGGTCACCACTCACCCTGCAGTGGGAGGGTCTCTGTGTCTGGGTCACCACTCACCCTGCAGTGGGAGGGGCTCTGTGTCTGGGTCACCACTCACCCTGCAGTGGGAGGGGCTCTGTGTCTGGGTCACCACTCACCCTGCAGTGGGAGGAACTCTGCGTCTGGGTCACCATTCATCCTGCAGTGGGAGGGGCTCTGCCTCTGGGTCACCACTCACCCTGCAGTGGGAGGGGCTCTGCGTCTGGGTCACCACTCACCCTGCAGTGGGAGGGGCTCTGTGTCACCACTCACCCTGCAGTGGGAGGGTCTCTGCGTCTGGGTCACCACTCACCCTGCAGTGGGAGGGGCTCTGTGTCTGGGTCACCATTCATCCTGCAGTGGGAGGGGCTCTGTGTCTGGGTCACCACTCACCCTGCAGTGGGAGGGTCTCTGCGTCTGGGTCACCACTCACCCTGCAGTGGGAGGGGCTCTGTGTCTGGGTCACCACTCACCCTGCAGTGGGAGGGGCTCTGTGTCTGGGTCACCACTCACCCTGCAGTGGTAGAGGCTCTGCGTCTGGGTCACCACTCACCCTGCAGTGGGAGGGGCTCTGTGTCTGGGTCACCACTCACCCTGCAGTGGTAGAGGCTCTGTGTCTGGGTCACCACTCACCCTGCAGTGGGAGGGGCTCTGTGTCTGGGTCACCACTCACCCTGCAGTGGGAGGAACTCTGCGTCTGGGTCACCATTCATCCTGCAGTGGGAGGGGCTCTGCGTCTGGGTCACCACTCACCCTGCAGTGGGAGGGGCTCTACGTCTGGGTCACCACTCACCCTGCAGTGGTAGAGGCTCTGTGTCTGGGTCACCACTCACCCTGCAGTGGGAGGGGCTCTGTGTCTGGGTCACCACTCACCCTGCAGTGGGAGGGGCTCTGTGTCTGGGTCACCACTCACCCTGCAGTGGGAGGGGCTCTGTGTCTGGGTCACCACTCACCCTGCAGTGGGAGGGGCTCTGCGTCTGGGTCACCACTCACCCTGCAGTGGTAGAGGCTCTGTGTCTGGGTCACCACTCACCCTGCAGTGGGAGGGGCTCTGCGTCTGGGTCACCACTCACCCTGCAGTGGGAGGGGCTCTGCGTCTGGGTCACCACTCACCCTGCAGTGGGAGGGGCTCTGCGTCTGGGTCACCACTCACCCTGCAGTGGGAGGTGCTCTGTGTCTGGGTCACCACTCACCCTGCAGTGGGAGGGGCTCTGCGTCTGGGTCACCACTCACCCTGCAGTGGGAGGGGCTCTGCGTCTGGGTCACCACTCACCCTGCAGTGGGAGGGTCTCTGCGTCTGGGTCACCACTCACCCTGCAGTGGGAGGGGCTCTGTGTCTGGGTCACCATTCATCCTGCAGTGGGAGGGGCTCTGTGTCTGGGTCACCACTCACCCTGCAGTGGGAGGGGCTCTGTGTCTGGGTCACCACTCACCCTGCAGTGGGAGGGGCTCTGCGTCTGGGTCACCACTCATCCTGCAGTGGTAGAGGCTCTGTGTCTGGGTCACCACTCACCCTGCAGTGGGAGGGGCTCTGCGTCTGGGTCACCACTCACCCTGCAGTGGGAGGGGCTCTGCGTCTGGGTCACCACTCACCCTGCAGTGGGAGGGGCTCTGTGTCTGGGTCACCACTCACCCTGCAGTGGGAGGGTCTCTGCGTCTGGGTCACCACTCACCCTGCAGTGGGAGGGGCTCTGTGTCTGGGTCACCATTCATCCTGCAGTGGGAGGGGCTCTGTGTCTGGGTCACCACTCACCCTGCAGTGGGAGGGGCTCTGTGTCTGGGTCACCACTCACCCTGCAGTGGGAGGGGCTCTGCGTCTGGGTCACCACTCACCCTGCAGTGGTAGAGGCTCTGTGTCTGGGTCACCACTCACCCTGCAGTGGGAGGGGCTCTGCGTCTGGGTCACCACTCACCCTGCAGTGGGAGGGGCTCTGCGTCTGGGTCACCACTCACCCTGCAGTGGGAGGGGCTCTGTGTCTGGGTCACCATTCATCCTGCAGTGGGAGGGGCTCTGTGTCTGGGTCACCACTCACCCTGCAGTGGGAGGGGCTCTGCGTCTGGGTCACCACTCACCCTGCAGTGGGAGGGGCTCTGTGTCTGGGTCACCATTCATCCTGCAGTGGGAGGGGCTCTGCGTCTGGGTCACCACTCACCCTGCAGTGGGAGGGGCTCTGTGTCTGGGTCACCATTCATCCTGCAGTGGGAGGGGCTCTGTGTCTGGGTCACCACTCACCCTGCAGTGGGAGGGTCTCTGCGTCTGGGTCACCACTCACCCTGCAGTGGGAGGGGCTCTGTGTCTGGGTCACCACTCACCCTGCAGTGGGAGGGGCTCTGTGTCACCACTCACCCTGCAGTGGGAGGGTCTCTGCGTCTGGGTCACCACTCACCCTGCAGTGGGAGGGGCTCTGTGTCTGGGTCACCATTCATCCTGCAGTGGGAGGGGCTCTGTGTCTGGGTCACCACTCACCCTGCAGTGGGAGGGGCTCTGTGTCTGGGTCACCACTCACCCTGCAGTGGGAGGGGCTCTGTGTCTGGGTCACCACTCACCCTGCAGTGGTAGAGGCTCTGCGTCTGGGTCACCACTCACCCTGCAGTGGGAGGGGCTCTGTGTCTGGGTCACCACTCACCCTGCAGTGGTAGAGGCTCTGCGTCTGGGTCACCACTCACCCTGCAGTGGGAGGGGCTCTGTGTCTGGGTCACCACTCACCCTGCAGTGGTAGAGGCTCTGTGTCTGGGTCACCACTCACCCTGCAGTGGGAGGGGCTCTGTGTCTGGGTCACCACTCACCCTGCAGTGGGAGGAACTCTGCGTCTGGGTCACCATTCATCCTGCAGTGGGAGGGGCTCTGTGTCTGGGTCACCACTCACCCTGCAGTGGGAGGGGCTCTGCGTCTGGGTCACCACTCACCCTGCAGTGGGAGGGGCTCTACGTCTGGGTCACCACTCACCCTGCAGTGGTAGAGGCTCTGTGTCTGGGTCACCACTCACCCTGCAGTGGTAGAGGCTCTGTGTCTGGGTCACCACTCACCCTGCAGTGGGAGGGGCTCTGTGTCTGGGTCACCACTCACCCTGCAGTGGGAGGGGCTCTGTGTCTGGGTCACCACTCACCCTGCAGTGGGAGGGGCTCTGCGTCTGGGTCACCACTCACCCTGCAGTGGTAGAGGCTCTGTGTCTGGGTCACCACTCACCCTGCAGTGGGAGGGGCTCTGCGTCTGGGTCACCACTCACCCTGCAGTGGGAGGGGCTCTGCGTCTGGGTCACCACTCACCCTGCAGTGGGAGGGGCTCTGTGTCTGGGTCACCACTCACCCTGCAGTGGGAGGTGCTCTGTGTCTGGGTCACCACTCACCCTGCAGTGGGAGGGGCTCTGCGTCTGGGTCACCACTCACCCTGCAGTGGGAGGGGCTCTGTGTCTGGGTCACCACTCCCCCTGCAGTGGGAGGAGCTCTGCTCTGGGTCACCACTCACCCGGCTTTGGTCCCCTGCGCCATGATCCAGTATTTCCCGATGCTGGGTTGGCCGCACTTCCCATCCACTGGGTTGTGGTTCAGGCCCAGATTGTGGCCCAGTTGGTGCGCCACGGTGGAGGCCACGCCCAGGATGGAGACCGAGTGATCCTGTGAGGGGGAGGGGAAAGGCCAATCAATACATGATCTATATCTATCAGTGTACAGATCATTGATTACTAATATAAAACATATAACATATACCGCCGCGCTGTACATCCAACCGCGTGACACGCCCCCATCACAGCGCAACAATCTCATTTATTTATATTTATATATTGTTTTATCTAATCATCTCTTTTGTTACTTTATTTATAATCATTCCTTAAAAATAAAATAAATATGATTTAATAAAGTACATACATAAAAAAATCACAAATAAAAAAATATATGAATTAAGTAATGATTATAAATAAAGTAACAAAAAAGATTATAAGAAAAAACAATATATAAATAAATAAGATTTAAGTAACAATGATTAAATAATACAAACATTTTCTTTTTTTATTTCTATATTCATTTTTTAAGACTTTATTTATAATCATTACTTAATTCATATATTTTTTTTATTTGCGATTTAATTTTATTTATGTATGTATTTTGTTAAATCTTATTTAATTTTATTTTTAAGGAATGATTATAAATAAAGTCATAAAAAATGAATATAGAAATAAAAAAAGAAAATGTTTGTATTATTTTAATCATGGTTAATTAAATCGTATTTATTTTATTTATAAGGAATGATTAACAAAATACAGAGTTAAAAAAAACCACACACATATATATATCTATATCGATAGAGAGAGAGATATACACACACATATATATATATATACACATATGTGTGTGTTTTTTTTTTTTAACTCTGTATTTTGTTAATCATTCCTTATAAATAAAATAAATACGATTTAATTAACAATGATTAAAATAATACAAACATTTTCTTTTTTTATTTCTATATTCATTTTTTATGACTTTATTTCTAATCATTTCTTAAAAATAAAATAAATATGATTTAACAAAATACATACATAAATAAAATTAAATCACAAATAAAAAAATATATGAATTAAGTAATGATTATAAATAAAGTCATAAAAAATGAATATAGAAATAAAAAAAGAAAATGTTTGTATTTTATATTAATCATTGTTACTTAAATCTTATTTATTTATATATTGTTTTATCTTATAATCTTTTTTGTTACTTTATTTATAATCATTACTTAATTCATACATTTTTTTTATTTGTGATTTAATTTTATTTATGTATGTACTTTATTAAATCATATTTATTTTATTTTTAAGGAATGATTAAGAAATGATTATAAATAAAGTCATAAAAAATGAATATAGAAATAAAAAAAGAAAATGTTTGTATTATTTTAATCATGGTTACTTAAATCTTATTTATTTTATTTATAAGGAATGATTAACAAAATACAGAGTTAAAAAAAAAAAACACACACATATGTATATATATACACACACACATATATATATATATATATAGAGAGAGAGAGAGAGAGATAAATATATATATATATATATATATATATATATATATATATATATATATAATTTAAGTAATGATTATAAATAAAGTAATAAAAAATAAATAGATAAATAAAATAAAAAAAATACATATATAAATACAATTAAGTAATATAACTAAATACAATAAAAAGGAAAAAAAGAAATGATTAGAAATAAATTAATGAATAAAATAAAAATATAAAATAGTACAACTGAGACATTCTTAGTAGGTGACAATATGGAGGAATGTGGCACACAAAGCCCCCCAAAAAATAAATAAATTATGATTATAAAGTCATAAAAAATGAATAAATACAAATAAATACATACAGTAAATACAATGAAATATATAAATAAAGCCGGGGTAAGCCCAGAGGCTCGGTTTTTGTACCTTTTATTATTTTCTTTAGAAAAAAAAAAACCTTAAAAAAAAAAATATTATATATACATACACACACACATATATATATATATACATACGCACACACACATATATACATAAGTAATTAAATAATTGTAAAAAAAAAAAAAAAAGGTAAAATCTGTGCACTTTGTGCGGAAGGCCACCAGGTGGCAGTGCAGTCCAGGCCACACACACGGCTCATTGAATGCTGGTCAGGCAGGGACAGGGCGGGGCCCCCGGAGGCCTATCAGGGTGGAATGCCGGTCCCGGATATAAATAGCCCCCCCAATCAGCATGCTGCCTGACTGAGGAGAGATATGTGATTAGTAAAGGGCGGTGTGTCCGGGACCCAGGGGGGGGGGGGGGGGATGTGACTGCAGCGCACAGGGAGAGCTGCACTCTGCACACCATTGCTCCCCTCCAAGCTGTCCCACGTCTCTGAAGATTCATTCTGTGTCCTCCTATAAGGTCACAACTCTGACATCACAGTGCCAGGGGGCGGAGCCTTTCCATGACGTACCTTCTATTATATCATCACTGGGCCTCTGTGCTTCTCTATGCAATGCAGGCAGATTGTGGCTGGTGGGAGGGGCTTCCTGAACACATCCCTGCCCCCAGCCTCAGTACACCTCCACAAAGCCCTCACCCCTGATACAAGCAGTGGGAGGGGTTATGTACATTTCACACACTGTGACATCACTCACCATGCTGACCCCTCCGGAGCGATCGGCTGTACAGATGGAGCTCACAGTCGCCATTCCCGCCGCTGAACCCGCAAACGTCACCCCGCTGGGGAGAGAAGATCCGTCATGTGACATATCATTGTGTTTGTGGGAGGAGTCTGCAGTCTCCTGTCATGTGACCTCTATGAAAGCTACAGGGGGCGGGGCTAGGACCTGAGAACACACCCACTGCCTCTTCACTGTTTACAATCCAGGCCATTAGGAAGGTGGGAATTCTCCGCTGGGGGACACAACCTACCGACACCAATATGGGGGCCACAATCCACTGACACCAATATGGGGGGGCCACTATCCACTGACACCAATATGGGGGGGGCACTATCCACTGACACCAATATGGGGGGCCACAACCCACTGACACCAATATGGGGGGCCACAACCCACTGACACCAATATGGGGGCCACAACCCACTGACACCAATATGGGGGCCACAACCCACTGACACCAATATGGGGGGGGGGCACTATCCACTGACACCAATATGGGGGGCCACAACCCACTGACACCAATATGGGGGGCCACAACCCACTGACACCAATATGGGGGCCACAACCCACTGACACCAATATGGGGGCCACAACCCACTGACACCAATATGGGGGGGGGGCACTATCCACTGACACCAATATGGGGGGCCACAACCCACTGACACCAATATGGGGGCCACAACCCACTGACACCAATATGGGGGGCCACAACCCACTGACACCAATATGGGGGGCCACAACCCACTGACACCAATATGGGGGCCACAACCCACTGACACCAATATGGGGGCCACAACCCACTGACACCAATATGGGGGGGGCACTATCCACTGACACCAATATGGGGGCCACAACCCACTGACACCAATATGGGGGCCACAACCCACTGACACCAATATGGGGGCCACAACCCACTGACACCAATATGGGGGGGGCCACTATCCACTGACACCAATATGGGGGGCCACAACCCACTGACACCAATATGGGGGGGGCCACAACCCACTGACACCAATATGGGGGGGGGGGCACTATCCACTGACACCAATACGGGGGCCACAACCCACTGACACCAATATGGGGGCCACAACCCACTGACACCAATATGGGGGCCACAACCCACTGACACCAATATGGGGGGCCACAACCCACTGACACCAATGTATGGGGGGGGGTCGAGGGTCACAGAAGTAGGACATCCACTTATAAGCTCCGCCCCCCCGGGCACAGTCTGGTCACATGTCCGTACCGCACACCAATGGACACGTATGTAGCGGGTGACCACTCACGTGAGGAGCTGGGCGTTGTCATGTGGGAGTCGGGGGAGAAGCTCCTTCTCCCTCCAGGACAGGAAACGGTTCAGCGTCTCCACCGGGTCCAAACTGACCGCGATCCGATCCTTCTGACTCCAGACCTCCACCCCGACCAGGACCACCCGTACACCCACCGAGCGGAAAAACTGGGGGAGGGGCCAAACCACAGCGTCAGGGGCCACTTCATACAGCCAATCAGGAATAAATCAATCAAATAAATAATAAAACACATAAAATAACTAATAATGATAAATAAACAAAAATAAACAAAGAATAAACACATAAAATAAAATAATAATGATAAATAAACAAAAATAAACAAATAATAAACACATAAAATAACTAATAATGATAAATAAAACAAATAAAAATAGACAAATAAAATAAAATAATAATGAAAAATAAATAAAACACATAAAAATAAACAAATAATAAACACATAAAATAACTAATAATGATAAATAAAGAAAAGCAAATAAAAATAGGCATAAAATAATCACATAAAATAAAATAACTAATAATGATAAATAAATAAAACAAATAATAAACACATAAAAAAAAATAACTAATAATGATTAATAATTTGAAAAAAACGATAATAAATACATAAAATAAAATAACGAATAATGATAAATAAATAAAACAAATAAAAATATATAATGATAAATAAATAAAAATAAACAAATAATAAACACATAAAATAACTAATAATGATAAATAAACAAAAATAAACAAAGAATAAACACATAAAATAAAATAATAATGATAAATAAACAAAAATAAACAAATAATAAACACATAAAATAACTAATAATGATAAATAAAACAAATAAAAATAGACAAATAAAATAAAATAATAATGATAAATAAATAAAACACATAAAAATAAACAAATAATAAACACATAAAATAACTAATAATGATAAATAAATAAAACAAATAATAAACACATAAAACAAAATAACTAATAATGATTAATAATTTGAAAAAAAAACGATAATAAATACATAAAATAAAATAACGAATAATGATAAATAAATAAAACAAATAAAAATATATAATGATAAATAAATAAAAATAAACAAATAATAAACACATAAAATAACTAATAATGATAAATAAAAACAAATAAAAATAAACGCATAAAATGAAATAATGATAAATAAATAAAACAAATAAAAATAAACAAAGAATAAACACATAAAATAAAATAATAATGATAAATAAATAAAACACATAAAAATAAACAAATAATAAACACATAAAATAACTAATAATGATAAATAAAGAAAACAAATAATAAACACATAAAACAAAATAACTAATAATGATTAATAATTAAAAAAACGATAGTAAATACATAAAATAAAATAACGAATAATGATAAATAAATAAAACAAATAAAAATAAACAAATAATAAACACATAAAATAGCTAATAATGATAAATAAAACAAATAAAAATAAACAATAAACACATAAAATAACTAATAATGATGAATAAATAAAGCAAATAAAAAAACTATAAACAAAAAATAAACACATAAAATAAAATAACTAATAATGATAAATAAATAATAAAAAAAGAAATAAATTTCATTAAAAAAATAAAAAAAATGAAAAAAAAAGAAAGTAATATTAAATATAATAAAATACATAAGGAATAAGAAAAGGGTCACTTTATGAACAAACGATATAATAAGGCTAGCTAATTTGTAATATATATATACACACACACATACATACAAACTATATATATATATATATTACAAATTAGCTAGCCTTATTATATCGTTTGTTCATAAAGTGACCCTTTTCTTATTCCTTATGTATTTTATTATATTTAATATTACTTTCTTTTTTTTTTTACAAATTAAGAATAAGGAATAGCAGGGGTTAACTAAAATAATAAAAAAAAATACTTTAAAAAATATTAATAATAATAATAATAAAAAAAAAAACTAAATAAAATAAATAATTTATGAAAACAAAAATAATAAAAAACGGGTAAAGTTTCCATAGGAAGGAGGAAAGATTTGCGCAGAATGTAAGGACGTCCCCCCAGTAATTGAACCCTGAATAATAAATGATTGCGGCGACTCACGGCGTCCATCCTGTTGGCGATCTCCAGGGCGCGGTTGTGAAGGGTGGTCAGGTCTCGGTGATACAACTCATACTGGAAAGATGGAAGAGAAGGTAAGTACGGGGCCGACGCCATCATAAGATGCAGCCAACATGAGGCCACACCCACCTCGCTATTATCGGCCACCAATACCAGCTCCACGTACTTCGTCTCGCCGGTCCCGCCCCCCTGCGCCTGGAGGACACACAAAGGGGGTTGGATGAAATTTCCGTGAATCCTGAGAATAGGAATCCCAGCTCCGCCCTGCACTCACCTGATTGGGGGATCCACCTGCGGGGGGCGGTGGTGCCACGTCCTCTCGGCCAGGTTGGGGGTCTCCCATGCTTAGCAATCTCCTCCCAGTCATGTGATTGGTAGACGTACTGGGGGTCGCGTCCCACGTCTCACAAGTGAAGTTCCGATGATCACTGATTGGTCGAAGTTTGTGCTTAAAGGACGGATCCCCCTGGACCGGTTCGATGATGTACTGCTGCTCCGCCTCCAAAATGACCACACCCCTGCAACATGAACACCAGAAGGGGGCGTCAATACATCACCCAATACATGTGATCTGTCATTTATTATAAAATAATTAATATCTGGAAACTGGGAGTCGCCCTCAGGTGGGCGGAATGTCCGTCCGCTATCCTGTACATTGTTGGTACGAAACGCGTCGGTGATGTGTTTACCTGAGTCCAGAGCCCAGGCTGAGGCTGCTCCAGGGCCCGCTGTGTCCCGCTGGCCGTCCCTGATAATGGCAGCTGACCTGCAATAAGAGGAGAGCGGGGACAATGAGGAATCTATGCCACGTGGCGGATCACACGGGGGCGCCTGTTACACCCCATCTTACCCGCTGAGGGCGCTTCTCTGTCACACGGGTCCCGTCCGGGAGGTAGAAGGATAACGTGTGGAAGTCCGGCGTCAGGTGTCTGAAAAAGAAGGGGCGGAGTTATAGATTCTTCCAGCCAATAAAATACCATCCACCATATCTACAGGGGCCCCGACACCCTCACAAACAATGCGCCTCCACCCGTCCTCTGCAATGCAGGAAGGAGGTTCAGATCCACAGTGCAGGAGGAGAGGACGCACCCGGGAGGACAAATCCAACCCTGCAGAACATTTTTTAATGATATATATATATATATATATAATGGGGGGGGGTGTATGGGGTATCCTATGAGGAGGGGTATTCTCCTTCCTGTATAGGGGTACAGAGGGATGGGGAAGAGGGGGGGGTTATGGGGTAGCCTATAAGAAGGGGTATTCTCCTCCCTGTATTGGGGTACAGTTGGATAGGAAGATTACTCTAGTATTGGGGTACAGATGGATTGGGATTTTTCTAGTATTGGGGTACAGATGGATTGGGATTTTTCTAGTATTGGGGTAAAGATGGATGGGGGGATTACTCTAGTATTGGGGTACAGATGGATGGGGGATTACTCTAGCATTGGGGTGCAGAGGGATGGGGGATTACTCTAGTATTGGGGTACAGAAGGATAGGGGGATTACTTTAGTATTGGAGTACAGATGGATGGGATATTACTCTAGTACTGGGGTACAGATGGATGCGGGGGGGGGGTTACTCTAGTATTGGGCTACAGATGGATGGGGGATTACTCTAGTATTGGGGTACAGATGGATGGGGGGATTACACCAGTATTGGGGTACAGATAGATGGGGGTGAGGATTACTCTAGTATTGGGGTACAGATGGATGGGGGATTACTCTAGTACTGGGGTACAGATGGATGGGGATTACTCTAGTATTGGGGTACAGATGGATGGGGGGATTTCTCTAGTATTGGGGTACAGATGGATGAGGGTGAGGATTACTCTAGTATTGGGGTACAGATGGATGGGGGTGAGGATTACTCCAGTATTGGGGTACAGATGGATGGGGATTTATCTAGTATTGGGGTACAGATGGATGGGGATTTATCTAGTATTGGGGTACAGATGGATGGGGGATTACTCTAGTATTGGGGTACAGATGGATGGGGGTAGGGATTAGTCTAGTATTAGGGTTAGGGCAGTGCGGGGCCCTGTAGGGCAATGCAGGGCCGTGTTTGATCAGCTTCCAGCGGCTCCTGTGTTTCTTCAGCTGATGTGAGCGATGAGCGCAGTTCCTGCGGATGGCCGGGGGTCTCCTGGAGGTCTCCATCCATCTACTTCCCATCCAATTCCCCGGCGTCTCCCGGCCTGAATTCCTCACCCTCCCCTCCCCCCACCCCCACTGCCAAATCTCCTCGCAGGGCGAGAGGAAATTCTCCAATTGTAAATAAAACTTTTCTTTTTTCACCGACACCCCTCATTGTGTGCCGAAACCTCCCATCCGGCCCCTCCGACGACTGGCCAGATCAGCACCTCCGATAGTCACCGCTGACACCTCCCCCCCTGCTAATATAGTGCCACTCTGTGCCAACCATCCCCCCTACACTCACATCTGTGCCAACCATCCCCCTACACCCACGTGTGCCAACCATCCCCCTACACCCACATCTGTGCCAACCATCCCCCTACACCCACATCTGTGCCAACCATCCCCCTACACCCACATCTGTGCCAACCATCCCCCTACACCCACATCTGTGCCAACCATCCCCCTACACCCACATCTGTGCCAACCATCCCCCCTACACCCACATCTGTGCCAACCATCCCCCCTACACCCACATCTGTGCCAACCATCCCCCTACACCCACATCTGTGCCAACCATCCCCCCTACACCCACATCTGTGCCAACCATCCCCCCTACACCCACATCTGTGCCAATCATCCCCCCTACACCCACATCTGTGCCAATCATCCCCCTACACCCACATCTGTGCCAACCATCCCCCCTATACCCACATCTGTGCCAATCATCCCTCTACACCCACATCTGTGCCAATCATCCCCCCTACACCCACATCTGTGCCAATCATCCCCCCTACACCCACATCTGTGCCAACCATCCCCCCTACACCCACATCTGTGCCAATCATCCCCCCTACACCCACATCTGTGCCAACCATCCCCCTACACCCACATCTGTGCCAACCATCCCCCTACACCCACATCTGTGCCAACCATCCCCCCTACACCCACATCTGTGCCAACCACCCCCCTACACCCACATCTGTGCCAATCATCCCCCCTACACCCACATCTGTGCCAATCATCCCCCCTACACCCACATCTGTGCCAACCATCCCCCCTACACCCACATCTGTGCCAACCATCCCCCTACACCCACATCTGTGCCAACCATCCCCCTACACCCACATCTGTGCCAACCATCCCCCTACACCCACATCTGTGCCAACCATCCCCCCTACACCCACATCTGTGCCAATCGTCCCCCTACACCCACATCTGTGCCAACCATCCCCCCTACACCCACATCTGTGCCAATCGTCCCCCTACACCCACATCTGTGCCAACCATCCCCCCTACACTCACATCTGTGCCAATCATCCCCCTACACCCACATCTGTGCCAACCATCCCCCCTACACCCACATCTGTGCCAATCATCCCTCTACACCCACATCTGTGCCAACCACCCCCCTACACCCACATCTGTGCCAACCATCCCCCTACACCCACATCTGTGCCAACCATCCCCCTACACCCATGTGTGCCAACTATGCCCCAATCTGAGCCAATCATCCCCCTACACCCCCTTATCTGTGCCAACCATCCACTCTACACCCACATCTGCACCACTCTACACCCACATCTGTGCCAACCATCCCCCCTACACTCACATCTGTGCCAACCATCCCCCTACACCCACATCTGTGCCAACCATCCCCCTACACCCACATCTGTGCCAACTATGACCCGATCTGAGCCAATCATCCCCCCTACACCCACATGTGTGCCAACCATCCCCCTACACCCACATCTGTGCCAACCATCCGCCCTACACCCACGTGTGCCAACTAAGCCCCAATCTGAGCCAATCATCCCCCTACACCCCCTTATCTGTGCCAACCATCCCCCCTACACCCACATCTGTGCCAACCATCCCCCCTACACCCACATCTGTGCCAACCATCCCCCTACACCCACATCTGTGCCAACCATCCCCCTACACCCACGTGTGCCAACTATGTCCCAATCTGAGCCAATCATCCCCCTTATCTGTGCCAACCATCCCCCCTACACCCACATCTGTGCCAACCATCCCCCCTACACCCACATCTGTGCCAACCACCCCCCCTACACCCACATCTGTGCCAACCATCCCCCTACACCCACATCTGTGCCAATCATCCCCCCTACACCCACATCTGTGCCAATCATCCCCCCTACACCCACATCTGTGCCAACCATCCCCCTACACCCACATCTGTGCCAACCATCCCCCTACACCCACATCTGTGCCAATCATTCCCCCTACACCCACATCTGTGCCAATCATCCCCCCTACACCCACATCTGTGCCAATCATCCCTCTACACCCACATCTGTGCCAATCATCCCTCTACACCCACATCTGTGCCAATCATCCCCCCTACACCCACATCTGTGCCAACCATCCCCCTACACCCACATCTGTGCCAATCATCCCTCTACACCCACATCTGTGCCAATCATCCCCCCTACACCCACATCTGTGCCAATCATCCCCCCTACACCCACATCTGTGCCAACCATCCCCCTACACCCACATCTGTGCCAACCATCCCCCTACACCCACATCTGTGCCAACCATCCCCCTACACCCACATCTGTGCCAACCATCCCCCCTACACCCACATCTGTGCCAATCGTCCCCCTACACCCACATCTGTGCCAACCATCCCCCTACACCCACATCTGTACCAACCATCCACTCTACACCCACATCTGTGCCAACCATCCCCCCTACACCCACATCTGTGCCAACCACCCCCCCTACACCCACATCTGTGCCAACTTTCCCCCCTACACCCACATCTGTGCCAACCATCCCCCTACACCCACGTGTGCCAACTATGCCCCAATCTGAGCCAATCATCCCCCTACACCCCCTTATCTGTGCCAACCATCCCCCCTACACCCACATCTGTGCCAACCATCCCCCCTACACCCACATCTGTGCCAACCATCCCCCCTACACCCACATCTGTGCCAACCATCCACTCTACATCCACATCTGTGCCAACCATCCCTCCTACACCCACATCTGTGCCAACCATCCCCCTACACCCACATCTGTGCCAATCATTCCCCCTACACCCACATCTGTGCCAACCATCCACTCTACATCCACATCTGTGCCAACCATCCCTCCTACACCCACATCTGTGCCAACCACCCCCTACACCCACATCTGTGCCAACCATCCCCCCTACACCCACATCTGTGCCAACCATCCCCCCTACACCCACATCTGTGCCACCCATCCCCCATACACCCACATTTGTGCCAACCATCCCCCTACGCCCACATATGTGCCAACTATGCCCTTTGTTGGGATCCCAGCCATAGAATGCACAGTATCTCACAGAAGTAAGTACACCCATTCTATCTTTTCATGTGACAACACTGAAGAAATGAGACTTTGCTACAATGTAAAGTAGCGAGTGTACAGCTTGTATAACAGTGTAAATTTGCTGTCCCCTCAAAATAACTCAACACACAGCCATTAATGTCTAAACCGCTGGCAACAAAAGTCAGTACACCCCTAAGTGACAATGTCCAAATTGGGCCCAACTAGCCATTTTCCCTCCCCGGTGTCATGTGACTCGTTAGTGTTACAAGGTCTCAGGTGTGAATGGGGGGCAGGTGTGGTAGATTTGGTGTTATCGCTCTCACTCTCTCATACTGGTCACTGGAAGTTCAACATGGAACCTCATGGCAAAGAACTCTCTGAGGATCTGGGAAAAATAATTGTTGCTCTACATAAAGATGGCCTAGGCTATAAGAAGATTGCCAAGACCCTGAAACTGAGCTGCAGCACGGTGGCCAAGACCATACAGCGGTGTAACAGGACAGGTTCCACTCAGAACAGGCCTCACCATGGCCCACCAAAGAAGTTGAGTGCCGTGCTCAGCGTCATATCCAGAGGTTGTCTTTGGGAAATAGATGTATGAGTGCTGCCAGCATTGCTGCAGAGGTTGAAGGGGTGGGGGAGGGGTCAGCCTGTCAGTGCTCAGACCATACGCCGCACACTGCATACCATGTACCCCCAATCCCCCCTCTGTCCCTCTATTATACCCCAATCCTCCCTCTGTCCCTCTATTATACCCCAATCCTCCCTCTGTCCCTCTATTATACCCCAATCCTCCCTCTGTCCCTCTATTATACCCCAATCCTCCCTCTGTCCCTCTATTATACCCCAATCCCCCCTCTGTCCCTCTATTATACCCCAATCCCCCCTCTGTCCCTCTATTATACCCCAATCCCCCCTCTGTCCCTCTATTATACCCCAATCCTCCCTCTGTCCTTCTATTATACCCCAATCCCCCCTCTGTCCTTCTATTGTACCCCAATCCCCCCTCTGTCCTTCTATTATACCCCCAATCCCCCCTCTGTCTCTCTATTATACCCCAATCCCCCCTCTGTCCCTCTATTATACCCCAATCCCCCCTCGGTCCTTCTATTATACCCCAATCCTCCCTCTGTCCCTCTATTATACCCCAATCCTCCTCTGTCCCTCTATTATACCCCAATCCCCCCTCTGTCCCTCTATTATACCCCAATCCCCCCTCTGTCCCTCTATTATACCCCAATCCCCCCTCTGTCCCTCTATTATACCCCAATCCTCCCTCTGTCCATCTATTATACCCCAATCCCCCCTCTGTCCTTCTATTATACCCCAATCCTCCCTCTGTCCTTCTATTATACCCCAATCCCCCCTCTGTCCCTCTATTATACCCCAATCCCCCCTCTGTCCCTCTATTATACCCCAATCCCCCCTCTGTCCTTCTATTATACCCCAATCCTCCCTCTGTCCTTCTATTATACCCCAATCCTCCCTCTGTCCCTCTATTATACCCCAATCCTCCCTCTGTCCCTCTATTATACCCCAATCCCCCCTCTGTCCCTCTATTATACCCCAATCCCCCCTCTGTCCTTCTATTATACCCCAATCCCCCCTCTGTCCCTCTATTATACCCCAATCCCCCCTCTGTCCCTCTATTATACCCCAATCCCCCCTCTGTCCTTCTATTATACCCCAATCCTCCCTCTGTCCTTCTATTATACCCCAATCCTCCCTCTGTCCCTCTATTATACCCCAATCCCCCCTCTGTCCCTCTATTATACCCCAATCCCCCCTCTGTCCCTCTATTATACCCCAATCACCCCTCTGTCCTTCTATTATACCCCAATCCTCCCTCTGTCCCTCTATTATACCCCAATCACCCCTCTGTCCCTCTATTATACCCCAATCCCCCTCTGTCCCTCTATTATACCCCAATCCTCCCTCTGTCCATCTATTATACCCCAATCCCCCCTCTGTCCTTCTATTATACCCCAATCCTCCCTCTGTCCTTCTATTATACCCCAATCCTCCCTCTGTCCCTCTATTATACCCCAATCCCCCCTCTGTCCTTCTATTATACCCCAATTCTCCCTCTGTCCTTCTATTATACCCCAATCCTCCCTCTGTCCCTCTATTATACCCCAATCACCCCTCTGTCCTTCTATTATACCCCAATCCTCCCTCTGTCCCTCTATTATACCCCAATCCCCCCTCTGTCCCTCTATTATACCCCAATCCCTCCTCTGTCCTTCTATTATACCCCAATCCTCCCTCTGTCCCTCTATTATACCCCAATCCCCCCTCTGTCCCTCTATTATACCCCAATCCCCCCTCTGTCCCTCTATTATACCCCAATCACCCCTCTGTCTTTCTATTATACCCCAATCCTCCCTCTGTCCCTCTATTATACCCCAATCACCCCTCTGTCCCTCTATTATACCCCAATCCTCCCTCTGTCCCTCTATTATACCCCAATACCCCCTCTGTCCTTCTATTATACCCCAATCCTCCCTCTGTCCTTCTATTATACCCCAATCCCCCCTCTGTCCTTCTATTATACCCCAATCCTCCCTCTGTCCCTCTATTATAGCCCAATCCCCCCTCCGTCCCTCTATTATACCCCAATCCTCCCTCTGTCCTTCTATTATACCCCAATCCCTCCCTCTGTCCCTCTATTATACCCCAATCCTCCCTCTGTCCATCTATTATACCCCAATCCCCCCTCTGTCCTTCTATTATACCCCAATCCTCCCTCTGTCCTTCTATTATACCCCAATCCTCCCTCTGTCCCTCTATTATACCCCAATCCCCCCTCTGTCCTTCTATTGTACCCCAATCCCCCCTCTGTCCCTCTATTATACCCCAATCCCCCCTCTGTCCCTCTATTATACCCCAATCCTCCCTCTGTCCCTCTATTATACCCCAATCCTCCCTCTGTCCTTCTATTATACCCCAATCCTCCCTCTGTCCATCTATTATACCCCAATCCCCCCTCTGTCCTTCTATTATACCCCAATCCCCCCTCTGTCCCTCTATTATACCCCAATCCCCCTCTGTCCCTCTATTATACCCCAATCACCCCTCTGTCCTTCTATTATACCCCAATCCTCCCTCTGTCCATCTATTATACCCCAATCCCCCCTCTGTCCTTCTATTATACCCCAATCCTCCCTCTGTCCCTCTATTATACCCCAATCCTCCCTCTGTCCCTCTATTATACCCCAATCCCCCCTCTGTCCCTCTATTATACCCCAATCCCTCCTCTGTCCCTCTATTATACCCCAATCCCCCTCTGTCCCTCTATTATACCCCAATCCTCCCTCTGTCCCTCTATTATACCCCAATCACCCCTCTGTCCTTCTATTATACCCCAATCACCCCTCTGTCCTTCTATTATACCCCAATCCCCCCTCTGTCCTTCTATTATACCCCAATCCTCCCTCTGTCCCTCTATTATACCCCAATCCTCCCTCTGTCCTTCTATTATACCCCAATCCTCCCCCTGTCCTTCTATTATACCCCAATCCTCCCTCTGTCCTTCTATTATACCCCAATCCTCCCTCTGTCCTTCTATTATACACCAATCCCCCCTCTGTCCCTCTATTATACCCCAATCCCCCCTCTGTCCTTCTATGATACCCCAATCCTCCCTCTGTCCCTCTATTATACCCCAATCCCCCCTCTGTCCTTCTATTATACCCCAATCCCCCCTCTGTCCTTCTATTATACCCCAATCCTCCCTCTGTCCTTCTATTATACCCCAATCCCCCCTCTGTCCTTCTATTATACCCCAATCCTCCCTCTGTCCCTCTATTATACCCCAATCCTCCCTCTGTCCCTCTATTATACCCCAATCCTCCCTCTGTCCCTCTATTATACCCCAATCCTCATCAATGTCTCTATATGGTACCCTAAAACCATCTGGCAGTAGAGCTGTGATAATGAACAGTTTGGGGGTTCCCTATAACATTTGGGGGTGATGAGATGACGGATTCAGGTTCGGTATCTGAGGACATTGTCTGCAGACAGGGCGGGTCACACATTTTTCGGCTGTCCGAGCGTTTACGACTTGTTGTGTCGGCGTATCTACAACAGTTGTTAGGTTGTTGCGTAACCCGACCGCCGAAAAAAAGGGATTTCTTCTCAGCGATGAGAACAGCTGCTACAGATTTGTGAGACCTTCGTCTTCCATCAACCGCTCAGCATGGAAACCAGCAGGTTGAATCCCACACATTTCCCAATTCTCGGGGCAAGAGCCCCCCCCCCCCCACACACACACACACATTTCCCAATTCTCGGGGCAAGAGCCCCCCCCCCCACACATGGCCCAATTCTCAGGGTGGTACCCCCCCATTCCCAACACACACATAGCCCGATTCTCGGGGCAAAAGCCCCCCCCACACACACATGGCCCAATTCTCAGGGTGGTACCCCCCCATTCCCAACACACACATGGCCCAATTCTCGGGGTGATACCCCCCCATTCCCAACACACATATTGCCCAATTCTCAGGGTGATACCCCTCCCCCATTCCCAACACACACATTGCCCAATTCTCAGGGTGATACCCCTCCCCCATTCCCAACACACACATTGCCCAATTCTCGGGGTGATACCCCCCCATTCCCAACACACACATTGCCCAATTCTCGGGGTGATACCCCCCCCATTCCCAACACACACATTGCCCAATTCTCAGGGTGATACCCCTCCCCCATTCCCAACACACACATTGCCCAATTCTCGGGGTGATACCCCTCCCCCATTCCCAACACACACATTGCCCAATTCTCGGGGTGACACTTACAGATTCCGCTGAAGCTTCATGAGGATCCGAGTTCCATTTATGACCAAAGACAGCTGCAGGTGGCTGGGAGGGTCCTAGGAGAAGGAGAGGAGGTGGATCAGGTAGGTAGGTGACCACAGTGGAGACGGGGAGAGGAGGGATCAGACAAGAGACTGCTCCGGTAGGTAGGTGACCACAGTGGAGATGGGGAGAGGAGGGATCAGAAAGAGACTACTCAGGTAGGTAGGTGACCACAGTGGAGATGGGGAGAGAGGAGGGATCAGACAAGAGACTACTCAGGTAGGTAGGTGACCACAGTGGAGGCTGGGAGAGAGGAGGGATCAGACAAGAGACTGCTCAGGTAGGTAGGTGACCACAGTGGAGGCTGGGAGAGAGGAGGGATCAGACTGCTCAGGTAGGTAGGTGACCACAGTGGAGACAGGGAGAGGAGGGATCAGACTAGAGACTGCTCAGGTAGGTAGGTGACCACAGTGGAGATGGGGAGAGAGGAGGGATCAGACAAGAGAGTGCTCAGGTAGGTAGGTGACCACAGTGGAGATGGGGAGAGAGGAAGGATCAGACAAGAGACTGCTCAGGTAGGTAGGTGACCACAGTGGAGATGGAGAGAGGAGGGATCAGACAAGAGACTGCTCTGGTAGGTAGGTGACCACAGTGGAGATGGAGAGAGGAGGGATCAGACAAGAGACTGCTCTGGTAGGTAGGTGACCACAGTGGAGATGGGGAGAGAGGAGGGATCAGACAAGAGACTGCTCTGGTAGGTAGGTGACCACAGTGGAGATGGGGAGAGAGGAGGGATCAGACAAGAGAGTGCTCAGGTAGGTAGGTGACCACAGTGGAGATGGGGAGAGAGGAAGGATCAGACAAGAGACTGCTCAGGTAGGTAGGTGACCACAGTGGAGACAGGGAGAGGAGGGATCAGACTAGAGACTGCTCTGGTAGGTAGGTGACCACAGTGGAGACAGGGAGAGGAGGGATCAGACTAGAGACTGCTCAGGTAGGTAGGTGACCACAGTGGAGATGGGGAGAGAGGAGGGATCAGACAAGAGAGTGCTCAGGTAGGTAGGTGACCACAGTGGAGATGGGGAGAGAGGAAGGATCAGACAAGAGACTGCTCAGGTAGGTAGGTGACCACAGTGGAGACAGGGAGAGGAGGGATCAGACTAGAGACTGCTCTGGTAGGTAGGTGACCACAGTGGAGACAGGGAGAGGAGGGATCAGACAAGAGACTTCTCAGGTAGGTAGGTGACCACAGTGGAGATGGGGAGAGAGGAGGGATCAGACAAGAGACTACTCAGGTAGGTAGGTGACCACAGTGGAGATGGGGAGAGAGGAGGGATCAGACAAGAGACTGCTCAGGTAGGTAGGTGACCACAGTGGAGATGGGGAGAGAGGAGGGATCAGACAAGAGACTTCTCAGGTAGGTAGGTGACCACAGTGGAGGCTGGGAGAGAGGAGGGATCAGACAAGAGACTGCTCTGGTAGGTAGGTGACCACAGTGGAGATGGGGAGAGGAGGGATCAGACAAGAGACTGCTCAGGTAGGTAGGTGACCACAGTGGAGGCTGGGAGAGAGGAGGGATCAGACTGCTCAGGTAGGTAGGTGACCACAGTGGAGACAAGGAGAGAGGAGGGATCAGACTAGAGACTGCTCTGGTAGGTAGGTGATACAAGTACAGGTGGAGGAGTGACTCCCTCCTTTGCTGCTCTGTGCAGAGTTTTCATTAGAGAGAGACAGTCTGAAGGTAAACAGCTCCTGCCTCGAGAGGGGAAATCCAGAGGGGGAACCCCCCCCCCCGTACCCAGAGGGGGAACCCCCCGCACCCAGAGGGGGGAACCCCAAATCCAGAGGGGAAACCCCGTATCCAGGGGGAACCCCCCATACCCAGAGGGGGAACCCCAAATACAGAGGGGGAACCCCGTATCTAGAGGGGGAACCCCCATACCCAGAGGGGGAACCCCGTATCTAGAGGGGGAACCCCCCATACTCAGAGGGGGAACCCCATATCTAGAGGGAGCATCCCGTATCCAGGGGGACGCCTTTCATTCAGGATTACATTGGGGGGGAGGTGTGGTGGGCACACTGCAGTGACAGGTCCTCTTTATAGCCACGGTTGGGAGGGATCTGAACTCCCATAATTAAATAAAGTGAAATTCCCGGCAGCTGAGGCGATCGTCTATGAACCCTGTCAGGGAGGGAGGATAGGCGATCGTCTATGAACCCTGTCAGGGAGGGATGATAGGCGATCGTCTATGAACCCTGTCAGGGAGGGAGGATAGGCGATCGTCTATGAACCCTGTCAGGGAGGGAGGATAGGCGATCGTCTATGAACCCTGTCAGGGAGGGATGATAGGCGATCGTCTATGAACCCTGTCAGGGAGGGAGGATAGGCGATCGTCTATGAACCCTGTCAGGGAGGGAGGATAGGCGATCGTCTATGAACCCTGTCAGGGAGGGAGGATAGGCGATCGTCTATGAACCCTGTCAGGGAGGGAGGATAGGCGATCGTCTATGAACCCTGTCAGGGAGGGAGGATAGGCGATCGTCTATGAACCCTGTCAGGGAGGGAGGATAGACGATCGTCTATGAACCCTGTCAGGGAGGGAGGATAGGCGATCGTCTATGAACCCTGTCAGGGAGGGAGGATAGGCGATCGTCTATGAACCCTGTCAGGGAGGGATGAATGGCGCTCACACCTGGAGGGTCCAGGAAACAATATTTATTGTGAGAGAACTTCCTATTCATGACGTTCTATTTATAGCTCCGTCCTGGCGATCGTACAAAGATCGCACGCTGTCACTCCGAGCCCTCAGGATGCTCGCTTCTCGCCAGAACGTAAAGGTTTGACAGGGTGCACCGCCTTAGCACAGAGCCCCTTCTATTGGCGCGGCACCCCTTCTCTTGGCGCGGCCCTCCTACTCTTGGCGCGGCCCTCCTTCTCCTGGCGCGGCACCCCTTCTCTTGGCGCGGCCCTCCTACTCTTGGCGCGGCCCTCCTACTCTTGGCGCGGCCCTCCTACTCTTGGCGCGGCCCTCCTTCTCCTGGCGCGGCACCCCTTCTCCTGGCGCGGCACCCCTTCTCCTGGCGCGGCCCCCCTTCTCCTGGCGCTGCACCCCTTCTCTTGGCACGGCCCTCCTACTCTTGGCGCGGCCCTCCTACTCTTGACGCGGCCCTCCTTCTCCTGGCGCGGCCCCCCTTCTCCTGGCACGGCCCTCCTTCTCTTGGCACGGCCCTCCTTCTCTTGGCACGGCCCTCCTTCTCTTGGCACGGCCCTCCTTCTCTTGGCACGGCCCTCCTTCTCTTGGCACGGCCCTCCTTCTCTTGGCACGGCCCTCCTTCTCTTGGCACGGCCCTCCTCCTCTTGGTACGGCCCTCCTTCTCTTGGTACGGCCCTCCTCCTCTTGGTACGGCCCTCCTCCTCTTGGTACGGCCCTCCTCCTCTTGGTACGGCCCTCCTTCTCTTGGCACGGCCCTCCTCCTCTTGGCACGGCCCTCCTCCTCTTGGCACGGCCCTCCTTCTCTTGGCACGGCCCTCCTTCTCTTGGCGTGGCCCTCCTCCTCCTTCTCTCGGTGCTCCTTCTCTCCTCCATGTCTTGGACTGATCTCCGGGAGGACACTCGGATCTTCTCGGAGGAGAACGCCGGCAGGAAAATGTTATTTATTTAGTCACAGTGGAGTGTAAACTCCAACATTCCGCTACAATGTGTTCCCCGACTTCCTGTACAGATATATATATATACAGATACCGAGTATACACCTACAGGACAGCTGGGGGGGGGGGGCAATACTCTCTACTGGGCTCCATCAGGGGGCCCTTCCATTCTTGGCTGGCAGCTCTCCCCCATGTATAACAAGGCCACCCATATTGGAGCCATGGTGGGCGTCTCTCCAGTGCAGACGGGAAGAAGAGATGGCAGCACACAGAGCGGCTGGAGTGAGTGGAGGATTCCTGGGATGGAGGAGGAGGACAAGCACCACATGACCACCATGCTGTGTACGGGTTCCTGGGACCCCACCGCCATCCCTACAGTGCCAGGCCTCACTGATACGACACTGGTGAGGTGGTGCTGCCAGGGCCACCAATAAGGAGGGGGGGGGTAGAGGTTGTACTCCTGTATGGGGCCTAGGAGGGGGGCTGGACTGTGAGGGGCCACATGATTTCTGAAGACAACCCTGAATATCTATTAAGGTGTCCTGACAAAGAGGTGACCCCCTCCTGTATATTAGTAATGAATGGAAGAACTGTGTCTGAGATCTTCTGACCACACCTCCTAACCCTGACCACACCTCCTAACCCTGACCACACCTCCTAACCCTGACCACACCTCCTAACCCTGACCCTAACCCTGACCCAACCTCCTAACCCTGACCCAACCTCCTAACCCTGACCCTAACCCTGACCCAACCTCCTAACCCTGACCCAACCTTCTAACCCTGACCCTAACCCTTCCCCAACCTCCTAACCCTGACCCTAATCCTGCCCCAACCTTCTAACCCTGACCTTAACCCTTCCCCAACCTCCTAACCCTGACCCAACCTCCTAACCCTGACCCTAACCCTGACCCAACCTCCTAACCCTGACCCAACCTTCTAACCCTGACCCTAACCCTTCCCCAACCTCCTAACCCTGACCCTAATCCTGCCCCAACCTTCTAACCTTAACCCTTCCCCAACCTCCTAACCCTGACCCTTCCCCAACCTCCTAGCCCTGACCATAATCCTGCCCCAACCTCCTAACCCTGATCCTACCTCAATCCTGACCCTAACCCTGATCCTACCTCAACCCTGACCCCAACCCTGATCCTACCTCAACCCTGACCCCAACCCTGATCCTACCTCAATCCTAACCCTTCCCCAACCTCCTAACCCTGACCCTGCCCCAACCTCCTAACCCTGACCCTTCCCCAACCTCCTAACCCTGATCCTACCTCAATTCTGACCCTAACCCTGATCCTACCTCAATCCTGACCCTAACCCTGATCCTACCTCAATCCTGACCCTAACCCTGATCCAACCTCAATCCTGACCCTCACCCTGATCCTACCTCAATCCTGACCCTGACCCAACCTTCTAACCCTGACCCTAACCCTTCCCCAACCTCCTAACCCTGACCCTGCCCCAACCTCCTAACCCTGACCCTAATCCTGCCCCAACCTTCTAACCCTGACCCTTCCCCAACCTCCTAACCCTGATCCTACCTCAATTCTGACCCTAACCCTGATCCTACCTCAATCCTGACCCTAACCCTGATCCTACCTCAACCCTGACCCCAACCCTGATCCTACCTCAACCCTGACCCCAACCCTGATCCTACCTCAATCCTAACCCTTCCCCAACCTCCTAACCCTGACCCTGCCCCAACCTCCTAACCCTGACCCTTCCCCAACCTCCTAACCCTGATCCTACCTCAATTCTGACCCTAACCCTGATCCTACCTCAATCCTGACCCTAACCCTGATCCTACCTCAATCCTGACCCTAACCCTGATCCAACCTCAATCCTGACCCTCACCCTGATCCTACCTCAATCCTGACCCTGACCCAACCTTCTAACCCTGACCCTAACCCTTCCCCAACCTCCTAACCCTGACCCTGCCCCAACCTCCTAACCCTGACCCTAATCCTGCCCCAACCTTCTAACCCTGACCCTTCCCCAACCTCCTAACCCTGATCCTACCTCAATTCTGACCCTAACCCTGATCCTACCTCAATCCTGACCCTAACCCTGATCCTACCTCAACCCTGACCCTAACCCTGATCCTACCTCAACCCTGACCCCAACCCTGATCCTACCTCAATTCTGAAATTCTGACCCCAACCCTGATCCTACCTCAATCCTGACCCTCACCCTGATCCTACCTCAATCCTGACCCTAACCCTGATCCTGCCTCTATCCTCATCCTACCTCAATCCTGACCCTGATCCTAAATCAATCTTGACCCTAACCCCGATCCTACCTCAATCCTGACCCTAACCCCGATCCTACCTCAATCCTGACCCTAACCCTAACCCTGATCCTACCTCAATCCTGGCCCTAACCCTGATCCTACCTCAATCCTGACCCTAACCCTAACCCTGATCCTACCTCAACCCTGACCCCAACCCTGATCCTACCTCAATTCTGAAATTCTGACCCCAACCCTGATCCTACCTCAATCCTGACCCTCACCCTGATCCTACCTCAATCCTGACCCTGATCCTACCTCAATCCTGACCCTGATCCTACCTCAATCTTGACCCTAACCCCGATCCTACCTCAATCCTGACCCTAACCCCGATCCTACCTCAATCCTGACCCTAACCCTAATCCTACCTCAATCCTGACCCTAACCCTGATCCTACCTCAATCCTGACCCTAACCCTAACCCTGATCCTACCTCAATCCTGACCCTAACCCCGATCCTACCTCAATCCTGACCCTAACCCTAATCCTGATCCTACCTCAATCTTGACCCTAACCCTGATCCTACCTCAATCCTGACCCTAACCCTGATCCTACCTCAACCCTGACCCTAACCCTGATCCTACTTCAATCCTGACCCCAACCCTGATCCTACCTCAATCCTGACCCTAACCCTGATCCTACCTCAATCCTGACCCTAACCCTGATCCTACCTCAATCCTGACCCTAACCCTGATCCTACCTCAATCCTGACCCTAACCCTGATCCTACCTCAATCCTGACCCCAACCCTGATCCTACCTCAATCCTGACCCTAACCCTGATCCTACCTCAACCCTGACCCCAACCCTGATCCTACCTCAACCCTGACCCCAACCCTGATCCTACCTCAATTCTGACCCCAACCCTGATCCTACCTCAATCCTGACCCTCACCCTGATCCTACCTCAATCCTGACCCCGATCCTACCTCAATCCTGACGCTAACCCTTATCCTACCTCAATCCTGGCCCTAACCCTGATCCTACCTCAATCCTGACCCTGATCCTACCTTAATCCTGACCCTAACCCTGATCCTACCTCAATCCTGATCCTACCTCAATCCAGACCTTAACCCTGAACCTACCTCAATCCTGATCCTACCTCAATCCTGACCCTAACCCTGATCCTACCTCAATCCAGACCTTAACCCTGATCCTGCCTCTATCCTCATCCTACCTCAATCCTGACCCTAAATCTGATCCTACCTCAATCCTGACCCTAACCCCAACCCTACCTCAATCCTGACCCTAATCCTGACCCTAACCCAGATCCTACCTCAATCCTGACCCTAACCCTGATCATACCTCAATCCTGACCCTAACCCTGATCCTACCTCAATCCTGACCCTAACCCTGATCCTACCTCAATCCTGACCCCAACCCTGATCATACCTCAATCCTGACCCTAACCCTGATCCTACCTCAATCCTGACCCTAACCCTGATCCTGCCTCTATCCTGATCCTACCTCAATCCTGACCCTAACCCTGATCATACCTCAATCCTGACCCTAACCCTGATCCTACCTCAATCCTGACCCTAACCCTGATCCTACCTCAATCCTGACCCTAACCCTGATCCTACCTCAATCCTGATCCTACCTCAATCCTGACCCTAACCCTGACCCTGCCCCAACCTCCTAACCCTGACCCTAATCCTGCCCCAACCTTCTAACCCTGACCCTGCCCCAACCTCCTAACCCAGACCTTAACCCTGCCCCAACCTTCTAACCCTGATCCTAACCCTGACCCAACCGTCTAATCCTGACCCTAATCCTGCCCCAACCTCCTAACCCAGACCTTAACCCTGCCCCAACCTTCTAACCCTGACCCTAACCCTTCCCCAACCTTCTAACCCTGACCCTAATCCTGCCCCAACCTCCTAACCCTGACCCTTCCCCAACCTCCTAGCCCTGACCATAATCCTGCCCCAACCTCCTAACCCTGATCCTACCTCAATTCTAACCCTGATCCTACCTCAATCCTGACCCTAACCCTGATCCTACCTCAATCCTGACCCTAACCCTGATCCTACCTCAATCCTGACCCTAACCCTGATCCTACCTCAATCCTGACCCTAACCCTGATCCTACCTCAATCCTGACCCTAACCCTGATCCTACCTCAACCCTGACCCCAACCCTGATCCTACCTCAACCCTGACCCCAACCCTGATCCTACCTCAACCCTGACCCCAACCCTGATCCTACCTCAATTCTGACCCCAACCCTGATCCTACCTCAATCCTGACCCTAACCCTGATCCTACCTCAACCCTGACCCCAACCCTGATCCTACCTCAACCCTGATCCTACCTCAACCCTGACCCCAACCCTGATCCTACCTCAACCCTGACCCCAACCCTGATCCTACCTCAATCCTGACCCTGCCCCAACCTTCTAACCCTGACCCTAACCCTTCCCCAACCTCCTAACCCTGACCCTGCCCCAACCTCCTAACCCTGACCCTAATCCTGCCCCAACCTCCTAACCCTGACCCTTCCCCAACCTCCTAGCCCTGACCATAATCCTGCCCCAACCTCCTAACCCTGATCCTACCTCAATTCTAACCCTGATCCTACCTCAATCCTGACCCTAACCCTGATCCTACCTCAATCCTGACCCTAACCCTGATCCTACCTCAATCCTGACCCTAACCCTGATCCTACCTCAATCCTGACCCTAACCCTGATCCAACCTCAATCCTAACCCTCACCCTGATCCTACCTCAATCCTGACCCTGCCCCAACCTTCTAACCCTGACCCTAACCCTTCCCCAACCTCCTAACCCTGACCCTAATCCTGCCCCAACCTTCTAACCCTGACCCTTCCCCAACCTCCTAACCCTGATCCTACCTCAATTCTGACCCTAACCCTGATCCTACCTCAATCCTGACCCTAACCCTGATCCAACCTCAATCCTAACCCTCACCCTGATCCTACCTCAATCCTGACCCTGCCCCAACCTTCTAACCCTGACCCTAACCCTTCCCCAACCTCCTAACCCTGACCCTAATCCTGCCCCAACCTTCTAACCCTGACCCTTCCCCAACCTCCTAACCCTGATCCTACCTCAATTCTGACCCTAACCCTGATCCTGCCTCAACCCTGACCCTAACCCTGATCCTACCTCAACCCTGACCCCAACCCTGATCCTACCTCAACCCTGACCCCAACCCTGATCCTACCTCAATTCTGAAATTCTGACCCCAACCCTGATCCTACCTCAATCCTGACCCTCACCCTGATCCTACCTCAATCCTGACCCTGATCCTACCTCAATCCTGACCCTGATCCTACCTCAATCTTGACCCTAACCCCGATCCTACCTCAATCCTGACCCTAACCCCGATCCTACCTCAATCCTGACCCTAACCCTAACCCTGATCCTACCTCAATCCTGGCCCTAACCCTGATCCTACCTCAATCCTGACCCTAACCCTGATCCTACCTCAATCCTGACCCTAACCCTGATCCTACCTCAATCCTGACCCCAACCCTGATCCTACCTCAATCCTGACCCCAACCCTGATCCTACCTCAACCCTGACCCCAACCCTGATCCTACCTCAATTCTGACCCCAACCCTGATCCTACCTCAATCCTGACCCTCACCCTGATCCTACCTCAATCCTGACCCCGATCCGACCTCAATCCTGACGCTAACCCTAACCCTGATCCTACCTCAATCCTGGCCCTAACCCTGATCCTACCTCAATCCTGACCCTGATCCTACCTTAATCCTGACCCTAACCCTGATCCTACCTCAATCCTGACCTTAACCCTGATCCTACCTCAATCCAGACCTTAACCCTGATCCTACCTCAATCCTGACCCTAACCCTGATCCTGCCTCTATCCTCATCCTACCTCAATCCTGACCCTAAATCTGATCCTACCTCAATCCTGACCCTAACCCCAACCCTACCTCAATCCTGACCCTAATCCTGACCCTAACCAAGATCCTACCTCAATCCTGACCCTAACCCTGATCATACCTCAATCCTGACCCTAACCCTGATCTTACCTCAATCCTGACCCTGATCCTACCTTAATCCTGACCCTAACCCTGATCCTACCTCAATCCAGACCTTAACCCTGATCCTACCTCAATCCTGACCCTAACCCTGATCCTACCTCAATCCTGACCCCAACCCTGATCATACCTCAATCCTGACCCTAACCCTGATCCTACCTCAATCCTGACCCTAACCCTGATCCTACCTCAATCCTGACCCTAACCCTGATCCTGCCTCTATCCTGATCCTACCTCAATCCTGACCCTAACCCTGATCATACCTCAATCCTGACCCTAACCCTGATCCTACCTCGATCCTGACCCTAACCCTGATCCTACCTCAATCCTGATCCTACCTCAATCCTGACCCTAACCCTGATCATACCTCAACCCTGACCCCAACCCTGATCCTACCTCAATCCTGACCCTAACCCTGATCCTGCCTCTATCCTGATCCTACCTCAATCCTGACCCTAACCCTGATCATACCTCAATCCTGACCCTAACCCTGATCCTACCTCAATCCTGATCCTAACCCTGATCCTACCTCAATCCTGACCCTAACCCTGATCCTGCCTCTATCCTGATCCTACCTCAATCCTGACCCTAAATCTGATCCTACCTCAATTCTGACCCTAACCCTGATCATACCTCAATCCTGACCCTAACCCTGATCCTACCTCAATCCTGACCCTAACCCTGATCCTACCTCAATCCTGACCCCAACCCTGATCCTACCTCAACCCTGACCCTAATCCTGATCCTACCTCAATCCTGACCCTAACCCTGATCATACCTCAATCCTGACCCTAACCCTGATCCTACCTCAATCCTCACCCTAACCCTGATCCTACCTCAATCCTGACCCTAACCCTGATCCTGCCTCTATCCTGATCCTACCTCAATCCTGACCCTAACCCTGATCATACCTCAATCCTGACCCTAACCCTGATCCTACCTCAATCCTGACCCTAACCCTGATCCTACCTCAATCCTGATCCTACCTCAATCCTGACCCTAACCCTGATCATACCTCAACCCTGACCCCAACCCTGATCCTACCTCAATCCTGACCCTAACCCTGATCCTGCCTCTATCCTGATCCTACCTCAATCCTGACCCTAACCCTGATCATACCTCAATCCTGACCCTAACCCTGATCCTACCTCAATCCTGATCCTAACCCTGATCCTACCTCAATCCTGACCCTAACCCTGATCCTGCCTCTATCCTGATCCTACCTCAATCCTGACCCTAAATCTGATCCTACCTCAATTCTGACCCTAACCCTGATCATACCTCAATCCTGACCCTAACCCTGATCCTACCTCAATCCTGACCCTAACCCTGATCCTACCTCAATCCTGACCCTAATCCTGATCCTACCTCAATCCTGACCCTAATCCTGATCCTACCTCAATCCTGACCCTAACCCTGATCCTACCTCAATCCTGACCCTAATCCTGATCCTACCTCAATCCTGACCCTAACCCTGATCATACCTCAATCCTGACCCTAACCCTGATCCTACCTCAATCCTGACCCTAACCCTGATCCTGCCTCTATCCTGATCCTACCTCAATCCTGACCCTAACCCTGATCATACCTCAATCCTGACCCTAACCCTGATCCTACCTCAATCCTGACCCTAACCCTGATCCTACCTCAATCCTGACCCTAATCCTGATCCTACCTCAATCCTGACCCTAATCCTGATCCTACCTCAATCCTGACCCTAACCCTGATCCTACCTCAATCCTGACCCTAATCCTGATCCTACCTCAATCCTGACCCTAACCCTGATCATACCTCAATCCTGACCCTAACCCTGATCCTACCTCAATCCTGACCCTAACCCTGATCCTACCTCAATCCTGACCCTAACCCTGATCCTGCCTCTATCCTGATCCTACCTCAATCCTGACCCTAACCCTGATCATACCTCAATCCTGACCCTAACCCTGATCCTACCTCAATCCTGACCCTAACCCTGATCCTACCTCAATCCTGACCCTAACCCTAACCCTGATCCTACCTCAATCCTGACCCTAATCCTGATCCTACCTCAATCCTGACCCTAACTCTGATCCTACCTCAATCCTGACCCTAACCCTGATCCTACCTCAATCCTGACCCTAACCCTGATCCTACCTCAATCCTGACCCTAACCCTGATCATACCTCAATCCTGACCCTAACCCTGATCCTACCTCAATCCTGACCCTAACCCTGATCCTACCTCAATCCTGATCCTACCTCAATCCTGACCCTAACCCTGATCATACCTCAACCCTGACCCCAACCCTGATCCTACCTCAATCCTGACCCTAACCCTGATCCTGCCTCTATCCTGATCCTACCTCAATCCTGACCCTAACCCTGATCATACCTCAATCCTGACCCTAACCCTGATCCTACCTCAATCCTGATCCTAACCCTGATCCTACCTCAATCCTGACCCTAACCCTGATCCTGCCTCTATCCTGATCCTACCTCAATCCTGACCCTAAATCTGATCCTACCTCAATTCTGACCCTAACCCTGATCATACCTCAATCCTGACCCTAACCCTGATCCTGCCTCTATCCTGATCCTACCTCAATCCTGACCCTAATCCTGATCCTACCTCAATCCTGACCCTAACCCTGATCCTACCTCAATCCTGACCCTAATCCTGATCCTACCTCAATCCTGACCCTAACCCTGATCCTACCTCAATCCTGATCCTACCTCAATTCTGACCCTAACCCTGATCATACCTCAATCCTGACCCTAACCCTGATCCTACCTCAATCCTGACCCTAACCCTGATCCTGCCTCTATCCTGATCCTACCTCAATCCTGACCCTAACCCTGATCATACCTCAATCCTGACCCTAACCCTGATCCTACCTCAATCCTGACCCTAACCCTGATCATACCTCAATCCTGACCCTAACCCTGATCCTACCTCAATCCTGATCCTACCTCAATCCTGACCCTAACCCTGATCATACCTCAACCCTGACCCCAACCCTGATCCTACCTCAATCCTGACCCTAACCCTGATCCTACCTCAATTCTGACCCTAACCCTGATCCTACCTCAATCCTGACCCTAACCCTGATCCTACCTCAATCCTGACTTCATAATCCCAGCCTGACCCTATTTTCAGACCCTTTTTTGAGCCCCCCTGACTGGCTGAGGGTGGGGAGATCTCTGTGTGTGTCTCTGCTCTCGGGATGGGGGGGTCAGATAGTAAGGAAAGGGACTCAGCATGGGAAACATAAAGTTCCCCTCCCCCCTCCGGACACTCCAACAGGATCTGTAATCAGAGAAAACTCTTCACACCCTCCTCATCACTTCACTGGACGGTGGGGGGGGGTTGAGGAAATGAAGAGGGGGGGGGGTGTCCTGACACCTCCGGAGAGCGGGAATCCCACTAACTATGGTAGATTATTAGATCATCACACTCAGCTGCGGAGTTCTCCTTTACACACAGAGGCCGATGAATGGGGGGGGGGGGGGATTGAGAATAGGGAAGTAAGAGGTGGGCGTGCCCCTCCCCCTCATTGTTCCCGGGCGGGGGAGGAAGGAACCCTCCCTGGTGAGGTCACGGCCGCACTGCCAGGAAATGTCTCACTCCTTCCAGAGGAGGCTGAGGTGATGATGTCATCGCAGGACAGGGGCGGGGTTATTCCCAACACCTGCCTGCCTCACCTGTCCTATCCTGGCCCCGCCCACCATCACATCCCGGCCCCACCCAACACCACTGATCACCGCGACACGCCCCCAGAGACTAACCGCCATCTTCTTAAAGGGGCCCTCCGCCTAACCGCCATCTTCTTAAAGGGGCCCTCCGCCTAACCGCCATCTTCTTAAAGGGGCCCTCCGCCTAACCGCCGTCTTCTTAAAGGGCCCTCCGCCTAACCGCCATCTTCTTAAAGGGCCCTCCGCCTAACCGCCATCTTCTTAAAGGGGCCCTCCGCCTAACCGCCATCTCCTTAAAGGGGCCCTCCGCCTAACCGCCGTCTTCTTAAAGGAACCCTCCGCCTAACCGCCATCTTCTTAAAGGGGCCCTCCGCCTAACCGCCATCTTCTAAAAGGGGCCCTCCGCCTAACCGCCATCTTCTTAAAGGGGCCCTCCGCCTAACCGCCATCTTCTTAAAGGGGCCCTCCGCCTAACCGCCATCTTCTAAAAGGGGCCCTCCGCCTAACCGCCGTCTTCTTAAAGGGCCCTCCGCCTAACCGCCATCTTCTTAAAGGGGCCCTCCGCCTAACCGCCATCTTCTTAAAGGAGCCCCCAGAGACTAACCGCTGTCTTCTTAAAGGGGCCCTCCGCCTAACCGCCATCTTCTTAAAGGGGCCCTCCGCCTAACCGCCATCTCCTTAAAGGGGCCCTCCGCCTAACCGCCGTCTTCTTAAAGGAACCCTCCGCCTAACCGCCATCTTCTAAAAGGGGCCCTCCGCCTAACCGCCATCTTCTTAAAGGGGCCCTCCCCCTAACCGCCATCTTCTTAAAGGGGCCCTCCCCCTAACCGCCATCTTCTTAAAGGGGCCTTCTGCCTAACTGCCATCTTCTTAAAGGGGCCCTCCGCCTAACCGCCATCTTCTAAAAGGGGCCCTCTGCCTAACCGCCATCTTCATAAAGGGGCCCTCCCCCTAACCGCCATCTTTATAAAGGGGCCCACCGCCATCTTCTTAAAGGGGCCCTCCGCTTAACCGCCATCTTCTTAAAGGGGCCCTCTGCCTAACCGCCATCTTCTTAAAGGGGCCTTCTGCCTAACTGCCATCTTTATAAAGGGGCCCTCCGCCTAACCGCCATCTTCTTAAAGGGGCCTTCTGCCTAACTGCCATCTTCTTAAAGGGGCCCTCCGCCTAACCGCCATCTTCTTAAAGGGGCCCTCCGCCTAACCGCCATCTTCTAAAAGGGGCCCTCCGCCTAACCGCCATCTTCTTAAAGGGGCCCTCCCCCTAACCGCCATCTTTATAAAGGGGCCCACCGCCTAACCGCCATCTTCTTAAAGGGGCCCTCCGCCTAACTGCCATCTTCTAAAAGGGGCCCTCCGCCTAACCGCCATCTTCTTAAAGGGGCCCTCTGCGTAACCGCCATCTTCTTAAAGGGGCCTTCTGCCTAACTGCCATCTTTATAAAGGGGCCCTCTGCCTAACCGCCATCTTCTTAAAGGGGCCTTCTGCCTAACTGCCATCTTCTAAAAGGGGCCCTCCGCCTAACCGCCATCTTCTTAAAGGGGCCTTCTGCCTAACTGCCATCTTTATAAAGGGGCCCTCCGCCTAACCGCCATCTTCTTAAAGGGGCCTTCTGCCTAACTGCCATCTCCTTAAAGGGGCCCTCCGCCTAACCGCCATCTTCTTAAAGGAACCTCTGCCTAACCGCCATCTTGTTAAAGGAGCCCTCCGCCTAACCGCCATCTTCTTAAAGGAGCCCTCCGCCAAATCCCTTTCTTCTTAAAGGAGCCCTCCGCCTAATTACTCTCCTCTTAAAGGAGCCCTCTGAATAAACCCATTCTTTTTAAAAGGAGCCCTCCACCTAAACTTTCTCTTCTTAAAAAGTAGCCCCCCCTCCTGAGCTCTCCCTTCTTAAAAGGAACCCTCCTCCTAATCACTCTCTTCCTAAAGGAGCCCTCCTCCTAAATACTCTTCTCTTAATGGAACCCTCCTCCTAATTATTGTCTTCTTAAAGGAACCCCTCGTCCTAAATACTCTGGAGTCTGAGCCGAATATATTCAATGTCTCCGCCCTCGGTGACGGATATTTTCCAGCACAGCGGGCAATCTATTCTAGCTGTCACTAAGGACTGAAGCATGGTGGGAGTTGGACTCCTTGCAGGGGAGAAGACTCTGGGAGGGGGGGGGCGTCACGGTGGGGAGTCATAGGGGGGAGGCTGGGGAGGCACAGTGAGGAGGCTGGGGAAGGAGTTCACAGGGGGGAGGGCTTAGGGGGGTCACAGCGAGGAGGCTGGGGGGGGTCACAGTGGAGAGGCTGGGGGGGTCCAGGGACAACCCAGCCTACAGATGGAGAATGGAGGAGAGGGTACTCACCCCGATCACTTCCAGTGGTGTCACTTGACGCCCGTCACCGATACTCAGCTCAGGGAACACCTCCCAATATGGCGTCCGATCAGAGACGGGGAGCGCTAAACCTGCATGGGGGACACAAGAAACACACAATCAGAGAGATGGATGGATGGATGGATGGATGGATGGGTGAGTGGATGAGAGATGAATGGAAACACAATGGATGGACAAACAGATGGGCGGATGGATGAGAGCATAAAGAATGGAAAATGGATAGATGGATGGATGGATAAATGGATGGGCGGATGGATGAAAGAATATTGAATGGAAACTGGATGGATGGATGATGAATGGATGGATGGATGGAAGGATGGATGATGAATGATGGATGGAAGGATTGGTGGATGGATGGATGATGGCTGATGTATGGAAGGATAGATGGATGGATGAATTAATTGGTGGATGGATAGAAGGATTGGGGGATGGATGGATGATGGCTGATGTATGGAAGGATAGATGGATGGATGAATTAATTGGTGGATGGATAGAAGGATTGGGGGATGGATGGATGATGGATGCATTGACACATGGAAAGATTTGTTAGATGGCTGGATGGAGGAATTGATGGAAACATGAAAGGATTGGTGGATGGATGGATGGAAGGATTGGTGGATGGATGGATGGAAGGATTGGTGGAGGGAAAGATAGATGATGGAAGGATTGGTGGACAGATGGATGGAAGGATGGATTAATGGATGGATGGATTGACACATGGAAAGATTTGTTGGATGGCTGGATGGATGATGGAAGGATTGGTGGATGGATGGATGGATGTATGGATGATGGAAGGATTGGTGGATGGATGGATGGATGGATGATGGAAGGATTGGTGGATGGATGGATGGATGGATGATGGAAGGATTGGTGGATGGATGGATGGATGGATGGATGATGGAAGGATTGGTGGATGGATGGATGTAAGGATTGGTGGATGGATGGAAGGATTGGTGGATGGATGGATGTAAGGATTGGTGGATGGATGGATGGATGGATGGATGGATGGATGATAGAAGGATGGATGGACACGGGGATGGATGGATGGATATGGTCTCTGCGATGTGAGTTGTGATTGGCAGGGGGTTGGGGAGTCCCCGGTGGGAAAGATCCTCACATTCCTCAATGTGGATACAATCGGGAGGGGCGGGGTGTCACATGTGGAGGATTGGGAGGGGGAGGGGGGTCACACCCAGATCCAGCTGTGCAGAGACTTTGGAAATATCTGGGAATGCAGCCCCCCCCTCCCCCCATCTATAGCGGCACTCCGCCAACATTCCCGGAGGAACATCCAGGAGGACATCGGACGACACGCCGGAGCAATTAAAGGGCAACTCCAGAGACAGGATCCGTGCAACCTGACAACACTCCTCACCACCTGCAATTCAACAGACGCCGTGTCACCTCCCCGAAGTCACCCGCAGCTAGCTCAGCGCGCGGCAACACCAACACCCCCCCCCATCCCCCACACCACAGAGGAGTCATTGCCGCCAAATCCACCCCACACCTGGGGAATGAGTCTGAACCTGTCCGAGTGTCACCAAAATAAGAGGAGAACGGGTGTCACCGGGACAGAAGAGGAGAACGGGTGTCACCGGGACAGAAGAGGAGAACGGGTGTCACCGGGTCAGAAGAGGAGAACGGGTGTCACCGGGACAGAAGACAAAAGGAGAACGGGTGTCACCGGGACAGAAGAGGAGAACGGGTGTCACCGGGACAGAAGAGGAGAACGGGTGTCACCGGGACAGAAGAGGAGAACGGGTGTCACCGGGACAGAAGACAAAAGGAGAACGGGTGTCACTGGGACAGAAGACAAGAGGGGAGCGGATGTCACCGGGACAGAAGACAAGAGGAGAACGGGTGTCACCGGGTCAGAAGACAAGAGGAGAACGGGTGTCACCGGGTCAGAAGACAAGAGGGGAACGGGTGTCACCGGGACAGAAGACAAGAGGAGAACGGGTGTCACTGGGACAGAAGACAAGAGGGGAGCGGATGTCACCGGGACAGAAGACAAGAGGAGAACGGGTGTCACTGGGACAGAAGACAAGAGGGGAGCGGATGTCACCGGGACAGAGGACAAGAGGAGAACGGGTGTCACCGGGACAGAAGACAAAAGGAGAACGGGTGTCACCGGGACAGAAGAGGAGAACGGGTGTCACCGGGACAGAAGAGGAGAACGGGTGTCACCGGGACAGAAGACAAGAGGAGAACGGGTGTCACCGGGACAGAAGACAAGAGGGGAACGGGTGTCACCGAGACAGAAGAGGAGAACGGGTGTCACCGGGACAGAAGAGGAGAACGGGTGTCACCGGGACAGAAGACAAAAGGAGAACGGGTGTCACCGGGACAGGAGACAAGAGGGGAACGGGTGTCACCAGGACAGAAGACAAGAGGGGAGCGGATGTCACCGGGACAGAAGACAAGAGGAGAATGGGTGTCACCGGGACAGAAGAGGAGAACGGGTGTCACCGGGACAGAAGAGGAGAACGGGTGTCACCGGGACAGAAGAGGAGAACGGGTGTCACCGGGACAGAAGACAAGAGGAGAACGGGTGTCACCGGGACAGAAGACAAGAGGGGAGCGGATGTCACCGGGACAGAAGACAAGAGGAGAATGGGTGTCACCGGGACAGAAGAGGAGAACGGGTGTCACCGGGACAGAAGAGGAGAACGGGTGTCACCGGGACAGAAGAGGAGAACGGGTGTCACCGGGACAGAAGACAAGAGGAGAACGGGTGTCACCGGGACAGAAGACAAGAGGAGAACAGGTGTCACCGGGACAGAAGACAAGAGGGGAACGGGTGTCACCGGGACAGAAGACAAGAGGAGAACGGGTGTCACCGGGACAGAAGAGGGGAACGGGTGTCACCGGGACAGAAGACAAGAGGAGAACAGGTGTCACCGGGACAGAAGACAAGAGGAGTACGGGTGTCACCGGGATAGGAGATAAGAGGAGAACGGGTGTCACCTGGACAGAAGACAAGAGGGGAACGGGTGTCACCGGGACAGAAGACAAGAGGGGAGCGGATGTCACCGGGACAGAAGACAAGAGGAGAACGGATGTCACCGGGACAGAAGACAAGAGGAGAACGGGTGTCACCGGGACAGAAGAGGAGAACGGGTGTCACCGGGACAGAAGAGGAGAACGGGTGTCACCGGGACAGAAGAGGAGAACGGGTGTCACCGGGACAGAAGACAAGAGGAGAACGGGTGTCACCGGGACAGAAGACAAGAGGAGAACAGGTGTCACCGGGACAGAAGACAAGAGGAGAACGGGTGTCACCGGGACAGAAGAGGGGAACGGGTGTCACCGGGACAGAAGACAATAGGGGAACGGGTGTCACCGGGAAAGAAGACAAGAGGGGAACGGGTGTCACCGGGACAGAAGACAAGAGGAGAACGGGTGTCACCGGGACAGAAGAGGAGAACGGGTGTCACCGGGACAGAAGAGGAGAACGGGTGTCACCGGGACAGAAGAGGAGAACGGGTGTCACCGGGACAGAAGAGGGGAACGGGTGTCACCGGGACAGAAGACAAACGGAGAACGGGTGTCACCGGGACAGAAGAGGAGAACGGGTGTCACCGGGACAGAAGAGGAGAACGGGTGTCACCGGGACAGAAGAGGAGAACGGGTGTCACCGGGACAGGAGAGGGGAACGGGTGTCACCGGGACAGAAGACAAGAGGAGAACGGGTGTCACCGGGATAGGAGATAAGAGGAGAACGGGTGTCACCGGGACAGAAGAGGAGAACGGGTGTCACCGGGACAGAAGAGGAGAACGGGTGTCACCGGGACAGAAGAGGAGAACGGGTGTCACCGGGACAGGAGAGGGGAACGGGTGTCACCGGGACAGAAGACAAGAGGAGAACGGGTGTCACCGGGATAGGAGATAAGAGGAGAACGGGTGTCACCGGGACAGAAGAGGGGAACGGGTGTCACCGGGACAGAAGACAAGAGGAGAACGGGTGTCACCGGGACAGGAGAGGGGAACGGGTGTCACCGGGACAGAAGACAAAAGGAGAACGGGTGTCACCGGGACAGAAGAGGAGAACGGGTGTCACCGGGACAGAAGAGGAGAACGGGTGTCACCGGGACAGAGATAAGAGGAGAACGGGTGTCACCGGGACAGAAGAGGGGAACGGGTGTCACCGGGACAGAAGACAAGAGGAGAACAGGTGTCACCGGGACAGAAGACAAGAGGGGAACGGGTGTCACCGGGACAGAAGACAAGAGGAGAACGGGTGTCACCGGGACAGAAGACAAGAGGAGAACGGGTGTCACCGGGACAGAAGAGGGGAACGGGTGTCACCGGGACAGAAGACAAGAGGGGAACGGGTGTCACCGGGACAGAAGACAAGAGGAGTACGGGTGTCACCGGGATAGGAGATAAGAGGAGAACGGGTGTCACCTAGACAGAAGACAAGAGGGGAACGGGTGTCACCGGGACAGAAGACAAGAGGGGAGCGGATGTCACCGGGACAGAAGACAAGAGGAGAACGGATGTCACCGGGACAGAAGACAAGAGGAGAACGGGTGTCACCGGGACAGAAAAGGAGAACGGGTGTCACCGGGACAGAAGAGGAGAACGGGTGTCACCGGGACAGAAGAGGAGAACGGGTGTCACCGGGACAGAAGACAAGAGGAGAACGGGTGTCACCGGGACAGAAGACAAGAGGAGAACAGGTGTCACCGGGACAGAAGACAAGAGGGGAACGGGTGTCACCGGGACAGAAGACAAGAGGAGAACGGGTGTCACCGGGACAGAAGAGGGGAACGGGTGTCACCGGGACAGAAGACAAGAGGGGAACGGGTGTCACCGGGACAGAAGACAAGAGGAGAACGGGTGTCACCGGGACAGAAGAGGAGAACGGGTGTCACCGGGACAGAAGAGGAGAACGGGTGTCACCGGGACAGAAGAGGAGAACGGGTGTCACCGGGACAGAAGAGGGGAACGGGTGTCACCGGGACAGAAGACAAACGGAGAACGGGTGTCACCGGGACAGAAGAGGAGAACGGGTGTCACCGGGACAGAAGAGGAGAACGGGTGTCACCGGGACAGAAGAGGAGAACGGGTGTCACCGGGACAGGAGAGGGGAACGGGTGTCACCGGGACAGAAGACAAGAGGAGAACGGGTGTCACCGGGATAGGAGATAAGAGGAGAACGGGTGTCACCGGGACAGAAGAGGAGAACGGGTGTCACCGGGACAGAAGAGGAGAACGGGTGTCACCGGGACAGAAGAGGAGAACGGGTGTCACCGGGACAGGAGAGGGGAACGGGTGTCACCGGGACAGAAGACAAGAGGAGAACGGGTGTCACCGGGATAGGAGATAAGAGGAGAACGGGTGTCACCGGGACAGAAGAGGGGAACGGGTGTCACCGGGACAGAAGACAAGAGGAGAACGGGTGTCACCGGGACAGGAGAGGGGAACGGGTGTCACCGGGACAGAAGACAAAAGGAGAACGGGTGTCACCGGGACAGAAGAGGAGAACGGGTGTCACCGGGACAGAAGAGGAGAACGGGTGTCACCGGGACAGAGATAAGAGGAGAACGGGTGTCACCGGGACAGAAGAGGGGAACGGGTGTCACCGGGACAGAAGACAAGAGGAGAACAGGTGTCACCGGGACAGAAGACAAGAGGGGAACGGGTGTCACCGGGACAGAAGACAAGAGGAGAACGGGTGTCACCGGGACAGAAGACAAGAGGAGAACGGGTGTCACCGGGACAGAAGAGGGGAACGGGTGTCACCGGGACAGAAGACAAGAGGGGAACGGGTGTCACCGGGACAGAAGACAAGAGGAGTACGGGTGTCACCGGGATAGGAGATAAGAGGAGAACGGGTGTCACCTAGACAGAAGACAAGAGGGGAACGGGTGTCACCGGGACAGAAGACAAGAGGGGAGCGGATGTCACCGGGACAGAAGACAAGAGGAGAACGGATGTCACCGGGACAGAAGACAAGAGGAGAACGGGTGTCACCGGGACAGAAAAGGAGAACGGGTGTCACCGGGACAGAAGAGGAGAACGGGTGTCACCGGGACAGAAGAGGAGAACGGGTGTCACCGGGACAGAAGACAAGAGGAGAACGGGTGTCACCGGGACAGAAGACAAGAGGAGAACAGGTGTCACCGGGACAGAAGACAAGAGGGGAACGGGTGTCACCGGGACAGAAGACAAGAGGAGAACGGGTGTCACCGGGACAGAAGAGGGGAACGGGTGTCACCGGGACAGAAGACAAGAGGGGAACGGGTGTCACCGGGACAGAAGACAAGAGGAGTACGGGTGTCACCAGGATAGGAGATAAGAGGAGAACGGGTGTCACCTGGACAGAAGACAAGAGGGGAACGGGTGTCACCGGGACAGAAGACAAGAGGGGAGCGGATGTCACCGGGACAGAAGACAAGAGGAGAACGGGTGTCACCGGGACAGAAGACAAGAGGAGAACGGGTGTCACCGGGACAGAAGACAAGAGGGGAACGGGTGTCCCCGGGACAGGAGACAAGAGGGGAACGGGTGTCACCAGGACAGAAGACAAGAGGGGAGCGGATGTCACCGGGACAGAAGACAAGAGGAGAATGGGTGTCACCGGGACAGGAGACAAGAGGGGAATGGGTGTCACCGGGACAGAAGACAAGAGGAGAACGGGTGTCACCGGGACAGAAGACAAGAGGGGAGCGGATGTCACCAGGACAGAAGATAGGAGGAGAACGGGTGCCACCGGGACAGAAGACAAGAGGGGGGCGGATGTCACCGGGACAGAAGACAAGAGGGGAGCGGATGTCACCGGGACAGAAGACAAGAGGGGAGCGGATGTCACCGGGACAGAAGATAAGAGGAGAACGGGTGTCACCGGGACAGAAGACAAAAGGAGAACGGGTGTCACCGGGACAGAAGAGGAGAACGGGTGTCACCGGGACAGAAGAGGAGAACGGGTGTCACCGGGACAGAAGACAAAAGGAGAACGGGTGTCACCAGGACAGAAGACAAGAGGGGAGCGGATGTCAACGGGACAGAAGACAAGAGGAGAACGGGTGTCACCGGGACAGAAGACAAGAGGGGAGCGGATGTCACCGGGACAGAAGACAAGAGGAGAACGGGTGTCACCGGGACAGAAGACAAGAGGAGAACGGGTGTCACCGGGACAGAAGACAAGAGGAGAACGGGTGTCACTGGGACAGAAGAGGGGAACGGGTGTCACCGGGACAGAAGACAAAAGGAGAACGGGTGTCACCGGGACAGAAGAGGAGAACGGGTGTCACCGGGACAGAAGAGGGGAACGGGTGTCACCGGGACAGAAGATAAGAGGGGAACGGGTGTCACCGGGACAGAAGACAAAAGGAGAACGGGAGTCACCGGGACAGAAGACAAGAGGAGAACGGGTGTCACCGGGACAGAAGACAAGAGGGGAACGGGTGTCACCGGGACAGAAGATAAGAGGAGAACGGGTGTCACCGGGACAGAAGACAAAAGGAGAACGGGTGTCACCGGGACAGAAGAGGAGAACGGGTGTCACCGGGACAGAAGAGGAGAACGGGTGTCACCGGGACAGAAGAGGAGAACGGGTGTCACCGGGACAGAAGACAAGAGGAGAACGGGTGTCACCGGGACAGAAGACAAGAGGAGAACAGGTGTCACCGGGACAGAAGACAAGAGGAGAACGGGTGTCACCGGGATAGGAGATAAGAGGAGAACGGGTGTCACCGGGACAGAAGAGGGGAACGGGTGTCACCGGGAAAGAAGACAAGAGGGGAACGGGTGTCACCGGGACAGAAGACAAGAGGAGAACGGGTGTCACCGGGACAGAAGAGGAGAACGGGTGTCACCGGGACAGAAGAGGAGAACGGGTGTCACCGGGACAGAAGAGGAGAACGGGTGTCACCGGGACAGAAGAGGGGAACGGGTGTCACCGGGACAGAAGACAAAAGGAGAACGGGTGTCACCGGGACAGAAGAGGAGAACGGGTGTCACCGGGACAGAAGAGGAGAACGGGTGTCACCGGGACAGAAGAGGAGAACGGGTGTCACCGGGACAGGAGAGGGGAACGGGTGTCACCGGGACAGAAGACAAGAGGAGAACGGGTGTCACCGGGATAGGAGATAAGAGGAGAACGGGTGTCACAGGGACAGAAGAGGAGAACGGGTGTCACCGGGACAGAAGAGGAGAACGGGTGTCACCGGGACAGAAGAGGAGAACGGGTGTCACCGGGACAGAAGAGGGGAACGGGTGTCACCGGGACAGAAGACAAGAGGAGAACGGGTGTCACCGGGACAGGAGAGGGGAACGGGTGTCACCGGGACAGAAGACAAAAGGAGAACGGGTGTCACCGGGACAGAAGAGGAGAACGGGTGTCACCGGGACAGAAGAGGAGAACGGGTGTCACCGGGACAGAGATAAGAGGAGAACGGGTGTCACCGGGACAGAAGAGGGGAACGGGTGTCACCGGGAAAGAAGACAAGAGGGGAACGGGTGTCACCGGGACAGAAGACAAGAGGAGAACGGGTGTCACCGGGACAGAAGACAAGAGGAGAACGGGTGTCACCGGGATAGGAGATAAGAGGAGAACGGGTGTCACCGGGACAGAAGACAAGAGGGGAACGGGTGTCACCGGGACAGAAGACAAGAGGAGAACGGGTGTCACCGGGACAGAAGACAAGAGGAGAACGGGTGTCACCGGGACAGAAGACAAGAGGAGAACGGGTGTCACCGGGACAGAAGAGGAGAACGGGTGTCACCGGGACAGAAGAGGAGAACGGGTGACACCGGGACAGAAGAGGAGAACGGGTGTCACCGGGACAGAAGAGGAGAACGGGTGTCACCGGGACAGAAGAGGAGAACGGGTGTCACCGGGACAGAAGAGGAGAACGGGTGTCACCGGGACAGAAGAGGGGAACGGGTGTCACCGGGACAGGAGAGGGGAACGGGTGTCACCGGGACAGAAGACAAGAGGAGAATGGGTGTCACCGGGACAGAAGAGGAGAACGGGTGTCACCGGGACAGAAGAGGGGAACGGGTGTCACCGGGACAGAAGACAAAAGGAGAACGGGTGTCACCGGGACAGAAGAGGAGAACGGGTGTCACCGGGACAGAAGAGGAGGACGGGTGTCACCGGGACAGGAGAGGGGAACGGGTGTCACCGGGACAGAAGACAAGAGGAGAACGGGTGTCACCGGGATAGGAGATAAGAGGAGAACGGGTGTCACCGGGACAGAAGACAAGAGGAGAACGGGTGTCACCGGGACAGAAGACAAGAGGAGAACGGGTGTCACCGGGACAGAAGAGGAGAACGGGTGTCACCGGGACAGAAGAGGAGAACGGGTGTCACCGGGACAGAAGAGGAGAACGGGTGTCACCGGGACAGAAGAGGGGAACGGGTGTCACCGGGACAGAAGAGGGGAACGGGTGTCACCGGGACAGAAGACAAAAGGAGAACGGGTGTCACCGGGACAGAAGAGGAGAACGGGTGTCACCGGGACAGAAGAGGAGAACGGGTGTCACCGGGACAGGAGAGGGGAACGGGTGTCACCGGGACAGAAGACAAGAGGAGAACGGGTGTCACCGGGATAGGAGATAAGAGGAGAACGGGTGTCACAGGGACAGAAGAGGAGAACGGGTGTCACCGGGACAGAAGAGGAGAACGGGTGTCACCGGGACAGAAGAGGAGAACGGGTGTCACCGGGACAGGAGAGGGGAACGGGTGTCACCGGGACAGAAGACAAGAGGAGAACGGGTGTCACCGGGATAGGAGATAAGAGGAGAACGGGTGTCACCGGGACAGAAGAGGGGAACGGGTGTCACCGGGACAGAAGACAAGAGGAGAACGGGTGTCACCGGGACAGGAGAGGGGAACGGGTGTCACCGGGACAGAAGACAAAAGGAGAACGGGTGTCACCGGGACAGAAGAGGAGAACGGGTGTCACCGGGACAGAAGAGGAGAACGGGTGTCACCGGGACAGAAGACAAGAGGAGAACGGGTGTCACCGGGATAGGAGATAAGAGGAGAACGGGTGTCACCGGGACAGAAGAGGGGAACGGGTGTCACCGGGACAGAAGACAAGAGGAGAACGGGTGTCACCGGGACAGGAGATAAGAGGAGAACGGGTGTCACCGGGTCAGAAGACAAGAGGGGAACGGGTGTCACCGGGACAGAAGACAAGAGGAGAACGGGTGTCACCGGGACAGAAGACAAGAGGAGAACGGGTGTCACCGGGACAGAAGACAAGAGGAGAACGGGTGTCACCGGGACAGAAGAGGAGAACGGGTGTCACCGGGACAGAAGAGGAGAACGGGTGTCACCGGGACAGAAGAGGGGAACGGGTGTCACCGGGACAGGAGAGGGGAACGGGTGTCACCGGGACAGAAGACAAGAGGAGAACGGGTGTCACCGGGACAGAAGAGGAGAACGGGTGTCACCGGGACAGAAGAGGGGAACGGGTGTCACCGGGACAGAAGACAAAAGGAGAACGGGTGTCACCGGGACAGAAGAGGAGAACGGGTGTCACCGGGACAGAAGAGGAGAACGGGTGTCACCGGGACAGAAGAGGGGAACGGGTGTCACCGGGACAGGAGAGGGGAACGGGTGTCACCGGGACAGGAGAGGGGAACGGGTGTCACCGGGACAGAAGACAAGAGGAGAACGGGTGTCACCGGGACAGAAGAGGAGAACGGGTGTCACCGGGACAGAAGAGGGGAACGGGTGTCACCGGGACAGAAGACAAAAGGAGAACGGGTGTCACCGGGATAGGAGATAAGAGGAGAACGGGTGTCACCGGGACAGAAGAGGAGAACGGGTGTCACCGGGACAGAAGAGGGGAACGGGTGTCACCGGGACAGAAGACAAAAGGAGAACGGGTGTCACCGGGACAGAAGAGGAGAACGGGTGTCACCGGGACAGAAGAGGAGAACGGGTGTCACCGGGACAGGAGAGGGGAACGGGTGTCACCGGGACAGAAGACAAGAGGAGAACGGGTGTCACCGGGACAGAAGAGGAGAACGGGTGTCACCGGGACAGAAGAGGGGAACGGGTGTCACCGGGACAGAAGACAAAAGGAGAACGGGTGTCACCGGGACAGAAGAGGAGAACGGGTGTCACCGGGACAGAAGAGGAGAACGGGTGTCACCGGGACAGTAGAGGGGAACGGGTGTCACCGGGACAGGAGAGGGGAACGGGTGTCACCGGGACAGAAGACAAGAGGAGAACGGGTGTCACCGGGACAGAAGAGGAGAACGGGTGTCACCGGGACAGAAGAGGGGAACGGGTGTCACCGGGACAGAAGACAAAAGGAGAACGGGTGTCACCGGGATAGGAGATAAGAGGAGAACGGGTGTCACCGGGACAGAAGAGGAGAACGGGTGTCACCGGGACAGAAGAGGAGAACGGGTGTCACCGGGACAGAAGAGGGGAACGGGTGTCACCGGGACAGGAGAGGGGAACGGGTGTCACCGGGACAGAAGACAAGAGGAGAACGGGTGTCACCGGGACAGAAGAGGAGAACGGGTGTCACCGGGACAGAAGAGGGGAACGGGTGTCACCGGGACAGAAGACAAAAGGAGAACGGGTGTCACCGGGATAGGAGATAAGAGGAGAATGGGTGTCACAGGGACAGAAGACAAGAGGAGAACGGGTGTCACCGGGACAGGAGAGGGGAACGGGTGTCACCGGGACAGAAGACAAAAGGAGAACGGGTGTCACCGGGACAGAAGAGGAGAACGGGTGTCACCGGGACAGAAGAGGAGAACGGGTGTCACCGGGACAGAAGACAAGAGGAGAACGGGTGTCACCGGGATAGGAGATAAGAGGAGAACGGGTGTCACCGGGACAGAAGAGGGGAACGGGTGTCACCGGGACAGAAGACAAGAGGAGAACGGGTGTCACCGGGACAGGAGATAAGAGGAGAACGGGTGTCACCGGGACAGAAGACAAGAGGGGAACGGGTGTCACCGGGACAGAAGACAAGAGGAGAACGGGTGTCACCGGGACAGAAGACAAGAGGAGAACGGGTGTCACCGGGACAGAAGACAAGAGGAGAACGGGTGTCACCGGGACAGAAGAGGAGAACGGGTGTCACCGGGACAGAAGAGGAGAACGGGTGTCACCGGGACAGAAGAGGGGAACGGGTGTCACCGGGACAGGAGAGGGGAACGGGTGTCACCGGGACAGAAGACAAGAGGAGAACGGGTGTCACCGGGACAGAAGAGGAGAACGGGTGTCACCGGGACAGAAGAGGGGAACGGGTGTCACCGGGACAGAAGACAAAAGGAGAACGGGTGTCACCGGGATAGGAGATAAGAGGAGAACGGGTGTCACCGGGACAGAAGAGGAGAACGGGTGTCACCGGGACAGAAGAGGAGAACGGGTGTCACCGGGACAGAAGAGGAGAACGGGTGTCACCGGGACAGAAGAGGGGAACGGGTGTCACCGGGACAGGAGAGGGGAACGGGTGTCACCGGGACAGAAGACAAGAGGAGAACGGGTGTCACCGGGACAGAAGAGGAGAACGGGTGTCACCGGGACAGAAGAGGGGAACGGGTGTCACCGGGACAGAAGACAAAAGGAGAACGGGTGTCACCGGGATAGGAGATAAGAGGAGAACGGGTGTCACCGGGACAGAAGAGGAGAACGGGTGTCACCGGGACAGAAGAGGGGAACGGGTGTCACCGGGACAGAAGACAAAAGGAGAACGGGTGTCACCGGGATAGGAGATAAGAGGAGAATGGGTGTCACAGGGACAGAAGAGGGGAACGGGTGTCACTGAATGGGGTCCCCGGATTGGTGTCCACAGGGAGGACACACCCCAATATCCCAACAGCCAATCACGTGGCTGCCCCTCGATACATAATGCATGCAGACATGGCGGAACAACCTGCAGAGCTCAGGGAAAATCTCTATGTTTGGGGGGGAGGGGAAGGACTGCGGCTCCATTAGAGTGATTCACCTCACTTCCTGTCTCAGTGACAACAGGTTCATCAAACAGGAAGTGAGGAGAATTCTACAATGGGGGGATGGTGAGACCCCCCAGCTGGGCCTTTATTTCTGTCTGATGGGGGAGGGGAATGTTTACCACTCCCACAGAGCGATGGAGGACAGCGTGAGCCAATCACATGTCATCTGTCATCTCTGGAGAATGACAGCTGACTGGGGGCGTGGAGTTCCTGGACTCCGCCCCTCTCAACAGGTGAAATCCCCTCCCCCAACAGGACACAGCACCAATCAGCAGATGAGATGTACAGAACATGCAGTATTACCATCAGCCTGTCATCTGTCACCCCCACCCCCAGCCTGTCATCTGTCATCTCACCACAGCCTGTCATCTGTCACCCCCACCCCAGCCTGTCATCTGTCATCTCACCCCAAACCTCTCATCTGTCACCCTTCACCCCCAACCTCTCATCCGTAACCCTTCACCCCCAGCCTGTCATCTGTCACCCCTCACCCCAACCTCTCATCTGTCACCCCTCACCCCCAGCCTGTCATCTGTCACCTCACCCCAGCCTGTCATCTGTCACCCCCAGCCTGTCATCTGTCATCTCACCCCAAACCTCTCATCTGTCACCCTTCACCCCCAACCTCTCATCCGTAACCCTTCACCCCCAGCCTGTCATCTGTCACCCCTCACCCCAACCTCTCATCTGTCACCTCACCCCAGCCTGTCATCTGTCACCCCCAGCCTGTCATCTGTCATCTCACCCCAAACCTCTCATCTGTCACCCTTCACCCCCAACCTCTCATCCGTAACCCTTCACCCCCAGCCTGTCATCTGTCACCCCTCACCCCAACCTCTCATCTGTCACCTCACCCCAGCCTGTCATCTGTCACCCCTCACCCCAACCTCTCATCTGTCACCTCACCCCAGCCTGTCATCTGTCACCCCCAGCCTGTCATCTGTCACCCCACCCCAGCCTGTCATCTGTCACCCCTCACCACAGCCTGTCATCTGTCACCCCCACCAAGCCTGTCATCTGTCACCCCCAGCCTGTCATCTGTCACCCCTCACCACAGCCTGTCATCTGTCACCTCACCCAAGCCTGTCATCTGTCACCTCACCCAAGCCTGTCATCTGTCACCCCTCACCCCTCATCTGTCACCCCTCACCCCAGCCTGTCATCTGTCACCCCTCACCCCCAGCCTGTCACCCCTCACTCCACCACCCCACAGCCTGTCACCCCCAGCCTGTCATCTGTCACCCCTCACCCCCAGCCTGTCATCTGTCACCCTTCATCTCATCTGTCACCCCTCACCCCCAGCCTGCCACCCCACCACCACCAGCCTGTCACCCCTCACTCCACCACCCCCAGCCTGTCACCCCTCCCCCCTAGGACTGACCTGTGGGGTGTCTCCTCGGTGTGTAGATGAGGGTGAGGAGGAGATAGCAGTAGATGGAAGATCCGATCTCTCCCCCCATCCTCCCCGCTCTGCGCCACCGACTGTCCGATACACTCACACTGCCTGCCCGGGGGAGGAGCCACACCGAGACTGACTGCCCGGGGGAGGAGCTACTCCGAGACTGACTGCCCGGGGGAGGAGCTATACACTGACACTGCCTGAACGGGGAGGAGCTACACCGAGAATGACTGCCCGGGGGAGGAGCCACAGACGCTTACGAGGCCTGACCGGGGGAGGAGCCACACCGAGACTGACGGCCACGGGGGAGGAGTCACACCGAGACTGACTGCCTTGAGGAGGAGCTATACACTCACACTGCCTGAATGGGGAGGAGCCATACCGAGACTGACTGCCCGGGGGAGGAGCTATACACTCACACTGCCTGAACGGGGAGGAGCCATACCGAGAATGACTGCCCGGGGGAGGAGCTATACACTCACACCGCCTGACAAGGGGAGGAGCCACACACTAGCACTGCCTGACCGGGGGAGGAGCCACACACACTGATTTACCGGGGGAGGAGTCACACCGAGACTGACTGACTGGCCAGGGGAGTGGCCATTAATCTAAATATATGAAAAGGGGCGGGGTCTCAGTGATTACGCTCTTCCCAGAGGAGGAGCTTAGACCTGAAGAGGGCGATAGATCAGACGGGGTGGGCGGAATTAAAAATATCTAAATGACTGACGAATTAGAGTGGGGGGTGGGGTCTATTGCCGGGTGGGCGTGTTTACAGAGCGGTGAGTGGCAATGCGGAGGGCGGGAAGACAGACATTACCTCAGAGACGGAGGAGGGGGAGGGGCAGTTCACTGGGGTCAGTATTGGGGCCCCTGGGGGAGGAGTTATAGTTCTTGTTAGGGGTGGAGTTCTCTGGGGTCAGTATTGGGGCCCCTGGGGGAGGAGTTATAGTTCCTGTTAGGGGTGGAGTTCTCTGGGTCAGTATTGGGGCCCCTGGGGGAGGAGTTATAGTTCCTATTAGGGGTGGAGTTCTCTGGGGTCAGTATTGGGGCCCCTGGGGGGAGGAGTTATTGTTCCTATTAGGGGTGGAGTTCTCTGGGGTCAGTATTGGGGCCCCTGGGGGGAGGAGTTATTGTTCCTATTAGGGGTGGAGTTCTCTGGGGTCAGTATTGGGGCCCCTGGGGGGAGGAGTTATAGTTCCTATTAGGGGTGGAGTTCTCTGGGGTCAGTATTGGGGCCCCTGGGGGAGGAGTTATTGTTCCTATTAGGGGTGGAGTTCTCTGGGGTCAGTATTGGGGCCCCTGGGGGAGGAGTTATAGTTCCTATTAGGGGTGGAGTTCTCTGGGGTCAGTATTGGGGCCCCTGGGGGGAGGAGTTATTGTTCCTATTTGTGGTGGAGTTCTCTGGGGTCAGTATTGGGGCCCCTGGGGGGAGGAGTTATAGTTCCTATTAGGGGTGGAGTTCTCTGGGGTCAGTATTGGGGCCCCTGGGGGAGGAGTTATAGTTCCTATTTGTGGTGGAGTTCTCTGGGGTCAGTATTGGGGCCCCTGGGGGGAGGAGTTATTGTTCCTATTTGTGGTGGAGTTCTCTGGGGTCAGTATTGGGGCCCCTGGGGGGAGGAGTTATAGTTCCTGTTTGGGGTGGAGTTCTCTGGGGTCAGTATTGGGGCCCCTGGGGGGAGGAGTTATAGTTCCTATTAGGGGTGGAGTTCTCTGGGGTCAGTATTGGGGCCCCTGGGGGAGGAGTTATAGTTCCTATTAGGGGTGGAGTTCTCTGGGGTCAGTATTGGGGGCCCTGGGGGAGGAGTTATAGTTCCTATTAGGGGTGGAGTTCTCTGGGGTCAGTATTGGGGCCCCTGGGGGGAGGAGTTATTGTTCCTATTTGTGGTGGAGTTCTCTGGGGTCAGTATTGGGGCCCCTGGGGGGAGGAGTTATTGTTCCTATTTGTGGTGGAGTTCTCTGGGGTCAGTATTGGGGCTCCTGGGAGGAGGAGTTATAGTTCCTGTTTGGGGTGGAGCTCTCTGGGATCAGTATTGGGGCCCCTGGGGGGAGGAGTTATAGTTCCTGTTTGGGGTGGAGTTCTCTGGGTCAGTATTGGGACCCCTGGGGGGAGGAGTTATAGTCCCTGTTTGGGGTGGAGCTCTCTGGGGTCAGTATTGGGGCCCCTGGGGGAGGAGTTATAGTTCCTGTTTGGGGTGGAGTTCTCTGGGATCAGTATTGGGGCCCCTGGGGGGAGGAGTTATAGTTCCTGTTTGGGGTGGAGTTCTCTGGGTCAGTATTGGGACCCCTGGGGGGAGGAGTTATAGTCCCTGTTTGGGGTGGAGCTCTCTGGGGTCAGTATTGGGGCCCCTGGGGGAGGAGTTATAGTTCCTGTTTGGGGTGGAGTTCTCTGGGGTCAGTATTGGGGCCCCTGGGGGGAGGAGTTATAGTCCCTGTTTGGGGTGGAGCTCTCTGGGGTCAGTATTGGGGCCCCTGGGGGAGGAGTTATAGTTCCTGTTTGGGGTGGAGTTCTCTGGGGTCAGTATTGGGGCCCCTGGGGGGAGGAGTTATAGTCCCTGTTTGGGGTGGAGCTCTCTGGGGTCAGTATTGGGGCCCCTGGGGGGAGGAGTTATAGTTCCTGTTTGGGGTGGAGTTCTCTGGGTCAGTATTGGGACCCCTGGGGGGAGGAGTTATAGTCCCTGTTTGGGGTGGAGCTCTCTGGGGTCAGTATTGGGGCCCCTGGGGGAGGAGTTATAGTTCCTGTTAGGGGTGGAGTTCTCTGGGGTCAGTATTGGGGCCCCTGGGGGGAGGAGTTATAGTTCCTGTTTGGGGTGGAGCTCTCTGGGGTCAGTATTGGGGCCCCTGGGGGAGGAGTTCTCTGGGGTCAGTATTGGGGCCCCTGGGGGGAGGAGTTATAGTTCCTGTTAGGGGTGGAGTTCTCTGGGTCAGTATTGGGGCCCCTGGGGGAGGAGTTATAGTTCCTATTAGGGGTGGAGTTCTCTGGGGTCAGTATTGGGGCCCCTGGGGGGAGGAGTTATTGTTCCTATTAGGGGTGGAGTTCTCTGGGGTCAGTATTGGGGCCCCTGGGGGGAGGAGTTATAGTTCCTATTAGGGGTGGAGTTCTCTGGGGTCAGTATTGGGGCCCCTGGGGGAGGAGTTATAGTTCCTATTAGGGGTGGAGTTCTCTGGGGTCAGTATTGGGGCCCCTGGGGGAGGAGTTATAGTTCCTATTTGTGGTGGAGTTCTCTGGGGTCAGTATTGGGGCCCCTGGGGGGAGGAGTTATTGTTCCTATTTGTGGTGGAGTTCTCTGGGGTCAGTATTGGGGCCCCTGGGGGGAGGAGTTATTGTTCCTATTTGTGGTGGAGTTCTCTGGGGTCAGTATTGGGGCCCCTGGGGGGAGGAGTTATAGTTCCTATTAGGGGTGGAGTTCTCTGGGGTCAGTATTGGGGCCCCTGGGGGAGGAGTTATAGTTCCTATTAGGGGTGGAGTTCTCTGGGGTCAGTATTGGGGCCCCTGGGGGAGGAGTTATAGTTCCTATTAGGGGTGGAGTTCTCTGGGGTCAGTATTGGGGCCCCTGGGGGGAGGAGTTATTGTTCCTATTTGTGGTGGAGTTCTCTGGGGTCAGTATTGGGGCCCCTGGGGGGAGGAGTTATTGTTCCTATTTGTGGTGGAGTTCTCTGGGGTCAGTATTGGGGCTCCTGGGAGGAGGAGTTATAGTTCCTGTTTGGGGTGGAGCTCTCTGGGATCAGTATTGGGGCCCCTGGGGGGAGGAGTTATAGTTCCTGTTTGGGGTGGAGCTCTCTGGGTCAGTATTGGGACCCCTGGGGGGAGGAGTTATAGTCCCTGTTTGGGGTGGAGCTCTCTGGGGTCAGTATTGGGGCCCCTGGGGGAGGAGTTATAGTTCCTGTTTGGGGTGGAGCTCTCTGGGGTCAGTATTGGGGCCCCTGGGGGAGGAGTTATAGTTCCTGTTTGGGGTGGAGTTCTCTGGGGTCAGTATTGGGGCCCCTGGGGGAGGAGTTATAGTTCCTGTTTGGGGTGGAGTTCTCTGGGGTCAGTATTGGGGCCCCTGGGGGGAGGAGTTATAGTCCCTGTTTGGGGTGGAGCTCTCTGGGGTCAGTATTGGGGCCCCTGGGGGGAGGAGTTATAGTTCCTGTTTGGGGTGGAGTTCTCTGGGTCAGTATTGGGACCCCTGGGGGGAGGAGTTATAGTCCCTGTTTGGGGTGGAGCTCTCTGGGGTCAGTATTGGGGCCCCTGGGGGAGGAGTTATAGTTCCTGTTTGGGGTGGAGTTCTCTGGGGTCAGTATTGGGGCCCCTGGGGGGAGGAGTTATAGTCCCTGTTTGGGGTGGAGCTCTCTGGGGTCAGTATTGGGGCCCCTGGGGGAGGAGTTATAGTTCCTGTTTGGGGTGGAGTTCTCTGGGGTCAGTATTGGGACCCCTGGGGGGAGGGGTTATAGTTCCTGTTTGGGGTGGAGCTCTCTGGGATCAGTATTGGGGCCCCTGGGGGGAGGAGTTATAGTTCCTATTAGGGGTGGAGTTCTCTGGGGTCCGTATTGGGGCCCCTGGGGGGAGGAGTTATAGTTCCTGTTTGGGGTGGAGTTCTCTGGGGTCAGTATTGGGGCCCCTGGGGGGAGGAGTTATAGTCCCTGTTTGGGGTGGAGCTCTCTGGGGTCAGTATTGGGGCCCCTGGGGGAGGAGTTATAGTTCCTGTTTGGGGTGGAGTTCTCTGGGGTCCGTATTGGGGCCCCTGGGGGGAGGAGTTATAGTTCCTGTTTGGGGTGGAGTTCTCTGGGGTCAGTATTGGGGCCCCTGGGGGGAGGAGTTATAGTCCCTGTTTGGGGTGGAGCTCTCTGGGGTCAGTATTGGGGCCCCTGGGGGAGGAGTTATAGTTCCTGTTTGGGGTGGAGTTCTCTGGGGTCAGTATTGGGACCCCTGGGGGGAGGGGTTATAGTTCCTGTTTGGGGTGGAGCTCTCTGGGATCAGTATTGGGGCCCCTGGGGGGAGGAGTTATAGTTCCTATTAGGGGTGGAGTTCTCTGGGGTCAGTATTGGGGCCCCTGGGGGGGAGTTATAGTTCCTGTTTGGGGTGGAGTTCTCTGGGGTCAGTATTGGGGTCCCTGGGGGGAGGAGTTATAGTTCCTGTTTGGGGTGGAGTTCTCTGGGGTCAGTATTGGGGCCCCTGGGGGGAGGAGTTATAGTTCCTGTTTGGGGTGGAGTTCTCTGGGTTCAGTATTGGGGCCCCTGGGGGGAGGGGTTATAGTTCCTGTTTGGGGTGGAGTTCTCTGAGGTCAGTATTGGAGCCCCTGGGGGGAGGAGTTATAGTTCCTGTTTGGGGTGGAGTTCTCTGGGGTCAGTATTGGGGCCCCTGGGGGGAGGAGTTATAGTTCCTGTTTGGGGTGGAGTTCTCTGGGGTCAGTATTGGGGCCCCTGGGGGGAGGAGTTATAGTTCCTGTTTGGGGTGGAGTTCTCTGGGGTCAGTATTGGGGCCCCTGGGGGGAGGAGTTATTGTTCCTATTTGGGGTGGAGTTCTCTGGGGTCAGTATTGGGGCCCCTGGGGGAGGAGTTATAGTTCCTGTTAGGGGTGGAGTTCTCTGGTGTCAGTATTGGGGCCCCTGGGGGGAGGAGTTATTGTTCCTATTTGGGGTGGAGTTCTCTGGGGTCAGTATTGGGGCCCCTGGGGGAGGAGTTATAGTCCCTGTTTGGGGTGGAGTTCTCTGGGGTCAGTATTGGGGTCCCTGGGGGAGGGGGGTGATAAGGACAGATTTAGGAATGTTGTTTGTTATGGGCGGAGTCCTTGTGGCCCGGCAGCAGCCAATCACATTGGAGGTGTGATTGTGATGAGTGTGAATGGTCCCCTATGTGTGGAGGGGGCGGGGGGGGGAGGAGTACACAGCTCCATTAATACCCCTCAGGTGACTCCCCCCACCCATAAACACCCCTCCCCCGTCCTCACATCCTTCACACCCCCGTACCTGGAGATTCATCCGCAGCCAATCATTGGTGAATGTCACATTTACTGCTTAATAGTATCTATGTACCCCCCATGTATAGATGTACCCCGATATATAAATCCCCCCTCCTGTATAGATGTACCCCGATATATAAATCCCCCCTCATGTATAGATGTACCCCGATATATAAATCCCCCCTCGTGTATAGATGTACCCCGATATATAAATCCCCCTCGTGTATAGATGTACCCCGATATATAAATCCCCCCTCGTGTATAGATGTACCCCGATATATAAATCCCCCTCGTGTATAGATGTACCCCGATATATAAACCCCCCCTCGTATATAGACGTACCCCGATATATAAATCCCCCCTCGTATATAGATGTACCCCGATATATAAATCCCCCCTCCTGTATAGATGTACCCCGATATATAAATCCCCCCTCATGTATAGATGTACCCCGATATATAAATCCCCCCTCATGTATAGATGTACCCCGATATATAAATCCCCCCTCGTGTATAGATGTACCCCGATATATAAATCCCCCTCGTGTATAGATGTACCCCGATATATAAACCCCCCCTCGTATATAGACGTACCCCGATATATAAATCCCCCCTCGTATATAGATGTACCCCGATATATAAATCCCCCCTCGTGTATAGATGTACCCCGATATATAAATCCCCCTCGTGTATAGATGTACCCCGATATATAAATCCCCCCTCGTGTATAGATGTACCCCGATATATAAATCCCCCCTCGTATATAGATGTACCCCGATATATAAATCCCCCATGTATAGATGTACCCCGATATATAAATCCCCCTTGTGTATAGATGTACCCCGATATATAAATCCCCCCTCGTATATAGATGTACCCCGATATATAAATCCCCCATGTATAGATGTACCCCGATATATAAATCCCCCCTCGTGTATAGATGTACCCCGATATATAAATCCCCCCTCGTGTATAGATGTACCCCGATATATAAATCCCCCCTCATGTATAGACGTACCCCGATATATAAATCCCCCCTCGTATATAGACATACCCCGATATATAAATCCCCTCCTCGTGTATAGATGTACCCCGATATATAAATCCCCTCCTCGTGTATAGATGTCCCCCGATATATAAATCCCCCATGTATAGATGTACCCCGATATATAAATCCCCCATGTATAGATGTACCCCGATATATAAATCCCCTCCTCGTGTATAGATGTACCCCGATATATAAATCCCCCCTCGTGTATAGATGTACCCCGATATATAAATCCCCCCTCGTGTATAGATGTACCCCGATATATAAATCCTCCGCCGTGTATAGATGTACCCCGATATATAAATCCCCCATGTATAGATGTACCCCGATATATAAATCCCCTCCTCGTGTATAGATGTACCCCGATATATAAATCCCCTCCTCGTGTATAGATGTACCCCGATATATAAATCCCCCCTCATGTATAGATGTACCCCGATATATAAATCCCCTCCTCGTATATAGATGTACCCCGATATATAAATCCCCCCTTGTGTATAGATGTACCCCGATATATAAATCCCCCATGTATAGATGTACCCCTATATATAAATCCCCTCGTGTATAAATGTACCCCGATATATAAATCCCCCCTCGTGTATAGATGTACCCCGATATATAAATCCCCTCGTGTATAGACGTACCCCGATATATAAATCCCCTCCTCGTATATAGATGTACCCCGATATATATAAATCCCCTCCTCGTATATAGATGTACCCCGATATATAAATCCCCCTCGTGTATAGATGTACCCCGATATATAAATCCTCCTCGTATATAGATGTACCCCAATATATAAATCCCCCCTCGTGTATAGATGTACCCCGATATATAAATCCCCCCTCGTGTATAGATGTACCCCGATATATAAATCCCCCCTCGTGTATAGATGTACCCTGATATATAAATCCCCCCTCGTGTATAGACGTACCCCGATATATAAATCCCCCCTCGTGTATAGATGTACCCCGATATATAAATCCCCCCCTCGTATATAGATGTACCCTGATATATAAATCCCCTCCTCGTATATAGACGTACCCCGATATATAAATCCCCCCATGTATAGATGTACCCCTATATATAAATCCCCTCCTCGTATATAGATGTACCCCGATATATAAATCCCCTCGTGTATAGATGTACCCCGATATATAAATCCCCTCGTGTATAGATGTACCCCGATATATAAATCCCCTCGTGTATAGACGTACCCCGATATATAAAACCCCCAGTATATAGATGTACCCCGAAAGATAAATACTCCCAGTGTATAGATGTACCCAAATATATAAATCCCGCCCATGGGAATTGGGGGTCCTCATGAGCTATTATCTATGGTGTAGAGGAGGGAGGTGGGAATTGGGGGTCCTCATGATCTAATATCCATGGTGTAGAGGAGGGAGGTGACAATTGGGGGTCCTCATGATCTAATATCCATGGTGCAGAGGAGGGAGGTGACGATTGGGGGTCCTCCGCTGTGAGTCAAAGGCGGAGTGATATCAAATGCACTCCGCCTGTGGAGACGGACCAATACAGGAAGCATCTTCCTCCAGTGCGGCGCTGCTCCTGAGTCCTCACATGTGACTCGCTCCATTGAACTTCCTCTAGCAGTACCACAGCAGTACCAGCCAGGAGTAGCAACCAGCACTACCAGTCTGAGCCAGCAGTACCCACAGCAGTACCAGTCTGAGCCAGCAGTACCAGCCTGAGCCAGCAGTAAAAGCCAGGAGTACCCACAGCACTACCAGTCTGCGCCAGCAGTACCCACAGCAGTACCAGCCAGCAGTGTACAGGCCTGAGCCAGCAGTACCAGCCTGAGCCAGCAGTACACACAGCAGTACCAGCCAGCAGTGTACAGGCCTGAGCCAGCAGTACCAGCCTGAGCCAGCAGTACCCACAGCAGTACCAGTCTGAGCCAGCAGTACACACAGCAGTACCAGCCAGCAGTGTACAGGCCTGAGCCAGCAGTACCAGCCTGAGCCAGCAGTACACACAGCAGTACCAGCCAGCAGTGTACAGGCCTGAGCCAGCAGTACCAGCCTGAGCCAGCAGTACACACAGCAGTACCAGCCAGCAGTGTACAGGCCTGAGCCAGCAGTACCAGCCTGAGCCAGCAGTAAAAGCCAGCAGTACCCACAGCAGTACCAGTCTGAGCCAGCAGTACCAGCCTCAGCCAGCAGTAAAAGCCAGGAGTACCCACAGCAGTACCAGTCTGAGCCAGCAGTACACACAGCAGTACCAGCCAGCAGTGTACAGGCCTGAGCCAGCAGTACCAGCCTAAGCCAGCAGTAAAAGCCAGGAGTACCCACAGCAGTATAAGCCAGCGATACTCACAGCACAGTGCCAGCCAGCAGTACCAGCCTGAGCTAGCAGAACCAGCCAGCAGTACCCACAGCAGTATCAGCCGCAGTGCCCACAGCACAGTACCAGCAAGCAGTACCAGCTTGAGCCAGCAGTACCCACAGCAGTATCAGCCAGCAGTACCCACAGCACAGTACCAGCCAGCAGTATCGCCAGCAGTACCCACCAACACTACTCGCCAGCATTACCCACCAGCAGTTCCAGGCAGAGTCAGCAGTACCCACAGCAGTACCAGCCACCACTACCAGCCTAAGCCAGCAGTACCCACAGCAGTACCCGCCAGCAATACCCACCAACACTACCCGCCAGCACTACCCACCAGTAGTACAAGTCAGCTGTACTCATAGCAGTACCAGCCACCACTACCAGCCTGAGTCAACAGTACCAGCAAGCAGTACCCACAGTACCAGCCAGCAGTACCCACAGTACCAGCCAGCAGTACCCGCCAGCACCTTTCCAAAGAGAAGCAGTTGCAGCCATCACATTAGGGGTGAGTTAATTAAATGTTTGACCAAATATAACAGGCTAATTTTTAAGTTGATAATTTTGTACGGCCCCCGAATGTTATAAATATACAAATGGCTCTTTGGCAGAAAAAAGGTTCCCCACCCCTGGTGTAGAGGAAGGAGGTGGGAATTGGGGTGTCCTCGTGATCTAATATCCATGGTGTAGAGGAGGGAGGTGGGAATTGGGGGGTCCTCATGATCTAATATCCATGGTGTAAAGGAGGGAGGTGGGAATTGGGGGGTCCTCATGATCTAATATCCATGGTGTACAGGAAGGAGGTGGGAATTGGGGGTCCTCATGATCTAATATCCATGGTGTAGAGGAAGGAGGTGGGAATTGGGGGGTCCTCGTGATCTAATATCCATGGTGTAGAGGAGGGAGGTGGGAATTGGGGGGTCCTCATGATCTAATATCCATGGTGTAGAGGAAGGAGGTGGGAATTGGGGGGTCCTCATGATCTAATATCCATGGTGTAGAGGAGGGAGGTGGGAATTGGGGGGTCCTCATGATCTAATATCCATGGTGTAGCGGAGGGAGGTGGGAATTGGGGGTCCTCATGATCTAATATCCATGGTGTAGAGGAGGGAGGTGGGAATTGGGGGTCCTCATGATCTAATATCCATGGTGTAGAGGAGGGAGGTGGGAATTGGGGGGTCCTCGTGATCTAATATCCATGGTGTAGAGGAAGGAGGTGGGAATTGGGGGGTCCTCATGATCTAATATCCATGGTGTAGAGGAAGGAGGTGGGAATTGGGGGGTCCTCGTGATCTAATATCCATGGTGTAGAGGAAGGAGGTGGGAATTGGGGGGTCCTCATGATCTAATATCCATGGTGTAGCGGAGGGAGGTGGGAATTGGGGGTCCTCATGATCTAATATCCATGGTGTAAAGGAGGGAGGTGGGAATTGGGGGGTCCTCGTGATCTAATATCCATGGTGTAGAGGAAGGAGGTGGGAATTGGGGGGTCCTCATGATCTAATATCCATGGTGTAGCGGAGGGAGGTGGGAATTGGGGGTCCTCATGATCTAATATCCATGGTGTAAAGGAGGGAGGTGGGAATTGGGGGTCCTCATGATCTAATATCCATGGTGTAGAGGAAGGAGGTGGGAATTGGGGGGTCCTCGTGATCTAATATCCATGGTGTAGAGGAAGGAGGTGGGAATTGGGGGGTCTTCATGATCTAATATCCATGGTGTAGAGGAGGGAGGTGGGAATTGGGGGTCCTCATGATCTAATATCCATGGTGTAGAGGAGGGAGGTGGGAATTGGGGGTCCTCGTGATCTAATATCCATGGTGAAAAGGAGGGAGGTGGGAATTGGGGGGTCCTCGTGATCTAATATCCATGGTGTAAAGGAGGGAGGTGGGAATTGGGGGTCCTCATGATCTAATATCCATGGTGTAGAGGGAGGTGGGAATTGGGGGGGTCCTCATGATCTAATATCCATGGTGTAGAGGAGGGAGGTGGGAATTGGGGGTCCTCATGATCTAATATCCATGGTGTAAAGGAGGGAGGTGGGAATTGGGGGGTCCTCGTGATCTAATATCCATGGTGTAAAGGAGGGAGGTGGGAATTGGGGGTCCTCATGATCTAATATCCATGGTGTAGAGGAGGGAGGTGGGAATTGGGGGGGTCCTCATGATCTAATATCCATGGTGTAGAGGAGGGAGGTGGGAATTGGGGGGTCCTCATGATCTAATATCCATGGTGTAGAGGAGGAAGGTGGGAATTGGGGGTCCTCATGATCTAATATCCATGGTGTAGCGGAGGGAGGTGGGAATTGGGGGGGTCCTCATGATCTAATATCCATGGTGTAGAGGAAGGAGGTGGGAATTGGGGGGTCCTCATGATCTAATATCCATGGTGTAGAGGAGGAAGGTGGGAATTGGGGGTCCTCATGATCTAATATCCATGGTGTAGCGGAGGGAGGTGGGAATTGGGGGGGTCCTCATGATCTAATATCCATGGTGTAGAGGAAGGAGTGGGAATTGGGGGGTCCTCATGATCTAATATCCATGGTGTAGAGGAAGGAGGTGGGAATTGGGGGGTCCTCGTGATCTAATATCCATGGTGTACAGGAAGGAGGTGGGAATTGGGGGTCCTCATGATCTAATATCCATGGTGTACAGGAAGGAGGTGGGAATTGGGGGGGTCCTCATGATCTAATATCCATGGTGTAGAGGAGGGAGGTGGGAATTGGGGGGTCCTCATGATCTAATATCCATGGTGTAGAGGAGGAAGGTGGGAATTGGGGGTCCTCATGATCTAATATCCATGGTGTAGCGGAGGGAGGTGGGAATTGGGGGGGTCCTCATGATCTAATATCCATGGTGTAGAGGAAGGAGGTGGGAATTGGGGGGTCCTCGTGATCTAATATCCATGGTGTACAGGAAGGAGGTGGGAATTGGGGGTCCTCATGATCTAATATCCATGGTGTAAAGGAGGGAGGTGGGAATTGGGGGGTCCTCATGATCTAATATCCATGGTGTAGAGGAGGGAGGTGGGAATTGGGGGGGTCCTCATGATCTAATATCCATGGTGTAGAGGAGGGAGGTGGGAATTGGGGGGTCCTCATGATCTAATATCCATGGTGTAGAGGAGGAAGGTGGGAATTGGGGGTCCTCATGATCTAATATCCATGGTGTAGCGGAGGGAGGTGGGAATTGGGGGGGTCCTCATGATCTAATATCCATGGTGTAGAGGAGGAAGGTGGGAATTGGGGGTCCTCATGATCTAATATCCATGGTGTAGCGGAGGGAGGTGGGAATTGGGGGGGTCCTCATGATCTAATATCCATGGTGTAGAGGAAGGAGTGGGAATTGGGGGGTCCTCATGATCTAATATCCATGGTGTAGAGGAAGGAGGTGGGAATTGGGGGGGTCCTCATGATCTAATATCCATGGTGTAGAGGAGGGAGGTGGGAATTGGGGGGTCCTCATGATCTAATATCCATGGTGTAGCGGAGGGAGGTGGGAATTGGGGGGGTCCTCATGATCTAATATCCATGGTGTAGAGGAAGGAGGTGGGAATTGGGGGGTCCTCGTGATCTAATATCCATGGTGTACAGGAAGGAGGTGGGAATTGGGGGTCCTCATGATCTAATATCCATGGTGTAGAGGAAGGAGGTGGGAATTGGGGGTCCTCATGATCTAATATCCATGGTGTAGAGGAGGGAGGTGGGAATTGGGGGTCCTCATGATCTAATATCCATGGTGTAGAGGAAGGAGGTGAGAATTGGGGGTCCTCATGATCTAATATCCATGGTGTAGAGGAAGGAGGTGGGAATTGGGGGTCCTCATGATCTAATATCCATGGTGTAGAGGAGGGAGGTGGGAATTGGGGGTCCTCATGATCTAATATCCATGGTGTAGAGGAGGGAGGTGGGAATTGGGGGGTCCTCATGATCTAATATCCATGGTGTAGCGGAGGGAGGTGGGAATTGGGGGGTCCTCGTGATCTAATATCCATGGTGTAGAGGAGGGAGGTGGGAATTGGGTGTCCTCATGATCTAATATCCATGGTGTAGAGGAGGGAGGTGGGAATTGGGGGTCCTCATGATCTAATATCCATGGTGTAGAGGAGGGAGTGGGAATTGGGGGTCCTCATGATCTAATATCCATGGTGTAGAGGAGGGAGGTGGGAATTGGGGGTCCTCATGATCTAATATCCATGGTGTAAAGGAGGGAGGTGGGAATTGGGGGGTCCTCATGATCTAATATCCATGGTGTAGAGGAGGGAGGTGGGAATTGGGGGGGGGTCCTCATGATCTAATATCCATGGTGTAGAGGAAGGAGGTGGGAATTGGGGGGTCCTCATGATCTAATATCCATGGTGTAGAGGAAGGAGGTGGGAATTGGGGGTCCTCATGATCTAATATCCATGGTGTAGAGGAAGGAGGTGGGAATTGGGGGTCCTCGTGATCTAATATCCATGGTGTAAAGGAGGGAGGTGGGAATTGGGGGTCCTCATGATCTAATATCCATGGTGTAAAGGAGGGAGGTGGGAATTGGGGGGTCCTCGTGATCTAATATCCATGGTGTAGAGGAGGGAGGTGGGAATTGGGGGGTCCTCATGATCTAATATCCATGGTGTAAAGGAGGGAGGTGGGAATTGGGGGTCCTCGTGATCTAATATCCATGGTGTAGAGGAAGGAGGTGGGAATTGGGGGTCCTCGTGATCTAATATCCATGGTGTAGAGGAAGGAGGTGGGAATTGGGGGTCCTCATGATCTAATATCCATGGTGTAGAGGAGGGAGGTGGGAATTGGGGGTCCTCGTGATCTAATATCCATGGTGTAAAGGAGGGAGGTGGGAATTGGGGGTCCTCATGATCTAATATCCATGGTGTAAAGGAGGGAGGTGGGAATTGGGGGTCCTCATGATCTAATATCCATGGTGTAAAGGAGGGAGGTGGGAATTGGGGGTCCTCATGATCTAATATCCATGGTGTAGAGGAGGGAGGTGGGAATTGGGGGTCCTCATGATCTAATATCCATGGTGTAGAGGAGGGAGGTGGGAATTGGGGGTCCTCGTGATCTAATATCCATGGTGTAGAGGAAGGAGGTGGGAATTGGGGGTCCTCGTGATCTAATATCCATGGTGTAGAGGAGGGAGGTGGGAATTGGGGGTCCTCATGATCTAATATCCATGGTGTAGAGGAGGGAGGTGGGAATTGGGGGTCCTCGTGATCTAATATCCATGGTGTACAGGAAGGAGGTGGGAATTGGGGGTCCTCGTGATCTAATATCCATGGTGTAGAGGAGGATGGTGGGAATTGGGGGTCCTCGTGATCTAATATCCATGGTGTAGAGGAAGGAGGTGGGAATTGGGGGTCCTCATGATCTAATATCCATGGTGTAGAGGAAGGAGGTGGGAATTGGGGGTCCTCGTGATCTAATATCCATGGTGTAGAGGAAGGAGGTGGGAATTGGGGGTCCTCATGATCTAATATCCATGGTGTAGAGGAGGGAGGTGGGAATTGGGGGTCCTCGTGATCTAATATCCATGGTGTAGAGGAGGAAGGTGGGAATTGGGGGTCCTCGTGATCTAATATCCATGGTGTAGAGGAAGGAGGTGGGAATTGGGGGTCCTCGTGATCTAATATCCATGGTGTAGAGGAAGGAGGTGGGAATTGGGGGTCCTCGTGATCTAATATCCATGGTGTACAGGAAGGAGGTGGGAATTGGGGGTCCTCATGATCTAATATCCATGGTGTAGAGGAAGGAGGTGGGAATTGGGGGTCCTCGTGATCTAATATCCATGGTGTACAGGAAGGAGGTGGGAATTGGGGGTCCTCGTGATCTAATATCCATGGTGTACAGGAAGGAGGTGGGAATTGGGGGTCCTCGTGATCTAATATCCATGGTGTAGAGGAGGGAGTGGGAATTGGGGGGTCCTCATGATCTAATATCCATGGTGTAGAGGAGGGAGGTGGGAATTGGGGGTCCTCGTGATCTAATATCCATGGTGTACAGGAAGGAGGTGGGAATTGGGGGTCCTCATGATCTAATATCCATGGTGTAGAGGAGGGAGGTGGGAATTGGGGGGTCCTCGTGATCTAATATCCATGGTGTAGCGGAGGGAGGTGGGAATTGGGGGTCCTCGTGATCTAATATCCATGGTGTACAGGAAGGAGGTGGGAATTGGGGGTCCTCATGATCTAATATCCATGGTGTAGAGGAGGGAGGTGAGAATTGGGGGGTCCTCATGATCTAATATCTATGGTGTAGAGGAGGGAGGTGGGAATTGGGGGTCCTCATGATCTAATATCCATGGTGTAGAGGAGGGAGGTGGGAATTGGGGGTCCTCATGATCTAATATCCATGGTGTAGAGGAGGGAGTGGGAATTGGGGGTCCTCATGATCTAATATCCATGGTGTAGAGGAGGGAGGTGGGAATTGGGGGGTCCTCATGATCTAATATCCATGGTGTAGAGGAGGGAGGTGGGAATTGGGGGTCCTCATGATCTAATATCCATGGTGTAAAGGAGGGAGGTGGGAATTGGGGGGTCCTCATGATCTAATATCCATGGTGTAGAGGAGGGAGGTGGGAATTGGGGGGGGGTCCTCATGATCTAATATCCATGGTGTAGAGGAAGGAGGTGGGAATTGGGGGGTCCTCATGATCTAATATCCATGGTGTAGAGGAAGGAGGTGGGAATTGGGGGTCCTCATGATCTAATATCCATGGTGTAGAGGAAGGAGGTGGGAATTGGGGGTCCTCGTGATCTAATATCCATGGTGTAAAGGAGGGAGGTGGGAATTGGGGGTCCTCATGATCTAATATCCATGGTGTAAAGGAGGGAGGTGGGAATTGGGGGTCCTCGTGATCTAATATCCATGGTGTAGAGGAGGGAGGTGGGAATTGGGGGGTCCTCATGATCTAATATCCATGGTGTAAAGGAGGGAGGTGGGAATTGGGGGTCCTCGTGATCTAATATCCATGGTGTAGAGGAAGGAGGTGGGAATTGGGGGTCCTCGTGATCTAATATCCATGGTGTAGAGGAAGGAGGTGGGAATTGGGGGTCCTCATGATCTAATATCCATGGTGTAGAGGAGGGAGGTGGGAATTGGGGGTCCTCGTGATCTAATATCCATGGTGTAAAGGAGGGAGGTGGGAATTGGGGGTCCTCATGATCTAATATCCATGGTGTAAAGGAGGGAGGTGGGAATTGGGGGTCCTCATGATCTAATATCCATGGTGTAAAGGAGGGAGGTGGGAATTGGGGGTCCTCATGATCTAATATCCATGGTGTAGAGGAGGGAGGTGGGAATTGGGGGTCCTCATGATCTAATATCCATGGTGTAGAGGAGGGAGGTGGGAATTGGGGGTCCTCGTGATCTAATATCCATGGTGTAGAGGAAGGAGGTGGGAATTGGGGGTCCTCGTGATCTAATATCCATGGTGTAGAGGAGGGAGGTGGGAATTGGGGGTCCTCATGATCTAATATCCATGGTGTAGAGGAGGGAGGTGGGAATTGGGGGTCCTCGTGATCTAATATCCATGGTGTACAGGAAGGAGGTGGGAATTGGGGGTCCTCGTGATCTAATATCCATGGTGTAGAGGAGGATGGTGGGAATTGGGGTCCTCGTGATCTAATATCCATGGTGTAGAGGAAGGAGGTGGGAATTGGGGGTCCTCATGATCTAATATCCATGGTGTAGAGGAAGGAGGTGGGAATTGGGGGTCCTCGTGATCTAATATCCATGGTGTAGAGGAAGGAGGTGGGAATTGGGGGTCCTCATGATCTAATATCCATGGTGTAGAGGAGGGAGGTGGGAATTGGGGGTCCTCGTGATCTAATATCCATGGTGTAGAGGAGGAAGGTGGGAATTGGGGGTCCTCGTGATCTAATATCCATGGTGTAGAGGAAGGAGGTGGGAATTGGGGGTCCTCGTGATCTAATATCCATGGTGTAGAGGAAGGAGGTGGGAATTGGGGGTCCTCGTGATCTAATATCCATGGTGTACAGGAAGGAGGTGGGAATTGGGGGTCCTCATGATCTAATATCCATGGTGTAGAGGAAGGAGGTGGGAATTGGGGGTCCTCGTGATCTAATATCCATGGTGTACAGGAAGGAGGTGGGAATTGGGGGTCCTCGTGATCTAATATCCATGGTGTACAGGAAGGAGGTGGGAATTGGGGGTCCTCGTGATCTAATATCCATGGTGTAGAGGAGGGAGTGGGAATTGGGGGGTCCTCATGATCTAATATCCATGGTGTAGAGGAGGGAGGTGGGAATTGGGGGTCCTCGTGATCTAATATCCATGGTGTACAGGAAGGAGGTGGGAATTGGGGGTCCTCATGATCTAATATCCATGGTGTAGAGGAGGGAGGTGGGAATTGGGGGGTCCTCGTGATCTAATATCCATGGTGTAGCGGAGGGAGGTGGGAATTGGGGGTCCTCGTGATCTAATATCCATGGTGTACAGGAAGGAGGTGGGAATTGGGGGTCCTCATGATCTAATATCCATGGTGTAGAGGAGGGAGGTGGGAATTGGGGGGTCCTCATGATCTAATATCCATGGTGTAGCGGAGGGAGGTGGGAATTGGGGGGTCCTCGTGATCTAATATCCATGGTGTAGAGGAGGGAGGTGGGAATTGGGGGTCCTCATGATCTAATATCCATGGTGTAAAGGAGGGAGGTGGGAATTGGGGGGTCCTCATGATCTAATATCCATGGTGTAGAGGAGGGAGGTGGGAATTGGGGGTCCTCGTGATCTAATATCCATGGTGTAGAGGAGGGAGGTGGGAATTGGGGGGTCCTCATGATCTAATATCCATGGTGTAGAGGAGGGAGGTGGGAATTGGGGGGGTCCTCATAATCTAATATCCATGGTGTAGAGGAGGGAGGTGGGAATTGGGGGGGTCCTCATGATCTAATATCCATGGTGTAGAGGAGGGAGGTGGGAATTGGGGGTCCTCATGATCTAATATCCATGGTGTAGCGGAGGGAGGTGGGAATTGGGGGGGTCCTCGTGATCTAATATCCATGGTGTAGAGGAAGGAGGTGGGAATTGGGGGTCCTCGTGATCTAATATCCATGGTGTAGCGGAGGGAGGTGGGAATTGGGGGTCCTCATGATCTAATATCCATGGTGTAGCGGAGGGAGGTGGGAATTGGGGGTCCTCATGATCTAATATCCATGGTGTAGCGGAGGGAGGTGGGAATTGGGGGGGGTCCTCGTGATCTAATATCCATGGTGTAGAGGAAGGAGGTGGGAATTGGGGGTCCTCATGATCTAATATCCATGGTGTAGAGGAAGGAGGTGGGAATTGGGGGGTCCTCGTGATCTAATATCCATGGTGTACAGGAAGGAGGTGGGAATTGGGGGGTCCTCATGATCTAATATCCATGGTGTAGCGGAGGGAGGAGGGAATTGGGGGTCCTCGTGATCTAATATCCATGGTGTAGAGGAGGAAGGTGGGAATTGGGGGTCCTCGTGATCTAATATCCATGGTGTACAGGAAGGAGGTGGGAATTGGGGGGTCCTCATGATCTAATATCCATGGTGTAGAGGAAGGAGGTGGGAATTGGGGGTCCTCGTGATCTAATATCCATGGTGTAGAGGAGGGAGGTGGGAATTGGGGGTCCTCATGATCTAATATCCATGGTGTAGAGGAAGGAGGTGGGAATTGGGTGTCCTCGTGATCTAATATCCATGGTGTAAAGGAGGGAGGTGGGAATTGGGGGTCCTCATGATCTAATATCCATGGTGTAGAGGAGGGAGGTGGGAATTGGGGGGTCCTCATGATCTAATATCCATGGTGTAGAGGAGGGAGGTGGGAATTGGGGGGTCCTCATGATCTAATATCCATGGTGTAGAGGAAGGAGGTGGGAATTGGGGGGTCCTCATGATCTAATATCCATGGTGTACAGGAAGGAGGTGGGAATTGGGGGTTCTCGTGATCTAATATCCATGGTGTACAGGAAGGAGGTGGGAATTGGGGGGTCCTCATGATCTAATATCCATGGTGTAAAGGAGGGAGGTGGGAATTGGGGGGTCCTCGTGATCTAATATCCATGGTGTAGAGGAGGGAGGTGGGAATTGGGGGGTCCTCATGATCTAATATCCATGGTGTAAAGGAGGGAGGTGGGAATTGGGGGGTCCTCGTGATCTAATATCCATGGTGTAAAGGAGGGAGGTGGGAATTGGGGGTCCTCATGATCTAATATCCATGGTGTAGAGGAAGGAGGTGGGAATTGGGGGTTCTCGTGATCTAATATCCATGGTGTACAGGAAGGAGGTGGGAATTGGGGGTCCTCATGATCTAATATCCATGGTGTACAGGAAGGAGGTGGGAATTGGGGGGTCCTCATGATCTAATATCCATGGTGTAAAGGCGGGAGGTGGGAATTGGGGGGTCCTCGTGATCTAATATCCATGGTGTAGAGGAGGGAGGTGGGAATTGGGGGTCCTCATGATCTAATATCCATGGTGTAGAGGAGGGTGGTGGAAATTGGGGGGTCCTCATGATCTAATATCCATGGTGTATAGGAGGGAGGTGGGAATTGGGGGTCCTCATGATCTAATATCCATGGTGTAGAGGAGGGAGGTGGGAATTGGGGGTCCTCATGATCTAATATCCATGGTGTAGAGGAGGGAGGTGGGAATTGGGGGTCCTTGTGATCTAATATCCATGGTGTACAGGAAGGAGGTGGGAATTGGGGGTCCCCATGATCTAATATCCATGGTGTAGCGGAGGGAGGTGGGAATTGGGGGTCCTCATGATCTAATATCCATGGTGTAGAGGAGGGAGGTGGGAATTGGGGGTCCTTGTGATCTAATATCCATGGTGTACAGGAAGGAGGTGGGAATTGGGGGTCCCCATGATCTAATATCCATGGTGTAGAGGAGGGAGGTGGGAATTGGGGGTCCTCATGATCTAATATCCATGGTGTAGAGGAGGGAGGTGGGAATTGGGGGTCCTCGTGATCTAATATCCATGGTGTAGAGGAGGGAGGTGGGAATTGGGGGGTCCTCATGATCTAATATCCATGGTGTAGAGGAGGGAGGTGGGAATTGGGGGGTCCTCATGATCTAATATCCATGGTGTAGAGGAGGGAGGTGGGAATTGGGGGGTCCTCATGATCTAATATCCATGGTGTAGAGGAGGGAGGTGGGAATTGGGGGTCCTTGTGATCTAATATCCATGGTGTACAGGAAGGAGGTGGGAATTGGGGGTCCCCATGATCTAATATCCATGGTGTAGAGGAGGGAGGTGGGAATTGGGGGTCCTCATGATCTAATATCCATGGTGTAGAGGAGGGAGGTGGGAATTGGGGGTGCTCATGATCTAATATCCATGGTGTAGAGGAAGGAGGTGGGAATTGGGGGGTCCTCATGATCTAATATCCATGGTGTAGAGGAGGGAGGTGGGAATTGGGGGTCCTCGTGATCTAATATCCATGGTGTAGAGGAGGGAGGTGGGAATTGGGGGGTCCTCATGATCTAATATCCATGGTGTAGAGGAGGGAGGTGGGAATTGGGGGTCCTCGTGATCTAATATCCATGGTGTAGAGGAGGGAGGTGGGAATTGGGGGTCCTCGTGATATAATATCCATGGTGTAGCGGAGGGAGGTGGGAATTGGGGGTCCTCATGATCTAATATCCATGGTGTAGCGGAGGGAGGTGGGAATTGGGGGTCCTCGTGATCTAATATCCATGGTGTAGAGGAGGGAGGTGGGAATTGGGGGTCCTCGTGATCTAATATCCATGGTGTAGCGGAGGGAGGTGGGAATTGGGGGTCCTCATGATCTAATATCCATGGTGTAAAGGAGGGAGGTGGGAATTGGGGGGTCCTCATGATCTAATATCCATGGTGTAGAGGAGGGAGGTGGGAATTGGGGGTCCTCGTGATCTAATATCCATGGTGTAGAGGAGGGAGGTGGGAATTGGGGGGTCCTCATGATCTAATATCCATGGTGTAGAGGAGGGAGGTGGGAATTGGGGGGGTCCTCATAATCTAATATCCATGGTGTAGAGGAGGGAGGTGGGAATTGGGGGGGTCCTCATGATCTAATATCCATGGTGTAGAGGAGGGAGGTGGGAATTGGGGGTCCTCATGATCTAATATCCATGGTGTAGAGGAGGGAGGTGGGAATTGGGGGTCCTCATGATCTAATATCCATGGTGTAGCGGAGGGAGGTGGGAATTGGGGGGGTCCCCGTGATCTAATATCCATGGTGTAGAGGAAGGAGGTGGGAATTGGGGGTCCTCGTGATCTAATATCCATGGTGTAGCGGAGGGAGGTGGGAATTGGGGGTCCTCATGATCTAATATCCATGGTGTAGCGGAGGGAGGTGGGAATTGGGGGTCCTCATGATCTAATATCCATGGTGTAGCGGAGGGAGGTGGGAATTGGGGGGGGTCCTCGTGATCTAATATCCATGGTGTAGAGGAAGGAGGTGGGAATTGGGGGTCCTCATGATCTAATATCCATGGTGTAGAGGAAGGAGGTGGGAATTGGGGGGTCCTCGTGATCTAATATCCATGGTGTAGAGGAGGAAGGTGGGAATTGGGGGTCCTCGTGATCTAATATCCATGGTGTAGAGGAGGAAGGTGGGAATTGGGGGTCCTCGTGATCTAATATCCATGGTGTACAGGAAGGAGGTGGGAATTGGGGGGTCCTCATGATCTAATATCCATGGTGTAGAGGAAGGAGGTGGGAATTGGGGGTCCTCGTGATCTAATATCCATGGTGTAGAGGAGGGAGGTGGGAATTGGGGGTCCTCATGATCTAATATCCATGGTGTACAGGAAGGAGGTGGGAATTGGGGGTTCTCGTGATCTAATATCCATGGTGTAAAGGAGGGAGGTGGGAATTGGGGGTCCTCATGATCTAATATCCATGGTGTAGAGGAGGGAGGTGGGAATTGGGGGGTCCTCATGATCTAATATCCATGGTGTAGAGGAGGGAGGTGGGAATTGGGGGGTCCTCATGATCTAATATCCATGGTGTAGAGGAAGGAGGTGGGAATTGGGGGGTCCTCATGATCTAATATCCATGGTGTAGAGGAGGGAGGTGGGAATTGGGGGTCCTCATGATCTAATATCCATGGTGTAGAGGAGGAAGGTGGGAATTGGGGGTTCTCGTGATCTAATATCCATGGTGTAGAGGAAGGAGGTGGGAATTGGGGGGTCCTCATGATCTAATATCCATGGTGTAGAGGAGGGAGGTGGGAATTGGGGGTCCTCATGATCTAATATCCATGGTGTAGAGGAGGAAGGTGGGAATTGGGGGTCCTCATGATCTAATATCCATGGTGTAGAGGAGGGTGGTGGAAATTGGGGGGTCCTCATGATCTAATATCCATGGTGTAGAGGAGGGAGGTGGGAATTGGGGGTCCTCATGATCTAATATCCATGGTGTAGAGGAGGGAGGTGGGAATTGCGGGTCCTCATGATCTAATATCCATGGTGTAGAGGAGGGAGGTGGGAATTGGGGGTCCTTGTGATCTAATATCCATGGTGTACAGGAAGGAGGTGGGAATTGGGGGTCCCCATGATCTAATATCCATGGTGTAGCGGAGGGAGGTGGGAATTGGGGGTCCTCATGATCTAATATCCATGGTGTAGAGGAGGGAGGTGGGAATTGGGGGTCCTTGTGATCTAATATCCATGGTGTACAGGAAGGAGGTGGGAATTGGGGGTCCCCATGATCTAATATCCATGGTGTAGAGGAGGGAGGTGGGAATTGGGGGTCCTCATGATCTAATATCCATGGTGTAGAGGAGGGAGGTGGGAATTGGGGGTGCTCATGATCTAATATCCATGGTGTAGAGGAAGGAGGTGGGAATTGGGGGGTCCTCATGATCTAATATCCATGGTGTAGAGGAGGGAGGTGGGAATTGGGGGTCCTCGTGATCTAATATCCATGGTGTAGAGGAGGGAGGTGGGAATTGGGGGGTCCTCATGATCTAATATCCATGGTGTAGAGGAGGGAGGTGGGAATTGGGGGGTCCTCATGATGTAATATCCATGGTGTAGAGGAGGGAGGTGGGAATTGGGGGTCCTTGTGATCTAATATCCATGGTGTACAGGAAGGAGGTGGGAATTGGGGGTCCCCATGATCTAATATCCATGGTGTAGAGGAGGGAGGTGGGAATTGGGGGTCCTCATGATCTAATATCCATGGTGTAGAGGAGGGAGGTGGGAATTGGGGGTGCTCATGATCTAATATCCATGGTGTAGAGGAAGGAGGTGGGAATTGGGGGGTCCTCATGATCTAATATCCATGGTGTAGAGGAGGGAGGTGGGAATTGGGGGTCCTCGTGATCTAATATCCATGGTGTAGAGGAGGGAGGTGGGAATTGGGGGTTCCTCATGATCTAATATCCATGGTGTAGAGGAGGGAGTGGGAATTGGGGGGTCCTCATGATCTAATATCCATGGTGTAGAGGAGGGAGGTGGGAATTGGGGGTTCCTCATGATCTAATATCCATGGTGTAGAGGAGGGAGGTGGGAATTGGGGGTCCTCATGATCTAATATCCATGGTGTAGAGGAGGGAGGTGGGAATTGGGGGTCCTCATGATCTAATATCCATGGTGTAGAGGAGGGAGGTGGGAATTGGGGGTGCTCATGATCTAATATCCATGGTGTAGAGGAAGGAGGTGGGAATTGGGGGTCCTCATGATCTAATATCCATGGTGTAGAGGAGGGAGGTGGGAATTGGGGGTGCTCATGATCTAATATCCATGGTGTAGAGGAAGGAGGTGGGAATTGGGGGGTCCTCATGATCTAATATCCATGGTGTAGAGGAGGGAGGTGGGAATTGGGGGTCCTCGTGATCTAATATCCATGGTGTAGAGGAGGGAGGTGGGAATTGGGGGGTCCTCATGATCTAATATCCATGGTGTAGAGGAGGGAGGTGGGAATTGGGGGGTCCTCATGATCTAATATCCATGGTGTAGAGGAGGGAGGTGGGAATTGGGGGTCCTTGTGATCTAATATCCATGGTGTACAGGAAGGAGGTGGGAATTGGGGGTCCCCATGATCTAATATCCATGGTGTAGAGGAGGGAGGTGGGAATTGGGGGTCCTCATGATCTAATATCCATGGTGTAGAGGAGGGAGGTGGGAATTGGGGGTGCTCATGATCTAATATCCATGGTGTAGAGGAAGGAGGTGGGAATTGGGGGGTCCTCATGATCTAATATCCATGGTGTAGAGGAGGGAGGTGGGAATTGGGGGTCCTCGTGATCTAATATCCATGGTGTAGAGGAGGGAGGTGGGAATTGGGGGTTCCTCATGATCTAATATCCATGGTGTAGAGGAGGGAGGTGGGAATTGGGGGTCCTCGTGATCTAATATCCATGGTGTAGAGGAGGGAGGTGGGAATTGGGGGTCCTCGTGATCTAATATCCATGGTGTACAGGAAGGAGGTGGGAATTGGGGGTCCTCGTGATCTAATATCCATGGTGTAGAGGAAGGAGGTGGGAATTGGGGGGTCCTCATGATCTAATATCCATGGTGTAGAGGAGGGAGGTGGGAATTGGGGGTCCTCGTGATCTAATATCCATGGTGTAGCGGAGGGAGGTGGGAATTGGGGGTCCTCATTATCTAATATCCGTATTTATTCGCTGTAAAGGTCGCTCTCTGTGTCGTAAGCGAAGAAGAAGAGTTCCTGCGGAGATCCCCTCATAACATTGGTCAGATAGAGGGTGGGGCCTCGCGGCGTCGCCTCGCAGCCATCTGCGCTTCCCCATTTTTTCGCATCTATGATGGAAGTGATGACATCCGAATATCTTCCATGTTAAGACGGCAATGCTGAACTTCCTAAAAGTTGTCCTTTACCTTTCACCCACTAGGTGGCCCCATAAGCACGACTTCTGTCTTTATAAGAGATTGCACTTTGCAGCTCTGCCAGTAGATGGCGCCATCCACTAACAATTGCTCTCATTCTATATTTAATATTGGGACTTCCATTGCAGGGTTAAAGGTCAGCTATCAGTGACCCCGCTGGTTGGAGAGATCACTAGAAGCAGGGTATGAGGTATCGGGCTCCCCATACCTCGCATACATGGCAGGAGGTTGTCATTTCTAATTATTAAAATACCTTTTTGTTACATCTCAGTGCTGCTGATCTCCTGCAACGTCTTTGTAGCCACTTCTGGTATTCATGCCCCCTAGTGAAGGCTTTATGGAATTGCTCAGGGTGGGTTTACTAATTGTGCATGGTATAAATACTTCCCCCGCTATCACAATCCCCCCTGGGGGCCGTCTCTGGGTGCATGGTGTAAATAGTTCCCCTCCATCACAATCCTCACCTAGAGGGCCTGTCTCTGGGTGCATGGTGTAAATAATTCCCCCGCTATCACAATCCTCACCTAGGGGGCCCGTCTCTGGGTGCATGGTGTAAATACTTCCCCTCCATCACAATCCTCACCTGGGGGGTCCATCTGGGTGCATGGTGTAAATACTTCCCCTCCATCACAATCCTCACCTGGGGGGTCCATCTGGGTGCATGGTGTAAATACTTCCCCTCCATCACAATCCTCACCTGGGGGCCCGTCTCTGGGTGCATGGTGTAAATAGTTCCCCTCCATCACAATCCTCACCTGGGGGGGCCCATCTCTGGGTGCATGGTGTAAATACTTCCCCTCCATCACAATCCTCACCTGGGGGGGCCCATCTCTGGGTGCATGGTGTAAATAGTTCCCCCGCTGTCACAATCCTCACCTGGGGGCCCGTCTCTGGGTGCATGGTGTAAATAGTTCCCCTCCATCACAATCCTCACCTGGGGGCCCGTCTCTGGGTGCATGGTGTAAATAGTTCCCCTCCATCACAATCCTCACCTGGGGGCCCGTCTCTGGGTGCATGGTGTAAATAGTTCCCCCGCTATCACAATCCTCACCTAGGGGGCCCGTCTCTGGGTGCATGGTGTAAATAGTTCCCCCGCTATCACAATCCTCTCCTGGGGGCCCATCTCTGGGTGCATGGTGTAAATACTTCCCCTCCATCACAATCCTCACCTGGGGGGGCCTGTCTCTGGGTGCATGGTGTAAATAGTTCCCCCGCTGTCACTATCCTCACCTGGGGGCCCGTCTCTGGGTGCATGGTGTAAATACTTCCCCCGCTATCACAATCCTCACCTAGGGGGCCCGTCTCTGGGTGCATGGTGTAAATACTTCCCCTCCATCACAATCCTCACCTGGGGGGGCCCATCTCTGGGTGCATGGTGTAAATAGTTCCCCCGCTGTCACAATCCTCACCTGGGGGCCCGTCTCTGGGTGCATGGTGTAAATAGTTCCCCCGCTATCACAATCCTCACCTAGGGGGCCCGTCTCTGGGTGCATGGTGTAAATACTTCCCCCGCTATCACAATCCTCACCTAGGGGGCCCGTCTCTGGGTGCATGGTGTAAATAGTTCCCCCGCTATCACAATCCTCTCCTGGGGGCCCATCTCTGGGTGCATGGTGTAAATACTTCCCCTCCATCACAATCCTCACCTGGGGGGGCCTGTCTCTGGGTGCATGGTGTAAATAGTTCCCCCACTGTCACAATCCTCACCTGGGGGCCCGTCTCTGGGTGCATGGTGTAAATACTTCCCCTCCATCACAATCCTCACCTGGGGGGGCCTGTCTCTGGGTGCATGGTGTAAATAGTTCCCCCGCTATCACAATCCTCACCTAGGGAGCCCATCTCTGGGTGCATGGTGTAAATAGTTCCCCCGCTATCACAATCCTCTCCTGGGGGCCCATCTCTGGGTGCATGGTGTAAATACTTCCCCTCCATCACAATCCTCACCTGGGGGGGCCTGTCTCTGGGTGCATGGTGTAAATAGTTCCCCCGCTGTCACAATCCTCACCTGGGGGCCCGTCTCTGGGTGCATGGTGTAAATACTTCCCCTCCATCACAATCCTCACCTGGGGGGGCCTGTCTCTGGGTGCATGGTGTAAATAGTTCCCCCGCTATCACAATCCTCACCTAGGGAGCCCATCTCTGGGTGCATGCTGTAAATAGTTTCTCCCCCCCCCCACCACTATCCTCACCTGCAGGTCTGTCTCTGGGTGCATGGTATAAATGGTTTCCCCGCAATCGTGATCCTCACCTAGAGAGCATGTCTCTGTGTGCATGTTGTAAATAGTTCCCCCTGCTACTACAATCCTCACCTGGGGGCCGTCTCTGGGTGCATGGTGTAAATGCAGCCGTGGCCAAAGGTTTTGAGAATGACACAAATAATAATTTCTGTTTCGTTCATTGACGGACACAGCTTCTGGTATTCTTAACTATCGGGTTATACTGCCCCCTACAAGAGTAGGACACTAGGCAGAAAAAAAGTCTGCCTACGCCCATGGGCGGTCCCAGGGGGTATACTCCCTCTCCCTGCTATAGCCACTCAGTTTTTTTAGGCCTAGTCAGGAATTTTTTTTTTAGATGGAAATTTTGTTCCTCCTGGATTTCTCCTGTAAGATCTACAATCAACTGCCAGACTTGGCGACGAGCTGATTGATTCAGAGCCAGTGGTCACCCCAGTCTGGCCAGCGAGCGCGCACAGGCCTCAGCTCTGCGCTAGCTCGGCTGCGACATGGCCCCACCGGGCGGGGGCTGGCCTGCGAGTTAAACGTCTCGCAAGGTCACATACAACCTGGCCTCGTCCTGAGTCGCAGCGTTCCTCCTGGCTGACAACCCCCCCATTTTGATAGAGAGGAGGATCTGTCTGGAGCGGTTGCTACCTGGTTCCTGGTATGGTGAGAAGTTGTCCCCCCTCTCCCCCTGGAGGGTTTTGGGGTGTACGCGGGCCTCTCCATGGGAAGGTCGGACCCCCAGGTTCTCGTCCCTCTTGGCACCCCTCCTCATCTGTTCCCCCCTCCACTATTGCGGGGTCTGTATGGGTGATCTAGACATGGGGTGGGGGTCAGGCACCACCAGCAATCAGGCAATCTGCTGTGGGAGGGTGGGGTTGTGCCTGGTGGGGGCTCCTGCCAGGGCCCCCCGTCCTGCCTTTCCTGTGGTTAGGGATACCTTCTGGGTCCCCAAGAGCCTCATGGTGCCGCCATTTCCTTGCAGCGCATAGGCTAAAATGCGGCGGCCATTTTGCGGTGGTTTGCCATTGAAAACAGCGGCAGCCATGACAGTGGTGATCGTCCCAGTTGCGATTGCGGAACGTTTTTCAGGGGTTTTTACTTTTTTTTTTTTTTTACAGTTCCCAGGAAGGAGAGCAAGGTGCGTCCAATTCTGGACCTCAAGGCGCTGAACTGCTTGTGTGGATGCAGAAGTACAGGATGGAGTCCATTCACACAGTGGTGGCTTCCCTGCATCAGGGGGATTTTCTAGCCTCCATAGACATCACAGATGCCTACCTTCACGTTGCAATATGTGTCGGTCTCCAACCCCGCTTTGTAGTGGGAGAGGAACATTACCAGTCTGGGGCATTACCATTTGGTCTCGCCTCCGCTCCCTGGGTCTTCACTACAGTGTTTGTCCCAGTACTGGCATTGTTATGCCAGCGGGGGATCGCGGTCCTGGGCTTCTGCGGGCAGAGTCTCCTGCTGCGCTGACCGAAAACCTGGAGATCACCCTATAAACTCTGAAGGAGTTCGGCTGAATTCTGAATCTTCGGATGTCAGCCTTGGTCCCTTCTACGAAACTAAACTATCTGGGGCTGACTCTGGCCTTAGCCACAGTATTTCTTCCTCTGCACAAACTTCAGACACTGCAGGTTGCAGTTCATCTCCTGCTGACCAGCAGATGGTCGTTCTTCCGGACTTGTAAGCGGGTACCGGGCCTGATGGTGTCAACCTTTAAGGCGGTTTGGTTTGCGCAGTTCCATGCAGGGTCCCTGCAACGGGAGATTCTTACCACATGGGTCGAAAATCCGTAGTCTCTGGACAACCAAATCTGAACCTGATTTGGTGGCTTTGTTTCCCAGCGTTCCGGCAGGGCAAGATCCTTCCAACCCTTGTACTAGACATTCAGACAATGCCACCGCCCTGGCTTATATCAATCTCCAAGGGGACACAAGAAGTGTCCTGGGGGCTCTTGAGGTAGCCTGCATTCTCAGGTGGGCAGAACATTTAGTTCTAGCCCTCCCTGCCATTCATTTTCCCACAGTGGAACTTTGGCAGGAGGATTACCTCAGTCGGCAGGCATTAGACTAGGGGGAATGATCTCTGGTGGGGCATCCCCAAGGTGGATCTGTTGGTGTCTTGGCTCAACAGTAGGATATATAGGTTCGTGGCTCAGTCACGGGATCCTCTGACAGATGTTACAGCCGCGCTGGTGGCTCAGTGGGGATCAGTATCCTCTGATTTACGCCTTCTCTCCTCTCAAGCTTCTGCCAAGACTTCTACAGGCTTGAGGCAGAAGGGATTCCGGTCATTTTAGTGGCCCCACCGGGCCTGGTATGCCGACCTGGTGCGGCTGATTGCTGACGTTTCCTTTGAGGCTTCCTCTCAGGGAGGATCTACTATCCCAAGGGCTAATCTTCCAGCCTGCTTTACAGTTGCTGGCTTTCACGGCTTGGCTGTTGAATGCCAGGTGCTGAAGGATAGGGGATTGTCTGAATCAGTGATTCCTACATTGTTAAAAGCCAGTAAATCTACTTCTAGAAGACCTACCATGGTACTTGGAAGACATACATTGCGTGGTGTGAATCTCTTGGGGTTCCTCCTCGATCTTTTTCAGTGGCTCGCATCTTAACCTCCCTTCTACGGGGGTTGAACAGAAGTTGGCCTTGAGTACTATCAGGGGCCAGGTGTCAGCCTTGGTGTTTTTTCTTCCAACGAACCTTGGCTACATCTCTGGTGGGTACCTCTCTTCAGGGGGTTTGGCACTTGGTCCCTCTGGTGTGCTCTCCTTTGCTGCCTTGGGACCTCAATTTTGTACTTTCGGTTCTCCAAAAGTCTCCTTTTGAGAATCTTCAGGAGTTTCCCATGCTTACGCTCTCCCAGACGGTGGCCTTTTTGGTGGGTATCACCTCTGCGCGCGGGGTGTTGGACCTGGCGGCGTTTTCCTGTCGTTCACCTTATCTGGTGATTCCCTGGGATAAGGTAGGGCTTCGCTCCTGTCTGTCACTCCTTCCTAAGGTGGTCTCTGATTTTCATTTGAATATAGACATTGTGTTGCCTTCCCTTTGGCCCCTTGCCTAAACATCTGAAGGAAATTGCCTTGCATGCCTTGGATGTGGTCTGGGCGATTAGGGTGTACCTGGCAGCTACGGAGTCTTTCAGGAAGTCAGACTCTCTTTGTGCTCACGGATGGGCCTCGTTAAAGGTTATCCGCTTCCTCTGCGACCATTTTTAGATGGCCCAGAGTGACGGTGGTTCAGGCCTATTCCATCAGGGGTCAGGTTCCTCCTTTCCCTGTCCAGGCGCCCTCTACTAGGGCTTAGTGCTGTGGTGTGAATCTCTTGGGGTTCCTCCTCGATCTTTTTCAGTGGCTCGCATCTTAACCTCCCTTCTACGGGGGTTGAACAGAAGTTGGCCTTGAGTACTATCAGGGGCCAGGTGTCAGCCTTGGTGTTTTTTCTTCCAACGAACCTTGGCTACATCTCTGGTGGGTACCTCTCTTCAGGGGGTTTGGCACTTGGTCCCTCTGGTGTGCTCTCCTTTGCTGCCTTGGGACCTCAATTTTGTACTTTCGGTTCTCCAAAAGTCTCCTTTTGAGAATCTTCAGGAGTTTCCCATGCTTACGCTCTCCCAGACGGTGGCCTTTTTGGTGGGTATCACCTCTGCACGCGGGGTGTTGGACCTGGCGGCGTTTTCCTGTCGTTCACCTTATCTGGTGATTCCCTGGGATAAGGTAGGGCTTCGCTCCTGTCTGTCACTCCTTCCTAAGGTGGTCTCTGATTTTCATTTGAATATAGACATTGTGTTGCCTTCCCTTTGGCCCCTTGCCTAAACATCTGAAGGAAATTGCCTTGCATGCCTTGGATGTGGTCCGGGCGATTAGGGTGTACCTGGCAGCTACGGAGTCTTTCAGGAAGTCAGACTCTCTTTGTGCTCACAGATGGGCCTCGTTAAAGGTTATCCGCTTCCTCTGCGACCATTTTTAGATGGCCCAGAGTGACGGTGGTTCAGGCCTATTCCATCAGGGGTCAGGTTCCTCCTTTCCCTGTCCAGGCGCCCTCTACTAGGGCTTAGTGCCTCCTGGGCCTTCGATCATCAGGCGTCGGTGACGCAGGTTTGCAAGGTGGCCACCTGGTTGTCGGTGCTCATTTTCACAAAGTTCTGTAAAGTGGATGTGTTGGCATCTGTGGATTCTTCCTTTGGCCGCAAGGTTTTGCAGGCTGCTGTTTTGAGGACCTGGTCCTCTTTGAGGGTGTATTGTTTTTTTCAGGTGGGCTCCAGTTGTTTGGTCGTTAGATCTTTGTGTCAGATGTTACTATGGGGAACTGAAGTATAACTAGATGCATTTCATACATGTCAGAGGCTTTTATTGACAATGACGTGCAATTTATATATTTATTATATATAGTGTTGAACATTCTTTTTCATGAACTTTGCAATTCCCCCTGCCATGCCGTCACTCCACTTCTGGGCCACATCCTGACTGATGGCCGCCCCCCATTCTTCCATAATCAGTGCTTGAAGTTTGTCAGAATTTGTGGATTTTTTTTGTTTCCCCGCCTCTTGAGGATTGATCACAAGTTCTCAATGGGATGAAGGGCTTGGGAGTTTCCTGGCCATGGACCCAACATTTCCAGGTTTTGCTCCCCAAGCTACTTAGTTATGACTTTTACCTTATGGCAAGGAGCTCCATCATGCGGGAAAAGGCATTGTTCCTCACCAAACTTTTATTGGATGGTTGGGAGGAGTTGCTCTCGGAGGATGTATGTCAAGGTGCTCCATCATGCTGGAAAAGGCATTGTTCCTCACCAAACTGATCTTGGATGGTTGGGAGGAGTTGCTCTCGGAGGATGTTTTTGGATCCTTCTATATTCAGTGTGAGTGAGCCCCATCCCTTGTCTGAGAAGCCCCCACCACACATGAATGGTAGCACTCACCTTTTCTTCTCCGGACAAGGATTTTTCCAGACACCCCAAATAATGGGAAAGGGACTCGTCAGAGAAAACGACTTTCCCCATGTCCTCAGCAGTCCAATCCCTGGACCTTCTGAAGAATATCAGTCTGTCCCTTATGTTTTCCTGGAGAGAAGTGGCTTCTTTACTGCCCATCTTGACAAAAGTCCAAAAGTCTTCTCACTGTGCGTGCCGACACACTCACACCTGCCTTCTGCCATTCCTGAGCAAACTCTGCACTGGTGGTGCCCCCCATCCCCTCTGCACTGGTGGCGCCCCAATCCCCTAGCTGAACCAACTCTAGGAGATTCTGCTGGCGCTTGCTGGACTTTTTTCAGCACCCTGAAGTCTTCTTCGCAAATGCAGTGGAAATGTATTTTATGGGATAAGTTCATTTTCATGGCAAAGAGTGACTTCATTCATCTGATCGCTCTTCATAACATGCTGGAGTATATGCAAATTTCCATCATAAACACTGAGGCAGCACACTTAGGGAAAATTAATATTTTTGTCATTCTCAAAACTTTTGGCCACGGCTTTAGTCTCCCGCTACCCTACTCCTCAGCTAGAGGGCCTTTCTCTGAGTGCATGGTGTAAAGTCTCCTGCTATCATGAGCCTCGCCAACAGGGCTAATCTCTGGGTGCATGGTGTAAAGTCTCCTGCTATCACGATCCTTACCTGGGTGGCCCATCTCTGGGTGTATTGTGCAAATAGTTCCCCCACTATCACAATCTTCACCTAGAGGGCCTGTCTCTGGGTGCATGATGTAAATAGTTCCCCCACTATCACAATCTTCACCTAGAGGGCCTGTCTCTGGGTGCATGATGTAAATAGTTCCCCCACTATCACAATCTTCACCTAGAGGGCCTGTCTCTGGGTGCATGATGTAAATAGTTCCCCCACTATCACAATCTTCACCTAGAGGGCCTGTTTCTGGGTGCATGGTGTAAATATATCTCACACTATCATGATCCTCACTAACAGGGCCTGTCTCTGGCTGCGTGGTGTAAAGAGATTCCCTGCTAGCACAATCCTTACCTGGGTGTCCTGTCTCTGAGTTTATTGTGTAAATAGTTCCTCCGCTATCATGATCCTCACCTAGGGGGCCTGTCCTTTGGTGCATGGTGTAAATAGTTCCCCTGCTATAGGGATCGTCAACCGGGGACCTGTCTCTGGGTGCATGGTGTAAATAGTCCCCCACTAACATGGTCCTCACCTAGAGGGCCTGTCTCTGGGTGCATGGTGTAAATACATCCCACATTATCATGATTCTCACCTAGAGGGCCCTTCTCTAGGTGCATGATGTAAATAGTCCCCCACAATCATGCTCCTCACCTGGAGGGCCTGTCTCTGGGTGCATGGTGTAAAAACATCCCACATTATTATGATCCTCACCTAGAGGGCCCATCCCTGGGTGCATGGTGTAATTACATCCCACGCTATCATGATCCTCACCTAGAGGTCCGGTCTCTGGTTGCATGTTGTAAATAGTCTCCAGCTACCTCACTCCTCACCTAGAGAAGGTTTGTCTCTGGGTGAATGGTGTAAATACATCCCACACTAACATGATCCTCACCTAGAGGGCTGATCTCTGGGTGCACATGGTGTAAATAGTTCCCCTGTTATCGCGATCCTTACCTGAGGGGCCTGTCTCTGGGAGCGTGGTGTAAATAGTTCCCCTGTTATCGCGATCCTTACCTGAGGGGCCTGTCTCTGGGAGCGTGGTGTAAATAGTTCCACCACTATCACAATTCTTACGTGGCAGGGGTCCTGTCTCTGTGTGCATGGTGTAAATAGTTCCGTTATCACAAGCCTTACCTGAGGGGCCCGTCTCTGGGTGCATGGTGTAAATAGTTCCCCCGCTATCACAATTCTTACCTCGGGGGCCAGTCTCTGGGTGCATGGTGTAAATTGTTCCCCCACTATCACAATTCTTACCTCGGGGGCCCCGTCTCTGGGTGCATGGTGTAAATAGTTCCCCCACTATCCTGGTTCTCACCTAGAGGGCAGTCTCTGGGTGCATGGTGTATATAGTTACCCCACTATCACAATTCTTACCTCGGGTGCCCGTCTCTGGGTGCATGGTGTAAATAGTTCCCCCACTATCCTGGTTCTCACCTAGAGGGCAGTCTCTGGGTGCATGGTGTAAATAGTTACCCCACTATCACAATTCTTACCTCGGGGGCCAGTCTCTGGGTGCATGGTGTAAATAGTTCCCCTACAATCACAATTCTTACCTCGGGGGCCCGTCTCTGGGTGCATGGTGTAAATAGTTCCCCCACTATCACAATTCTTACCTCGGGGGCCCGTCTCTGGGTGCATGGTGTAAATAGTTACCCCACTATCACAATTCTTACCTCAGGGGCCAGTCTCTGGGTGCATGGTGTAAATAGTTCCCCCACTATCACAATTCTTACCTGAGGGGTCCGTCTCTGGGTGCATGGTGTAAATAGTTCCCCCACAATCACAATTCTTACCTCGGGGGCCCGTCTCTGGGTGCATGGTGTAAATAGTTACCCCACTATCACAATTCTTACCTCGGGGGCCCGTCTCTGGGTGCATGGTGTAAATAGTTCCCCCACTATCACAATTCTTACCTGAGGGGTCCGTCTCTGGGTGCATGGTGTAAATAGTTCCCCCGCTATCACAATTCTTACCTGAGGGGCCCGTCTCTGGGTGCATGGTGTAAATAGTTCCCCCACTATCACAATTCTTACCTCGGGGGCCAGTCTCTGGGTGCATGGTGTAAATAGTTACCCCACTATCACAATTCTTACCTCGGGGGCCAGTCTCTGGGTGCATGGTGTAAATAGTTCCCCCGCTATCACAATTCTTACCTGAGGGGCCCGTCTCTGGGTGCATGGTGTAAATAGTTCCCCCACTATCACAATTCTTACCTCGGGGGCCAGTCTCTGGGTGCATGGTGTAAATAGTTACCCCACTATCACAATTCTTACCTCGGGGGCCAGTCTCTGGGTGCATGGTGTAAATAGTTCCCCCACAATCACAATTCTTACCTCGTGGGCCCGTCTCTGGGTGCATGGTGTAAATAGTTCCCCCACAATCACAATTCTTACCTCGTGGGCCCGTCTCTGGGTGCATGGTGTAAATAGTTACCCCACTATCACAATTCTTACCTCGGGGGCCCGTCTCTGGGTGCATGGTGTAAATAGTTCCCCCACTATCACAGTCTTCACCTCGGGGGCCTATCCCTGGGTGCTTGGTGTAAAAATAGTTACCCCGTTATTTTGATCTTCCCCTGGGGGGGGGGGGGCCATGTCTCCATGGGCTGTTTCGAACACCATACAGATTAAAGAAAAGAGACAAAGAGAAGATTTTCCTAAAGTGTTTTTATTATATTTTCATTATTTTCTCCATTAGCCTTCATTAAAAAAAGCAAAAACAGAAAAATAAGCAAAAAAAAAAAAATTAAATAATCTTAATATTCCCTCTTTGTCACACCAGTGTAGAACTTCAAGTAAAAGTGTTTTCAATAAGGGAAGGCACACCTCTCACCACCCCCCTCCCCCACCCACAGCGCCCCACCCTTCCCCCCCCAGCCTCGGGTCGCACCGGCCATTTTGTTTAGTGCAAGGACAGAAACACGAGGGACGAGGGGGCCCCAAAATCGGCACCCAGGTCCGCTGTGTCCCCACTGGCCGGCTGGTCCGAAACTGGGAGAAGGGAGGGGGTTCCGGATTGTACCAGTTCAAACAGCATCCTGACACCCACCCACACGCAACTCATCGGCCCCATCGGTTCCCTGGGCCAGCTGGAAAGGATTTGTATATCAGGGTGTAGGGAGGACGCTGCACATTCCGCCTGTGTATGTACAAGATGAGGGCCCCTCTGCAAGGAGGGGCCCCCGTGCATTAGACTAGAGTGCAAATAGCTTTTGTGGGAGGGGCCAATTTATAGGGGGCCGTCCTTTTGTTTCTGCAGTCTATGCTTTAGATTTAGAGTGGGGAAAAATTTGACAAAACTTATGCAAAAACAAAAGGCCAGAGAGTCATCGTATCTTCATTACCGCTCACCCGGATCAGCACCAGGACCAGGTCCACACTGGGATCAGCACTTCCACATACCATAATATTAATCTCAACTGCCCATCCTCATGGTGCAAACAGCCAGCACTACTCCATACAGCTCCGCCCAACGAGTTTCGTCCCCTTTTGGGGCTTAATCTTACAGCTCTGTAATTTAAGCCCCAGCAGACGGCGAAATGCATCGAAGGAGCTATATGGAGTGTCAGGAACAATAAAGTTTTGATGCAGCAGCGATGTGGGACCTGCTCCCAATCATGTGGCCACTTTCACAGCCAATCGCAGTGGTCACATGACTGCAAATCCTTCCTGCCTCCCAGAACCTTTTAAAGGGACTCCGAAGGGGGACAGGAAGGGGTTAGGAAAAAGCAATTCTTACCCTTATAAATAGGCCCCTTTATATTGTTATATCTGATACACAGACGCAAACACAGCTATGGCGGGTGCTCGGGCGTGTCGTACTCGATCTACGTTCGACGTAGAGTGAGCACCGAGCATCCATCGTCTGGCAGTCGCTTAAGTCCGGAGGGCAGGTGGGGGGGGGAGGGGGAGGCGGTCCGACTCATCATTTTACACATCATCCCGCTTATGGCTTTGGAATTTGCAGTTTTATAAATTCAGACCCTAAAACCAGCAGACAAATGTTCTATATACAGAGATCGCCAACAAACACACGTATATACACAATGCAGCTTGGAGGACCCCCGAACGCAGGGTCCGACCTCTACACAATGTAGCCTGGAGGACCCCCGAACGCAGGGTCCGACCTCTACACAATGCAACTTGGAGGGCCCTGAACGCAGGGTCCAACCTCTACACAATGTAGCTTGAAGGACCCCCGAACACAGGGTCAGACCTCTACACAATGCAGCTTGGAGGGCCCTGAACGCAGGGTCCGACCTCTACACAATGCAGCTATGAGGGCCCTGAATGCAGGGTCCAGCCTCTACACAATGCAGCTTGGAGGGCCCTGAATGCAGGGTCCGACCTCTACACAATGCAGCTTGGAGGACCTTGAACATCTGGGGTCCAGCCCCTACACAATGCAGCTTGGAGAACCCGGAACATCTGGGGTTCAGCCCCTACACAATGCAGCTTGGAGAACCCGGAACATCTGGGGTTCAGCCCCTACACAATGCAGCTTGGAGAACCCGGAACATCTGGGGTCCAGCCCCTACACAATGCAGCTTGGAGAACCCGGAACATCTGGGGTTCAGCCCCTACACAATGCAGCTTGGAGAACCCCAAACATCTGTGGGTCTAGCTTATACACTGTGCAGCCTGGTAAATCCCAGACATTATGGTCAAACCTCTACACAATGCAGGGCCCCCGACATGTGGGGGGTTCCGGCCTCTGCACAATGCATCTTGAAGAACCCCAAGAAGTGATGGTCCGGCCTCTACATGATGCAGAGTGAAGAACCATCAATGGCAGGGTCCGATCTCTACACAATGTAGCTTGGAGGGCCCAAACATGTGGGGGTCCAGCCTCTACACAATGCACCTTGAAGAACCCCAGGACGTGATGGTCTGGCCTCTACACGATGCAGAGTGAAGAACCCCCAATGGCAGCACCCAACTTCAACACAATGCAGCTTAAAAGGACCCCTAGACTTGATAGTCTGGAATTTACACAGTGTAGTCTGGAGAACCCCAAACACGAGGTTCAGCCTCTACATAATGTAGCTCAAAGGACCACAAACATTGGAGTCCAGGTTCTATACAGTGCAGCTTGGAGGACCCCAGATGTGATGGTACTGTCTCTATGTGATGTAGAGTGAAGAACCCCGAAATTTTGGGTCCAGCCTCTACACAATGCAGCTTGGGGGGGCCCCAAACGTGGTGATCCAACCACGTCACAATGCAGCTTGAAGAACCTCCAGATGTGATGATCCGGCCTCTACACGATGCAGAGTGAAGAACCCCCAAAGGCAGGGTCCAACCTCTACACAATACAGCTTTGAGGGCCTCGAACATCAGGGGGTCCAGCCTCTACACAATGTAGACCCCAAACATGATGGTCTGGCCTCCTTGCAGTGCAGATCAGAGGACCACAAACGCAGGGGGTCCTCCCCCCCCCCCTCCTCAGCATCCTACGCCATTCAATACCGAACAAACGAGCGGCGGGGTGGTTAAAAAAATAAAGAAAAACACAGAAGTAGAAAAGCCTGGTGTGAGGATATATCATATAGAATTATATAGTGTGATATTATCAGCTGTATGCTATATACTGCACCGCCCTCCGTCACACCGTATACTCCGCCTAGAACGGCAGGGCAAAATCTTCCCACGCTAAACATTTTTGGATGAGTCTCAATACATCAGAGATTTTTGGGGTTATCACGCCGTACCCAGTGTAGGTTTTATATGCAGGAAGCATGCTTCTCTATGACAAAGACCATTTCGTGGATGAAATGCGTCGAAGAGTCAAGTCAGTCAGGGAAGGACGTGCCTTTTTTTTTTACCGCTCGCAGTTATGCACATGCTGTTGAGTAAAATATGGTGGATTGTCCAATCACGTAGTCTCATGGTGACTCTGGGCGAATCATTGTTTATTTTAAAAATAAAGTTTCACTTGTTGCAGAGAAAACACCCAGACTGGCGAATCCCAACTCCATCACCATGGAAGGAGGAGAGAACCGCCCTTTCCGGTCATGAATGTGACCTCTATCTGCAGATTTTTAGTTCAGGTCAGGCAGCTGCCTATTGCGCTCCATGTTCTACTGAGAACAAGCAGAAGAGCCCGGCGGTGCTCTGACCAAATCATCAATAACAAAACTTTATTATTCCAGACAAGTTCACAAAAAGGCCACACAGACCTTCACTGATTCATTTCAGCCCAGAATGGGCTTCATCTTAGTAAAGCTTCATAGTCCTGAAAAAAGATCACAAAAAGGTCCACCAAGAACCTCCTCAGCTAATGCATATTATCCAGAAATGGCTTAGTTTTGGCAAAGCTTTATTATTCCAGACAAAATCAAAATGTCTGTCTAGAACCTCCTCAACGGATGCATTTCCTGCAGAAAGGGCTTAGTCATAGCAAAGCTTTACTGTTCTGGACAAAATTACAAAAGGTTCACTCAGACCCTTCTCAACTTACACGTTTCGTCCAGAAAAGGCTTAGTCATAGCAAAACTTTACTGTTCTAGACAGGATTAGAAAAGGGCCATCTAAACCCTCCTCACTGCTGAGTTTAATCCAGATAGGGCTTACTCATAAGTAAAGCTTTTCTGTTCTGGATAAGATCACAAAAGGTCCACCCAGACCTTCTTCAACTGACACATTCATCCATCCAGATAGGGCTTACTCATAAGTAAAGCTTTACTTTTCTGGACAAGGTCACAAAAGGTCCACCCTGACGCTACTCAACTGACACATTTCATCCAGATAGGGCTTAGACATAGCAAAGCATTACTGTACTGGACAAGGTCACAAAAGGTCCACCCTGACGCTACTCAACTGACACATTTCATCCAGATAGGGCTTAGACATAGCAAAGCATTACTGTACTGGATAAGGTCACAAAAGTTCCAGCCAGACTCTCCTCAACTGAAATGTTTCATCCAGATATGGCTTAGTTATAGCAAAGCATTACTGTTCTGGACAAGATCAGAAAAGGTCCATCCAGACCCTCCTCACTGCTGTGTTTAATCCAGATAGGGCTTACTAATAAGTAAAGCTTTACTGTTCTGGACAAAATCACAAAAAGGTCCACTCAGACCCTCCAACTTACACGTTTCGTCCAGAAAAGGCTTAGTCATAGCAAAACTTTACTGTTCTAGACAGGATTAGAAAAGGGCCATCCAAACCCTCCTCACTGCTGCGTTTACTCCAGATAGGGCTTACTCATAAATAAAGCTTTACTTTTCTGGACAAGGTCCCAAAAGGTCCACCCAGACGCTCCTCAACTGACACATTTCATCCAGATAGAGCTTAGTCATAGCAGAGCATTACTGTCGTGGATAAAGTCACAGAGGGTCCACCCAGACTCTCCTCAAATCGACATGTTTCATCCAGATATGGCTTAGTTATAGCAAAGCTTTACTTTTCTGGACAAGATCACAAAAGGTCCACTCAGACCCTCCTCAACTTACATGTTTCGTCCAGAAAAGGCTTAGTCATAGCAAATCTTTACTGTTCTAGACAGAATCAGAAAAGGTCCATCCAGACCCTCCTCACTGCTGCGTTTAATCCAGATAGGGCTTACTAATAAGTAAAGCTTTACTTTTCTGGACAAGATCACAAAAGGTCCACCAAGAACCTCCTCAGTGAATAAGGTTTGGGCAGACATTATGTGTTCTTGTCTAGAACAATAAAGCTTTGCCATTGCTGATGTCATCAGAGTGTAGCCAGCTCTTCTCTTTATTCCCTCTAGTGTTTGTTGGTGACTGGTAGCATTCAGTTATTTGAACTTGGCGTGTTTGAACATTTATTTTTAAAAACAGGGCCTAGTTTGAGTGAAGTTAGCAGCCGTCATTGGCAAGAACAGACCCCCCCCCTCCCAACTCTTATCACAATCTGAATGATGTCTCCTCATCCAAGAATGAGCGTTCCTCAGAGACCGGCCCTCGTAGTGCCATCGGTACATGGTGTGAGAGAGTGCAAACCCTTCAGAAGCAGGAAATCGGCCCTTCGGAGCCGCGTTGACCCCAAAAGGGGTGACAAGGAATATCGGAAGGAGGAGGTCGTTAGGAACTTTCCGGAGTGCTACAACTTTGTCATATTAACCCCCTCCGGTCCTTATTATCTTTAAACTGTACAGAGGTGGGATGGGGGGGGGGTGTACAAAACAACGCATTTCGCTGGAAGGAGGAGACTCTTCCAGAAGGTTCTTGGTCCAAAACAATGACAATTAAATAATTATTTAATGAGTCAGGAGACACATTACTGACACAGGAATGGATAGAAGTCTGTTATCTGCCCCGCCTGGGGCAACTGGACATTACCCCCCCTCGACTGCGCCATTAAAGGGCACAGTTAAGGCGTCTGCGTTTCACTTATAGGTGGCAACCAGGGACTCCAGTGGTGAGATCTCTTGGTCCTCAGGTTCTAATCTCCTGCTGGCACAAGAGTCTCACTTTTGCTGCATTCTCAAGCGAAGATTCAGGAAAAATAAAATAAAAAAAGGAGCAAGTCACTCTTTGCAACATCTACAGAGAATTCATCACTGGGGGCCCCTGAGAGCCAAAGGTGCTAGTAACCAGCCCAGACTGAGATAATAAGGGGTGGGGTTCCCCCTCTAAAACCTACAAAAGTGCTTTTATCAGTTGTGTCTGAGGTACCGCCCAAAGCGTCCCCAGAGAAAGGAGGGATTTTCCCTTAAACAGCTCAGTGGGGGCGGTCCCTCAGCTCTGTGGGGGTGGTCTCTCAGCTCTGTGGGGGTGGTCTTTCAGGGGATATAAGGGTGACCCAGTCATCCCGTCCATCCCGGCTGGACATCAGACAGACTCGGCATTGTGCAGTAATGTGTCCCCCCGTACCCCGATCCTCCGCAAAAAAAAATAGAAACAAAGTAACATTCAATAATAATAATTTAAAGTACAAACAGAAAAATCGGCTCCAGCACGCTACACGGGAGCCCGTGCCTCCTAACGTTTATTACCCAGAATGCCACCCAAAAAAAAAGGCCGCGGCCACAACGCACACAGGGTCCTGCCCTTACCAACCTCCATTCTATTCACCGTCTAAAACTGGCGATCCAAACTACCCAATCACAGGAAAGAATAAAATAATTTATAGGACAAATAAGGGGGGAGGGGCTCCAGTTTAAGGGCGTCAATGGCTTAATAATCGAAAAATTGTATTAAAACATGAAATCACCAAATACAACCAATCATCACCCGTTACCCAACACCCTCCAAAACAGCGCGCCTGTCTGCTTCGTACTGACCCCGCACAGTTCATGCAGGAACAAAGCAAGCCCCCCCCCCCCCCCCAAAAATGGACGTTGGGCAACATCTGGGGCGCCCCCAGGTAGCAGAAGCCTTTAGTATGCAAGTTTATCTTCTAGGAAGGTGGTAGGACACCCCCTGGTGGCAGGAGCATTTACTACACCAACTTATCGCCTAGGAAGGTGGTCGGGCGACACCAAGTGGCAAAGGCATTTACTACACCCACTTATCTCCCAGGAAGGTGGTGGGGTGCCTCTGGGAGGCAGAAGCCTTTGCTACACACATTTATCACCCAGGAAGGTGGTGGGGCACCAAGCCTTAACCACACACACATTTATCACCCATTAAGATGATGGGGCACCCCCAGGTGGCAGAAGCTTTTATTACACACATTTATCGCCCAGAAAGGTAGTTTGGGCGCCACCAAGTGGCAGAATCCTTTACTACACCCACTTATTACCCAGGAAGATGGTGGTGCCACCCAGGGTGGCAGAAGCCTTTGCTACACACATTTATCGCCCATTAAGGTGGGGCACCACCAAGTGGCATAGGCCTTTATTACACACCTTCAATACCCAGGAAGATGGTGGGGTGCCACCATGTATTAGAGCTCTTTATTACACACCTTCAATACCCAGGAAGATGGTGGGGTGCCACCATGTATTAGAGCTCTTTATTACACACCTTCATTGCCCAGGAAGGTGGTGGGGGTTCCACCAGGTGGTGGAGGCCTTTATTACACACCTTCATTGACCAGGAAGGTGGTGGGGTGCCACCAGGTTGCAAAGGCCTTCATTACACACCTTCATTGCCTGGGAAAGTGGTGGGGCGCCCCCTATGTGCCAGAGGCCTTAATGACACACCTTCATTACCCGGAAAAGCAGTGGGGTGCCACCTGTTGGCAGAGGTTTTTATTACACACCTTCAGTGCCTGGGAAAGCGGTGGGGCGCCACCAGGTGGCATAGGCCTTTATTACACACCTTTTTCGCTCAGGAAGGTGGGCTATTAAAAGCATTGCCCCCCCCCCACGGAATAGAGGCCCATCCAGGTAGAAGAGAGCAGAGCGCCCCCCCCCCCCCCAAATTTTTTTTACATTTTTAACCTTTTTATTGCAGCAAAGCGATATTGGTTATAATGGAGTAATGACGGTAGGATTTGCGCATTGCGGGTTGCTAACAAGACACTCGTACAGTCAGAGAAGGCACAGCACCATAAAGCAAGGAACGAGTGTGGGGGGGTGGGCGTGCTAATTCTTCCATCTGATCCCCTCCCCCACATGCCCCATCATGAAGCAAGGAACAAGTTGGGGGGGGCACCAATTCCTCCCATCACATACCCCCCCCCCCACGTTCCGCCATTGCAGCGTCACCCAAACAGCTCACAAAACAAATTATTGCTCTCTGTCTTATCTCTATGCAATTTAAATTCTTATTATATATTCCTTATTATATATATATATTTATATATATATATATACCTGTGCATTTTCTCTCTATATACAGACAGTATATATTATATATATATATATCTCATTCAATAAAAAATAGCGATTATCAATATCTTATTCTAGCTCTAGAGAAGCCAATCTGGAAAGATACACCACATTGAATGATCCCTGAGGTTTCGGAACTGGACCCCCCTCTTTTTGTCTCCTCAAGCCCCCTCCCCTTGCCCTCCCTCCTTGTCAAAGTTTCTCTGTTTCCCCGCCCCCGTCCCTTTTAGAGTCCAGCCAGGATCGGTCGGACTTGCAGCAGTCAGTCCATCCACGTTTTCGGGGATTGTGACGGGGGGGATGGGGTTGCGGGGGGAGGGGGGGCGCAGGAACGGCTGAGGAAAGAAGGTACATCAAATATTTTTTTAGGGGACAACGAGGATGTCTGTGGTGGGTTAGCACAAGTGCTGCGGATTAAACTAAAAATTTTCTTCTCTTCTGGAAATCCCCCCCCCCCACCCGCTGCGGAGGGGTTGAGGGAGGGGGAGGGCGTTTACCATCACCAAAGTGCTACGAAGGGTCCAGTACCAAAGGCCCCTCAGGGCTGCCCCCTCCTGAGTGCGGTTGAGGAAGGCTCCAGTAGCGCAGCATGGAGAGGCGGAGGTCATCCATCTTGCCGTTGGTAAGGTCGAGGCCGGGGGTCGGGATGATGCGCGGAGCCGGGGGGTCTTCTTTGCGTCGCCGGCGGGTGCGCACCTCCAGGCAGTTCTGCCCTTTCATGTGGCGCTGGAGGTGGTCCTCCTTGGCGAAGGCCTTGTGGCAGAGCGTGCACTCGTAGGGGCGGTCTCCGGTGTGAAGGTGCATGTGATTCTTCAGGTCGTAGCTGTGCAGGAAGCGGGCGCTGCAGTGCTCGCAGCAGTAAGGGCGTTCCCCTGTGTGTTTACGCATGTGGATCTTCAGCTTGTCATTCCTGGGGGGGGGGGGTGGGGAAGAGAAAGAGAAAAAGACATGGCAGCCGTTAGGATTGGGGGGGAAACACTAAACAGGAAGCAAAACATAACTCCTGGATGGTACCTTCATCTGAATTCCAGAATCAGATCAGCAGGGCACCCAGTGAACCAACCTAAGTTATACTGCCACCTACTGGAGAAATGGACACTAGCTACAAGAAAGCTTAAGTCCCGCCCCCATTAAGCTAAAACCCCCTCACACCCACCCTGTTCTGCTTAGTTTGCTTTGATGTGCCCACCCCTCGGTCCAAAGGTTCCTTAATCCCTTGGGAGCCAGCGCCTCCTGCCCCTTTAAGGGTTTTAGGATGTCGGAAGGCAGGGCGGGATTTATGATCATGTGACCGCCGTGAATGGATGTTACGTGATCGGAAAGCTCCCGATTGAAAGTAGCGACCGGGAGCTTTCCGTTAGCGTGCACTCTTGGCACAGCAGTAGTCGCACAAATTCACACAAATATGCGGCCTCTCGTGGGTGGGTCTTTGCCGCAGATCGTGGGTGGGTCTTTGTTGCCGAGGGGCCACATATTTCTGTGAATTGGTGCAAATTCAACCATGCCGAGAGTGTGCGCTCCCAACCCAGTTACCGGCAGCTAACGGAAAGCTCCCGGTCACTACTTGCGATTGGGAGCTTTCCAATCATGTGACATCCAATCACAGCAGTCACACGATCATAAACCCCCCCCCCTGTCTCCCGACATCTACTGAGGGGCCACATATTTGCGTGAATTGGTTCAAATTCAACCATGCCGAGAGTGCGCGCAGCTAACGGAAAGCTCTTGGTCACTACTTGCAATCAGGAGCTTTCCAATCATGTGACAGCCAATCACGGCGGTCACACGATCATATACCCCACCCTGCCTCCTGACATCCACCGAGGGGGTCGCATATTTGCGTGAATCGGTGCAAATACCACTGTGCCCAGAGTGTGCGCTCATAACACAGTTACCGGCAGCTAATGGAAAGCTCCAGGTTACTACTTGAGGTCAGGAGCTTTCCAATCATGTGACAGCCAATCACGGCAGCAACATGACCATAAACCCCGCCCCGCCTCCCAACATCCTAAACCCCCTAAAGAGGCAGGGGTTAATTATCATCAAGCTGTGTGCCTCAATGGACAACAGAGAAAACAGGGATTCACCAAAACTATATAAATAGGACGACACACCTCTCTATCCAATCTGGAAGGCCCCTGCCCCAGTTGATGGTAGATGTAAAGGAGATTGTACAATCAGATTGTATAGTGTATGGTGATCTTTACTGACCTCCAGGGACACACTTCTGTTTTCAATACTACTGCTTGCATGTCTGTATGGAAGTACAGAGGTGCAACATGTGCAGAGTTGGATGAGAGCAATCCCCTGGAGGGGGAGGGCATGTGCAGGGTGTGCGCCAATGAGGTCAGATGCTCATTACTTCCTGTGTCTTCATGTCCTAAATCTTGCATACCAGGAAGTCATGAACTTTTCTATAGGACAAGCTGGGCTGCTTGCATGTCTGTATGGGAGTACAGAGGTGCAACATCTGAGTGCAGAGTTGGGTGAGAGCAATCCCCTGGAGGGGGAGGGCATGTGCAGGGTGTGTGCCAATGAGGGCAGATGCTCATTACTTCCTGTGTCTTTATAGTTTTCATGTCCTAAATCTCGCATACCAGGAAGTCATGAACTTTTCTATAGGACAAGCTGGGAGCTGAGGTAAGGCCTGTCCTGAAATACATAGAAAGCCTTTTCTTTTCTGCAACAAAGGAACATTTATGGTATACGGCTACATAGGGAAGCTGGATTTTAGAGAGAAAAAAAAAAGTAAACTTAGCTCTACTCCTTCAATACCAGGCACTCCCCCCCCCCCCCTTCCTGCCCAGGCCAGTTTGTAGCTTTCAGCGCTGTCGCACTTTGAATGACAATTGTGCAGTCATGCAACCCTGTACCCATAGGACATTTTTATCTTTTTTTTTTTTTTTAAGACCGATAGAGCTTTCTTTTGGTGGTATTTAATCACCACTGTGGGTTTTATTTTTTGCTAAATGAAAAAAAGACCGAAACGTTTGAAAAAAAAAAAGTCTATCTTCTGGTATAGAATTTTCTAAATAAGTTATTTTTTCACATTCACTGATGTGAGCTGATGAGGCACCACCCACGGGGCACCGATGGGGCCACACTAATGGGCACTGTTGGGGCTGCATTAGTGATCAATGTAGATGTCCCCTGTGTGGATTTGAGGGTTATCGGCTCTCCAACACATACACTATACAACTCATAAGCGATCAAATTCTCTTTGGACTGCTTGCTACAGTTGAGCAGATGTGAGGTGTGGGGGGAGGGGTTATATCCTCAGGGGGGCCGGTTCTCTATAGTGTCCATAACCTAGGAAGCCAAAATTCTATCAAGCTGTATCCTTAAATAAACTCAAAGAAAAGGATATTTTGGTGAGCTCAAAAATCCTTTTTATTATTAGAGGGGAGAGAAATAGGAGAGAAGAGACTATGAGGAAGTGGGAGATAAGAGGAAAGTAGATAAAAAGAAGGAAAAATAGAAGGGCAAAGGGCAAAAAAAAAAAAAAAAAAGTAGAGCAAATGAGAAGCAGAAAAAAAGGAGGAGGACGAAGGAGAAAAAGGAAGGCAAAAGGAAAAGCAGAGAAAGGAGGGCAAAGGAGAAAAAGAAGGGCGAAAGAGAAGGAGAAAGGGAAGGGCAAAAGAGAAGAAGGAGAAAAAGGGAGGGCAGAAGAGAAGAAGGAGAAAAAGGGAGGGCAAAAGAGAAGAAGGAGAAAAAGGGAGGGCAAAAGAGAAGAAGAAAAAAAAAAGGAGGGCAAAGGAGAAGAAGAAAAAAAAAAAGGAGGGCAAAGGAGAAGAAGAAAAAGAGGGCAAAAGAGAAGAAGAAAAAAGGAGGATGAAGGAGAAATTGGAGGGCGAATAAGAAAAGGAGGAGACGGGAAAAAAGAAGGGGGAAAGATAAAAAGGAGAGCGAAGCAGAAATTGGAAGGCAAAGAAGAAAAGGAGAAGAAAAGGAAAAGAGAAGGAGAAAAAGAAAGGGGAAGGAGAAAAGGGAGGGGGAAAAAAGAAAAAGGAAAGGAGAAATAGGAGGGGAATGAGAAAAGGAAAGGCGAAGGAGAAAAAAGGGACAAACGAGAAATGGGAGGGAGAAGGAGAAAAAAGGGAGGAGAAATGGGAGGTGGGGGAGGAGAAAAGGAAAGGCGGAAAGAGTAAAAAGGGAGAAATGGGAGGGAGGAAGGTGAAAAAGGGAGGAGAAATGGGAGGGGGAAGGAGAAAAGGAAAGGCGGAAGGAGAAAAAGGGAGAAGGAGAAAAAAGGGAGAAGAAAAGGAAAGGCAGAAGGAGAAAAAGGGAGGAGAAATGGGAGGGGGAAGGTAAAAAGGGGAGGAGAAATGCTAGGGCGAAGGAGAAAAGGAAAGGCGGAAGGAGAAAAAAGGGAGAAGAAGGAGTAAAGGAAAGGGAGAAGGAGAAAAGGAAAGGCGAAGGAGAAAAAAGGGACAAAGGAGAAATGGGAGGGAGAAGGAGAAAAAAGGGAGGAGAAATGGGAGGTGGGGGAGGAGAAAAGGAAAGGCGGAAAGAGTAAAAAGGGAGAAATGGGAGGGAGGAAGGTGAAAAAGGGAGGAGAAATGGGAGGGGGAAGGAGAAAAGGAAAGGCGGAAGGAGAAAAAGGGAGAAGAAAAGGAAAGGCAGAAGGAGAAAAAGGGAGGAGAAATGGGAGGGGGAAGGTAAAAAGGGGAGGAGAAATGCTAGGGCGAAGGAGAAAAGGAAAGGCGGAAGGAGAAAAAAGGGAGAAGAAGGAGTAAAGGAAAGGGAGAAGGAGAAAAGGAAAGGCAAAGGAGAAAAAGGGAGAAGGAGAAAGTGAGGTAAAAAGGTAAGCAGCAGATCAGGGATGGTCTTACAGCCCCGCCAACCTGTAGAGTCTGAAAATTAGCAACTGCCCCTCATGTCCCACATCAGCAGGTGATACTTAGCAGCTCGAGCTGCAGAGAACCTTGTGAGATCCATCCACACTGACCTATAATTCAGAGATGTAGAGGAGAGCTGGTTGGCCCGGAGGCTGAGGGGAGAGATAATGAAGGCCGCAGAGAGATTCGATTGACTAAACTAATAATCTGTGTGTGTGCCACCTCTGAGATCACTGGGCACCGGGTGGGGGGGGGGGGACATGCCTGTGCCTGCCCCCGGTATACCTGACACACGTAGCTCAGGAATGAGCCTTCTGATTGGCCCCCGTGGGAGCAGACATAGGTATAGAATCGTTCTGTGGAGCTCACCTTGTGAATCTCACTCCGCAGACCTGACACACGAAGGGTTTCTCTCCGGTGTGGGTGCGCATGTGGCGGGGTAGTTTTCCAGCTCCGTGAATGATCTTGTGGCAGACGGGACATTCCTGTGGCATCTGCGATCGCCGTTTCCTTACAAGCTTGTCGGTGCCGTCCAGGGAAGAGGCCGTGAGTTCCGGGTGCTCGGAGTCCATGGACCCCAGGAAGGTCATGTCGGTGGGCTCTTCGTCTGACAAGATTTCATCCGGTGGAGAAGGGGGCACAAACATATGCTGGCCCCCCAGCCCGTTATTTGGCGTAAAGCGCTCGTAGTTGAGGCCGCCGTCGCCTATTTGTAATTCTGCCGGTGATGGAGCTTCGGCGGGGCTCTCCGCCCTTTCCGTGGAGTCATCGTCCACGATATACGGGCTGCCGTTCTGCGGCCTCTGGCTCGGGTTCACCTGCAGGAACTTCCTTCGGCCTTTTCGAGGGATAAGTTGTACCGGTTTCTGCGGCACTGGCATGGAAAGCAGTAAAGAGCTTTCGGCCTCTGGAGGGGGCGTGGCATCTTCTCCGTTCTCTTGCATGCCGTAACACTCTAGATATTGCCGCGCCCGCAGGAAGCCCTCCAGATCTTCGGCATCTCCTCCCATTTCCTCCCGACCTCCGTTACATCGTAGAATTTCCACACAGGCCTCCACCACGCACGGGATCTCCAGGAGGCGCGCGGCGCGCAGCACGTCCCGCATGTTTGCATTGCTGATGGTGAGCGTGGCGGTATAGGCAAAGTCTAGGAGCGCCCCCAGAGCGTCGGGTTTGAGAAAGTCCAGCTGGCAGACGTCGCGGGACGACTTAGTGGGCGGCACCCCGGTGAAGAGCTTGCGGAAATATTGGCTGCAGGCGGCCAGCACGGCACGATGGGTGCGGTACTCCAATCCTTGCGTCTTGATGGTGATGTCACACAGCACGCCACGGTGACGCTGCTCATTCAGGCAGCTCAGAAGATCGCTGCTGTGTTCTGGGAACGGGATCCCGATCAACTCGTCTTCTGAGGTCGCCATCACCACCTGGAGGAACCAAATATAGAGTATTAGTATATTATACAGGAGTGACATCACCGCCCTCCAGATATATTCTACAGAGTGACATCACCGCTCTCCAGATATATTATACAGAGTGACATCACCACTCTCCAGATATAAGATATATTATACAGAGTGACATCACCGCTCTCCAGATATAAGATATATTATACAGAGTGACATCACCACTCTCCAGATATAAGATATATTATACAGAGTGACATCACCACTCTCCAGATATAAGATATATTATACAGAGTGACATCACCGCTCCCCAGATATAAGATATATTATACAGAGTGACATCACCGCTCCCCAGATATAGTATACAGAGTGACATCACCACTCTCCAGATATAAGATATATTATACAGGAGTGACATCACCGCTCTCCAGATATAAGATATATTATACAGGAGTGACATCACCACTCTCCAGATATAAGATATATTATACAGAGTGACATCACCGTTCTCCAGATATAAGATATATTATACAGAGTGACATCACCACTCTCCAGATATAAGATATATTATAATGAGTGACATCACCACTCTCCAGATATAAGATATATTATACAGGAGTGACATCACCACTCTCCAGATATAAGATATATTATACAGGAGTGACATCACTGCTCTCCAGATATAAGATATATTATACAGGAGTGACATCACTGCTCTCCAGATATAAGATATATTATACAGGAGTGACATCACCACTCTCCAGATATAAGATATATTATACAGAGTGACATCACCGCTCTCCAGATATAAGATATATTATACAGGAGTGACATCACCGCTCTCCAGATATAAGATATATTATACAGGAGTGACATCACCGCTCTCCAGATATAAGATATATTATACAGGAGTGACATCACCACTCTCCAGATATAAGATATATTATACAGAGTGACATCACCACTCTCCAGATATAAGATATATTATACAGGAGTGACATCACTGCTCTCCAGATATAAGATATATTATACAGAGTGACATCACCGCTCTCCAGATATAAGATATATTATACAGAGTGACATCACCGCTCTCCAGATATAAGATATATTATACAGGAGTGACATCACCGCTCTCCAGATATAAGATATATTATACAGGAGTGACATCACCACTCTCCAGATATAAGATATATTATACAGAGTGACATCACCACTCTCCAGATATAAGATATATTATACAGGAGTGACATCACCACTCTCCAGATATAAGATATATTATACAGGAGTGACATCACTGCTCTCCAGATATAAGATATATTATACAGAGTGACATCACCGCTCTCCAGATATAAGATATATTATACAGAGTGACATCACCGCTCTCCAGATATAAGATATATTATACAGGAGTGACATCACCGCTCTCCAGATATAAGATATATTATACAGAGTGACATCACCGCTCTCCAGATATAAGATATATTATACAGGAGTGACATCACCACTCTCCAGATATAAGATATATTATACAGGAGTGACATCACCGCTCTCCAGATATAAGATATATTATACAGGAGTGACATCACCACTCTCCAGATATATTATACAGAGTGACATCACCACTCTCCAGATATAAGATATATTATACAGAGTGACATCACCGCTCTCCAGATATAAGATATATTATACAGAGTGACATCACTGCTCTCCAGATATAAGATATATTATACAGAGTGACATCACCACTCTCCAGATATAAGATATATTATACAGGAGTGACATCACCGCTCCCCAGATATAAGATATATTATACAGAGTGACATCACCGCTCCCCAGATATAAGATATATTATACAGAGTGACATCACCACTCTCCAGATATAAGATATATTATACAGGAGTGACATCACTGCTCTCCAGATATAAGATATATTATACAGGAGTGACATCACCACTCTCCAGATATAAGATATATTATACAGGAGTGACATCACCACTCTCCAGATATAAGATATATTATACAGAGTGACATCACCACTCTCCAGATATAAGATATATTATACAGGAGTGACATCACTGCTCTCCAGATATAAGATATATTATACAGAGTGACATCACCGCTCTCCAGATATAAGATATATTATACAGAGTGACATCACCGCTCTCCAGATATAAGATATATTATACAGGAGTGACATCACCGCTCTCCAGATATAAGATATATTATACAGGAGTGACATCACCACTCTCCAGATATAAGATATATTATACAGAGTGACATCACCACTCTCCAGATATAAGATATATTATACAGGAGTGACATCACCGCTCTCCAGATATAAGATATATTATACAGGAGTGACATCACCACTCTCCAGATATAAGATATATTATACAGAGTGACATCACCACTCTCCAGATATAAGATATATTATACAGGAGTGACATCACTGCTCTCCAGATATAAGATATATTATACAGAGTGACATCACCGCTCTCCAGATATAAGATATATTATACAGAGTGACATCACCGCTCTCCAGATATAAGATATATTATACAGGAGTGACATCACCGCTCTCCAGATATAAGATATATTATACAGGAGTGACATCACCACTCTCCAGATATAAGATATATTATACAGAGTGACATCACCACTCTCCAGATATAAGATATATTATACAGGAGTGACATCACCACTCTCCAGATATAAGATATATTATACAGGAGTGACATCACTGCTCTCCAGATATAAGATATATTATACAGAGTGACATCACCGCTCTCCAGATATAAGATATATTATACAGAGTGACATCACCGCTCTCCAGATATAAGATATATTATACAGGAGTGACATCACCGCTCTCCAGATATAAGATATATTATACAGAGTGACATCACCGCTCTCCAGATATAAGATATATTATACAGGAGTGACATCACCACTCTCCAGATATAAGATATATTATACAGGAGTGACATCACCGCTCTCCAGATATAAGATATATTATACAGGAGTGACATCACCACTCTCCAGATATAAGATATATTATACAGAGTGACATCACCACTCTCCAGATATAAGATATATTATACAGGAGTGACATCACCACTCTCCAGATATAAGATATATTATACAGAGTGACATCACCACTCTCCAGATATAAGATATATTATACAGGAGTGACATCACCGCTCTCCAGATATAAGATATATTATACAGAGTGACATCACCACTCTCCAGATATAAGATATATTATACAGGAGTGACATCACAGCTCTCCAGATATAAGATATATTATACAGAGTGACATCACCGCTCTCCAGATATAAGATATATTATACAGGAGTGACATCACCGCTCTCCAGATATAAGATATATTATACAGGAGTGACATCACCGCTCTCCAGATATAAGATATATTATACAGAGTGACATCACCGCTCTCCAGATATAAGATATATTATACAGAGTGACATCACCGCTCTCCAGATATAAGATATATTATACAGAGTGACATCACCGCTCTCCAGATATAAGATATATTATACAGAGTGACATCACCGCTCTCCAGATATAAGATATATTATACAGAGTGACATCACCGCTCTCCAGATATAAGATATATTATACAGAGTGACATCACCGCTCTCCAGATATATGATATATTATACAGAGTGACATCACCGCTCTCCAGATATAAGATATATTATACAGGAGTGACATCACCACTCTCCAGATATAAGATATATTATACAGGAGTGACATCACCGCTCTCCAGATATAAGATATATTATACAGAGTGACATCACCACTCTCCAGATATAAGATATATTATACAGGAGTGACATCACCACTCTCCAGATATAAGATATATTATACAGAGTGACATCACCACTCTCCAGATATAAGATATATTATACAGGAGTGACATCACCGCTCTCCAGATATAAGATATATTATACAGAGTGACATCACCACTCTCCAGATATAAGATATATTATACAGGAGTGACATCACAGCTCTCCAGATATAAGATATATTATACAGGAGTGACATCACCACTCTCCAGATATAAGATATATTATACAGAGTGACATCACTGCTCTCCAGATATAAGATATATTATACAGAGTGACATCACCGCTCTCCAGATATAAGATATATTATAATGAGTGACATCACCACTCTCCAGATATAAGATATATTATACAGGAGTGACATCACCGCTCTCCAGATATAAGATATATTATACAGGAGTGACATCACCGCTCTCCAGATATAAGATATATTATACAGAGTGACATCACCGCTCTCCAGATATAAGATATATTATACAGAGTGACATCACCGCTCTCCAGATATAAGATATATTATACAGGAGTGACATCACCGCTCTCCAGATATAAGATATATTATACAGGAGTGACATCACCGCTCTCCAGATATAAGATATATTATACAGAGTGACATCACCGCTCTCCAGATATAAGATATATTATACAGAGTGACATCACCGCTCTCCAGATATAAGATATATTATACAGAGTGACATCACCGCTCTCCAGATATAAGATATATTATACAGAGTGACATCACCGCTCTCCAGATATAAGATATATTATACAGAGTGACATCACCGCTCTCCAGATATAAGATATATTATACAGGAGTGACATCACCACTCTCCAGATATAAGATATATTATACAGGAGTGACATCACCACTCTCCAGATATAAGATATATTATACAGAGTGACATCACCACTCTCCAGATATAAGATATATTATACAGAGTGACATCACCGCTCTCCAGATATAAGATATATTATACAGAGTGACATCACTACTCTCCAGATATAAGATATATTATACAGAGTGACATCACTACTCTCCAGATATAAGATATATTATACAGAGTGACATCACTGCTCTCCAGATATAAGATATATTATACAGAGTGACATCACCGCTCTCCAGATATAAGATATATTATACAGAGTGACATCACCGCTCCCCATATATATTATACAGAGTGACATCACCGCTCCCCAGATATATTATACAGAGTGACATCACCGCTCCCCAGATATAAGATATATTATACAGAGTGCCATGCAGATATAGGATATATTATACAGGGAGGGGGAGGGGGGGTGAAGAGTCAGAGATGGAGGAGACAGGAAGATCAGATTTGTCAGTAGATAAAGTTGTATGAGAAGTTTGCCGCCTCCGCCTTTGTAGCTGATGATATCCTCACTGCACTGATATGTGTGCTGGGGGTAGATGGGGGGGGGGGGGGGGGTGATGTTCTGCAGATCTCTAGAACAGCCAGCGATGGAATAATCTGCAGAACTGATCACATATATTGGTTGTGGACAGACAGATACACCCATATCCTGACATATAGGAAATGCTTCTGCCCCTAGGTGGGGTGTATAGTGGCGTCAGGTGTTGGGGTGTATAGGGGGTGTCAGGTTTTATTGGGGTGTATAGGGGGTGTCAGGTTTTATAGGGGTGTTGGGGTGTATAGGGGATGTCAGGTGTTGGGGTGTATAGGGGGTGTCAGGTTTTATAGGGGTGTCAGGTGTTATAGGGGAGTCAGGGTGTATAGGGGGCGTCCGGTGTCGCTCACACGGAGGGGGGGGGGGTCTCTGGACAGGAAAGCGGGGGCCATTGAAGATACAGACAGCAGTTGGTGTCAGGCAGCTCGGTGGACGGAGGATCAGGTGTTGGGGTATATAGAGGTGTCAGGTGTATAGGGGGTGTTGGGTGTATAGGGGGTGTCAGGTGTTTGGGTGTATAGGGGGTGTCAAGTGTTATAGGGGTTTCAGGTGTTGGGGTGTATAGGGGGATGTGAGGTGTTATAGGGGTGTCAGGTGTCGCTCACACGGAGGGGGGGGGGGTCTCTGGACAGGAAAGCGGGGGCCACTGAAGACAGACAGCAGTTGGTGTCAGGCAGCTCAGCGGGCGGAGGATCAGGTGTTGGGTGTATAGGGGGTGTTAGGTGTATGCGGGGTATATTGGGGGTGTCAGGTGTCACTCACACGGAGGGGGGAAGGGGGGTCTCTGGACAGGAAAGCAGGGGCCACTGACAGCAGTTGGTGTCAGGCAGCTCAGCAGACGGAGGGTAGAGGTGTTGAGGTGTATAGGGAGTGTCAGGTGTTGGGGTGTATAGGGGGTTTCAGGTTTTGGGGTGTATAAGAGGTGTCAGGTGTATAGTTGGTGTCAGGTGTCACTCACAGGAAAGGGAGGGGGGTCTCTGGACAGGAAAGCGGGGGCCACAGACAGCAGTTGAAGTCAGGCAGCTCGGCGTATGGAGGATCAGGTTGCTTCGGAGGGAAGACTTCACCCGCCTAGTTACCTGGCAGGAGCCGTCAGCAGGTGTCTTGTTCCAATTATCACAGCCCCTCCCGAGCCAGCAATGAGGGACCCCTCCCTGCTGAGGAATGGAGGGCCCCTCCTTGTCACAGAGCAGAGAGGGGGACAGGACGGACCTGTTGTACCAGGCACGGTGTGACACGCCACAAAGGGAACACCGATGAATGAAGGGTCAGCTCTGTGGATCACAGCCTTGCAGTGCCGGGGGGAGGGGGGCTGTATAAAATGTCTGGAATGGTCCTGATCACACCGACAATGAACTGGTTACACCGGTCACAGCGGTTCAAGTCAACAACCTTTACCGACTGCCACCCACTGGTGGCACACCGCCTGGCATTCATTGCCTTCCATATACCAGACACGTCCATTATCCTGGACAGGCAGCCATACCTCCCCAGTGTAGAGAGGACCTGTCTTAGGAGCAAATATTCCCTCCATAAATAGGATACAAAGCCTAGGAAGGGAGCAGGAAAGGCTGCCCCCTGAAGGAGACACGTGGAGGTGACATTGTCAGGCTCGGTGTAATATAAGACCAGAGCAGGGAGTGGAAAGTCACAGATAAGATGCTTCCTCCTTGTGTGCTGGGGGTGTCACAGACAGAAAATGCTCTACAGCACGATGTGGCCAGAGAGGGATCACTTTTGAGGCAGGTGGCCAGAGAGGGATCACTTTTGAGGCAGTGGGCCAGCTACGGGATCACTCTTGAGGCAGTGGGCCAGCTACGGGATCACTCTTGAGGCAGGTGGCCAGCTACGGGATCACTCTTGAGGCAGGTGGCCAGCTACGGGATCACTCTTGAGGCAGGTGGCCAGCTACGGGATCACTCTTGAGGCAGGTGGCCAGCTACGGGATCACTCTTGAGGCAGGTGGCCAGCTACGGGATCACTCTTGAGGCAGGTGGCCAGCTACGGGATCACTCTTGAGGCAGGTGGCCAGCTACGGGATCACTCTTGAGGCAGGTGGCCAGCTACGGGATCACTCTTGAGGCAGGTGGCCAGCTACGGGATCACTCTTGAGGCAGGTGGCCAGCTACGGGATCACTCTTGAGGCAGGTGGCCAGCTACGGGATCACTCTTGAGGCAGGTGGCCAGCTACGGGATCACTCTTGAGGCAGGTGGCCAGCTACGGGATCACTCTTGAGGCAGGTGGCCAGCTACGGGATCACTCTTGAGGCAGGTGGCCAGCTACGGGATCACTCTTGAGGCAGGTGGCCAGCTACGGGATCACTCTTGAGGCAGGTGGCCAGCTACGGGATCACTCTTGAGGCAGGTGGCCAGCTACGGGATCACTCTTGAGGCAGGTGGCCAGCTGAGGGATCACTCTGAGGCAGGTGGCCAGCTGAGGGATCACTCTGAGGCAGGTGGCCAGCTGAGGGATCACTCTGAGGCAGGTGGCCAGCTGAGGGATCACTCTGAGGCAAGTGGCCAGCTGAGGGATCACTCTGAGGCAAGTGGCCAGCTGAGGGATCACTCAGGCAAGTGGCCAGCTGAGGGATCACTCTGAGGCAAGTGGCCAGCTGAGGGATCACTCTGAGGCAAGTGGCCAGCTGAGGGATCACTCTGAGGCAGGTGGCCAGCTGAGGGATCACTCTGAGGCAGGTGGCCAGCTACGGGATCACTCTGAGGCAGGTGGCCAGCTACGGGATCACTCTGAGGCAGGTGGCCAGCTACGGGATCACTCTGAGGCAGGTGGCCAGCTACGGGATCACTCTGAGGCAGGTGGCCAGCTACGGGATCACTCTGAGGCAGGTGGCAGGTAGGAATCACTTTGACACAGCGGCCAGAGAGGGATCATTTTGATGCAGTGATCACTTTGATGCAGTGGGCAGAGAGGGATCACTTGGAGGTGGATGGCCAGAGAGGGATCACTTTCTTGTAGTTGGTGACACTGTTCCTGAAATGTTACGGTTTGGGTTTCTTTGACAGCAGATACAATTATTACACCTCGGTTAGTGTATTACTATTCAGTTTCTATCTGATGCTTTAGTGTTTCTAGATCTAGTAATATTACTACCAGATGTTCCTAATAGATCCGGCGTTTTACAATGCGGTTGTAGCATGTCACAGGATGTGATAATGGGGGAAAATACAGCAGCTTGTCACCTTCTCTGTGTGTTACAAGAAGACACTGTTGCTTTTATAACTAATTAGAAGGAAGTTCTGTGAAATAATGTTAAACTGAACAAATTACAATCTGCTTGTACAATCGTCTTTGGATTTTACAACAATTATGCAATTGGCCAGAGAGGGACCACTCTGAGGCAGGTGGCCAGAGAGGGACCACTCTGAGGCAGGTGGCCAGAGAGAGACCACTCTGAGGCAGTGGGCCAGAGAGAGACCACTCTGAGGCAGTGGGCCAGAGAGAGACCACTCTGAGGCAGTGGGCCAGAGAGAGACCACTCTGAGGCAGTGGGCCAGAGAGGGACCACTCTGAGGCAGTGGGCCAGAGAGAGACCACTCTGAGGCAGTGGGCCAGAGAGAGACCACTCTGAGGCAGTGGGCCAGAGAGGGACCACTCTGAGGCAGTGGGCCAGAGAGGGACCACTCTGAGGCAGTGGGCCAGAGAGGGACCACTCTGAGGCAGTGGGCCAGAGAGAGACCACTCTGAGGCAGTGGGCCAGAGAGAGACCACTCTGAGGCAGTGGGCCAGAGAGAGACCACTCTGAGGCAGTGGGCCAGAGAGAGACCACTCTGAGGCAGTGGGCCAGAGAGAGACCACTCTGAGGCAGTGGGCCAGAGAGGGACCACTCTGAGGCAGTGGGCCAGAGAGGGATCACTTTATTTTATCATATATTTTACACGTACTGTACATTCATATAAAAACATTGTGTAACATACTACAACTACATTATAAAACACCAGATCTACTAGGACCATCTGATTCAAATATTACTGGATCCATACATCAGACAGGAACTGGGTAGTGATAGGAAGGATTATTACACCTCGATCACTGTACTGCATCTGCAGCCTTGTAAAAGGAAAAAAAACAATCCAGTAATTAAGATAACATTTCTGTAACGAATGATGTCACAAACTGTATAAGCAAAGGGAGGAACCCTTTACAGGGGTCCAGATAAGGGAATGCCATGGCGGTTGTCTGGCAAACATGGGATCTGTATAGTTGGTCTTTCAGCATCCTAACAAACCACCACCCAACAGCAAACTCAGAACCCCCAGAAACCACATCGTAGACAGCTACCAGACCAATAATTAAAGGGACCACATTTTAGGGACACCAGAGGCCACCTGAATGATAATACCTTCCATGTCACAAGACCACTTCATGCAGGAACTGAGACCACCCTCTTCTAAGTCCCAAGACCACTTCATATAGGAATAGATACCACCTCCTCCCGAGTCACAAGACCACTTCATACAGGAACTGAAACCACCACTTCTCAAGGCACAAGGACACATCATATAGGAACTGAGACCACCAAATCACTCTTCCTGAGTCGCAAAACCACTTCATACAGAAACTGAAACGACCACCTCCAGAGTCACTTCATACAGAACTGAAACTACCATTTCTCAAGACACAAGGCCCCCTTCTGAATTACAAGACCACTTCATAGAGGAACTGAGACCACCTCCTGAATGACAAAACCACTTCATACAGGAACTGAGACCACCACCTCCTCGAGTCACAAGACAACTTCATACAGAAACTGAGACCACCACCTCCTCGAGTCACAAGACTACGTTATACAGGAACTGAGACCACCACCTCCTTGAGTCAGAAGACCACTTTATACAGGAACTTAGAACACTGCCTCAAAAATCACGAGACCATCTCTTCCAGAGCCACAAGAGGATTTCATAAAAGGAACTGAAACCACCACCTCCAGAATTACAAGACCACTTCATACAGGAATGGACACCACCTCTTTCCACATCGCAAGACCACTTCATACAGGAAATGAGATGACCAAGTCCAGAATCACTTCATACAGCACTAAAACTACCATTTAAGGTCACTTCATACAGGAACTGAGACCACTAGTTCGAGAGTCACAAGACAACTTTAGACTGGAACTGAGATGACCACCTCCAGAATTAAAAGACCACTTTATGAAGGAACAAAGACCACCTCCCTCTTCCAGAGTCACAAAACCATTTTAATATGGGAACTGAGACCACCACCTCCCGAGTCACAAGACCACAACTTTCAGAGTCACAAGACCACTTCATCCGGGAACTAAGACCATCACCTTCTGAATTACAAGATCACTTTATAAAAGGAACTGGGACCACCATACAAGATCACTTTATAAAGGAACTGGGACCACCACCTTCTGAACTACAAGCTCACTTCATAAAAGGAACTGAGACCACAACCTCCAGAGTCACAAGACTATTTTATATAGGAATTGAGACCACCACCTCCCAAGTCACAAGACCACTTCATACAGGCCCGAAGACCACCACCTCCCGAGTCACAAGACTACTTTGTACAGATACTAAAACCACATGTTCTTAAATCACAAGACCACCTGAGGTAGGTTTCTCAAACCATCAACTCCAGAATTAGCAGAGCCCCCCTTAAAGACATCAAGACCACCACCCACAGAATCCCAAATCCAATTCATACAGACACTGAGACCACCACCTCCACAGCTGCAAGACCATCACTTCTAGAACACCACATGTTACAGAAACAGAGACCACTTCCTCCAATTAGGAGACCCTATTATACAGGACCCAGGTGGCCTTCACTTTCAGAGTCAAAAGACCCCAGAAATTTGAGGCCACCAACTGCTAAGCTATAAGAAGCTATGGTTATATAATTAGCTTACAAAAATGTGAGACCCCCTCGATCTCCTAGATTTCCAGAAATCTGGGGCCATTCAAACCACCATTTTCTCTAAAGACGGAAGGCGACATGAAACTATAAATGGATAGCAAAGCCTCATACAAAGGAAACGAAAGTAACAGCACAGCAAATACAACGCTCAGGTCCCACCGCCTCTTACAAAATGGTGGTCTGGGTCTGTGGGCCATACATGGCCTAGGACACCAAATATCGCCTCAAAGTCTACATGAGGAAACTCAGGTAAGAAACAATGGAGGACCCTCCACAGGTAAAGGTCCCCGAACTCACCATCCATGGTCCCACCCAATCTCATCACGGAATAGAAACCACCCTTTTATAAAACCCTCCTATTGGTTTCACTAACCTTCGGGGCGAGCCTCGTCCTCCGGTCCCAGTCTCGAGCCTTCGCAAGTCAGATCGTCCCGGCCGATCGCTGCCAACAAAACAAACGACACATTTAAACCCCAAAAAAAAAATTCCACCCGTTCTAAAAAAACAAAACAAAAAATGACAATCAGAACTCGAAGGCAAATTTCTTTTGTTTGGTGAAAATGCCGCCCACGAGTAAACTTCCCAGAAGTGTTAGGGGAGAAAGCACTGCGCCCCCTTTGAAGTTGGGGTGAGAGGGGGTGGAGGGGAAGAGGAATGGAGGGAGGGGGCGGAGCATCCTTTAACTTGTTTTTCGAGATAAGGAGCAAAAAAAAAAAAGAAAGACAGACGACATTTTCCATGCAGCCAGCGCAGGGCGCCTCATACACCTCGGGTGCAAAGAAAGGGCATCCGAGGAGGTGACGCTGCTGACATCTGAGGATGATGATTCCGCACAGATTTCACCAATAGAAAAGGGTTTGTACCACAATTTTTTTTTATTTTTTTTTTTTTCTTACCCAGATTTTTGATTTTTCACACAAAGCACTGACTGGTATACTCATTCAGGTGTACAGACTCCTCCCCCTGGACTGAAATGGCTTCCTCTGATTTCACTGCACACTGTGAGCCTCTCACAATGTGCATTAGAAGCTGCAGCAAGTCAGTTAGAGCCCCGCCCCATTTCCTAGCTGGAGGACATCCAGCCTGGCCCCGCCCCTTTCATTAGATTTCAGTTCTGTCAATTATGGAGGCTCAGCATCACATGTGGGCATTACCTTTGCAAGTACAGGCTGCCTAGGACCGCCCACTCCTCCAGACTGACACCCACCCATCAAGACATTTTGGTAATTGCAAAACTTCTCCCACTGCTTGCATCAGGGCTTGAGAGAAGTACTGAGGCATGGGGGCTGTGTTGATTTTTGGGAAGCTGTATAAAGCGCCCGGCTGACCCCTTCCACCAGCCATGATCTGCCTGCTTTGCATTAAGGAGCACAGAGACCCAGTGATGACATCATTGGGTGTAGAAAAAAAAAAAAAAAAAAAAGTATGCAGTGAATACGGAAAAGTTTTATTTAGAACTGCCATTAGCATGTTGGTAAGTAGTGTACAAAATGCCCCCCCCCCCTTACAGCCGAGGCCAAAACGGCCCCCCCTTACAGCCGAGGCCAAAACGGCCCCCCCTTACAGCCGAGGCCAAAACGGCCCCCCCTTACAGCCGAGGCCAAAACGGCCCCCCCCTTACAGCCGAGGCCAAAACGGCCCCCCCCCCCTTACAGCCGAGGCCAAAACGGCCCCCCCCCCCCTTACAGCCGAGGCCAGAACGGCCCCCCTTACAGCCGAGGCCAGAACGGCCCCTTACAGTGTGAAGGAGAATTCCCCCTTCCAGTGGAGGCGAGAAAGCCCCGTCTTTCAGTGGTGAGGAAAATTTCCCCCTTTCAGTGGAAGCAAGAATGCCCCCATTTCAGTGGTGAGGAAAATTCCCCCCTTCCTGGAGAGGAGAATGCCCCCATTTCAGTGGTGAGGAAAATTCCCCCCTTCCAGTGGAGGCGAGAATGCCCCCATTTCAGTGGTGAGGAAAATTCCCCCCTTCCTGGAGAGGAGAATGCCACCCTTTCAGTGGTGAGGAAAATTCCCCCCTTCCAGTGGAGGCGAGAATGCCCCCCTTTCAGTGGTGAGGAAAATTCCCCCCTTTCTGGAGAGGAGAATGCCCCCCTTTCAGTAGTGAGGAAAATTCCCCCATTCCTGTGGAGGCGAGAATGCCCCCCTTTCAGTGGTGAGGAAAATTCCCCCCTTCCTGGAGAGGAGAATGCCCCCCTTTCAGTAGTGAGGAAAATTCCCCCCTTCCTGTGGAGAGGAGAATGCCCCCCTTTCAGTGGTGAGGAAAATGTCCCCCTTTCAGTGGAAGCAAGAATGCCCCCATTTCAGTGGTGAGGAAAATTCCCCCTTCCAGTGGAGGCGAGAATGCCCCCCTTTAAAAATCAATGGTGTCATGCTGCTGGTTCTGCCAAGTGGTGTTGGCCCCGGTAATTTTGAGGTACCATCAGATGGAACATCAATCAGCCACAGTTCAAGTAACCCCTAGCAACCTCTAGAGGAAACTCGAGTGAGAATTGCTGGTCTAGGAAAACTATAATTGAATGGGGAGGAAGGAGCACCTGGTGTCAGGAATAATGAAGTTCTTGGTCAGAGAATACAATTGTCTATTGAAACAGTAAAAACGTACAGATCGTCCAACGCTTTTCAGAGGAACGGCCTCCCCCTGCTTCAGGCCTATTGGTACATGCCAACGGAGATGGGTGTCCTTATCACACAAGGCCAATGTTTCCCATTACAAGAATTTGGTACCACCTACCTCCATTAGCGTGTTCCAACAGCCCTGAACAAGGGGGGGGGGGGGGGGGAAGGCAATTCTGCTGAAACGCGTCGGCTCAATTTGTAACGACTGTATTTTCCCGCCAAGAGTTGCATTATTCTGGACACTCCTTCCTTCCCCGTTCCAAGTCTGGTCCCAGCTCTGTCGTACCAGTAAAGTAGCAGCCCACATCTCCAAAAGGGAGATGAGCATAGCCACTCCCCCGCGGAACCACCTAATGACTACCAGTAACCGTCAGTCCAGCACGGTCTTTAGCTCAAATAAAAGAACTATAAGGATGTGCTTCAAATTAAACCAAGATTATTAATTTTGCTGAACCAATCAAAACATGATTGATAAATTCAGGAGGATTCTGAGCTCACATGGAATGTTACAGCCAATTAAAATAAGACTTTCCGTAATAAGGGGCCCATCTAGCACCATAATAATGCAAACCTTCCCTTTGTGTCCCAACTCCTCTAACTGCCAGGTACGTGTGGATTCATTTCACTGCTCCTCAAACTCTCATACACCATGGGGGCTTCCAGTACTGCAGACACAGAGTCTGAGAGGGTGTCAGGAAAAGGTTTTGCCCGTTGGGTGCTAAAGGTATACAATGTCTGGCTATACCTAGTCACTTTGGTGAGTATTACTTTTATTCAGTGGCTCTTCAGGAGCCTCAAGCCTGTGGCTCTTCAGCAGCCTCGAGCCCACAGGCTGCCCCCCCCCCCCCTCAAGCCACACGTGGGCCTGCCACGATGCAGAGTGACACCAGGAAAAGCGATTCACATGGCAGGAATCTTAATGACCATTATCATCTCCCCGGCAATTACACGGCCGGATGCCAAAGTATGTCACGGAGCCCCGCAATTATCTCCACAACAAGCCGGGGAGGGGAGGGGCCGCGTCCAGGGAGGTGCCGACGACAGGATTCACTTCCCACCTGGCCTGTCACAGAACAGGGCCAACGGTTTCAGGACACGCCTTCTATTCAAAGCTGTTAAAAATGCCAAGCAGGCTAAAGGGGTATTAAAAACTGGTCCTGGCCAACCGCCACCTGGCAACACCCCAGACCAAGCTCAGGTGGTGCGGAACGCCATTTAACCCCTTCAAGGCGAACAAAGAAGCACCCATTACTGGGCCAGTGTACGACAGGATTACAGGGTACTTGGGCTGGGTTAGGATGACTATACGAGGTAGACCTTCTCAACCAGGGGTCTGTCCAACCCTAGGGGTCCTCTAGACTAGTTACTAGGGGTTCCTAGAGTGGGCATTCTTCCCACTGACCCCCAATGTAAGGGACATTCTTCCCACTGACCTCCAATGTAAGGAGACATTCTTCCCACTTACCACCAATGTAAGGAACATTCTTCCCACTGACCACCAATGTAAGGGACATTCTTCCCACTGACCTCCAATGTAAGGAGACATTCTTCTCACTGACCTCCAATGTAAGGAAACATTCTTCCCACTGACCACCAACGTAAGGAACATTCTTCCCACTGACCACCAATGTAAGGAGCATTCTTCCCACTGACCACCAACGTAAGGAGCATTCTTCCCACTTACCACCAATGTAAGGAGCATTCTTCCCACTGACCACCAACGTAAGGAGCATTCTTCCCACTGACCACCAATGTAAGGGACATTCTTCCCACTGACCACCAATGTAAGGGACATTCTTCCCACTGATCACCAATGTAAGGAATATTCTTCCCACTGACCTCCAATGTAAGGAATATTCTTCCCACTGACCTCCAATGTAAGGAATATTCTTCCCAATTACCACCAATGTAAGGAACATTCTTCCCACTGACCACCAATGTAAGGGACATTCTTCCCACTGACCACCAATGTAAGGGACATTCTTCCCACTGACCACCAATGTAAGGGACATTCTTCCCACTGACCACCAATGTAAGGGACATTCTTCCCACTGACCACCAATGTAAGGAACATTCTTCCCACTGACCACCAATGTAAGGAACATTCTTCCCACTGACCACCAATGTAAGGAACATTCTTCCCACTGACCACCCTAGCAATGGGACCCTTTCCCACCAATCTAAGTATCAGTAGATATAACAATTATCAGCGGGGATCCCCAAGAAAAGTGACTTTAGGGTTCCTCCATGTTAAGCACACAGGAAAGGCCGATACCAGCAGAACTGATTGAGCAGATACAACGTACGGGAAGACGTCTTTCCAAGACTCTGAGGACTGCAATCTCTATGTAAGCCGGTCTCATACTACCTGGCCCTACACTCGTCAATATGAAAAAATGGGGTCCTGAAATGCTAAGATAGATGACCCCCCAAATTATATTTCCCACACTTCGAAAATTAAATTGATTAAACGCTGTGATACAACTATGGGGGGGAATCAACTGAATTCTGGAGTACGATCGAGGAACAGAATGTGGTCAACTTGGGGCACCTCACGCCTTCCGTCGGAAATGATACTTGGAAACCCATACACACAGTTGTGTTTGTGATTTGCCCGATTCGCTCCGATGAATAGAACGTCTGTGGCTAGGTACATCCCTTGTGTGTCAGGAACACGCGTAACATCGCAGAGAAACGCGTTGCCCTTTAGCAGACTTGTGGCGGTGCCATTATTTGTTAATGGGGGATCAACAATTATGGGCATTATTTGTTAATGCCCCCCCCCCCCCTACGCATCTAGTAGTGCACACCAAACCGCAAGGTGCCTCAGCAATTTTGATAAAGGGTCGGAGACTTCTTTTGTGCGTTTCCCTCTCACAGGGCAGCCTGTTGTGCCTGTATTGTGTGATCCAACCCATTCAGAAAGACAAAACACGTTAGCTTCCTTCACCAGGCTCCTCTGAAGATTCTGTGATATCTAATAGAAGAGGTCCCTCAAAACTCTGCCGACTAATCGAAGGAGGTCTCCCAAAACTCTGCCGACTAATCGAAGGAGGTCTCCCAAAACTCTGCCGACTAATCGAAGGAGGTCTCCCAAAACTCTGCCGACTAATCGAAGGAGGTCTCCCAAAACTCTGCCGACTAATCGAAGGAGGTCTCCCAAAACTCTGCCGACTAATCGAAGGAGGTCTCCCAAAACTCTGCCGACTAATCGGAGGAGGTCTCCCAAAACTCTGCCGACTAATCGAAGGAGGTCTCCCAAAACTCTGCCGACTAATAGAAGGAGGTCTCCCAAAACTCTGCCGACTAATCGAAGGAGGTCTCCCAAAACTCTGCCGACTAATAGAAGAGGTCTCCCAAAACTCTGCCGACTAATAGAAGAGGTCCCCCAAAACACTGCCGACTAATCGAAGGAGGTCTCCAAAAACACTGCCAACTAATCGAAGGAGGTCTCCCAAAACACTGCCGACTAATCGAAGGAGGTCTCCCAAAACTCTGCCGACTAATCGAAGGAGGTCTCCCAAAACTCTGCCGACTAATCGAAGGAGGTCTCCCAAAACTCTGCCGACTAATCGAAGGAGGTCTCCCAAAACTCTGCCGAATAGAAGAGGTCCTTCAAAACTCTGCTGAGTAATAGAAGTCGTCATCCAAAACGCTGCCAACTAATAGAAGAGGTCCCCCAAAACTGGTGAGCATGCCGTTGCACCTGTTTTGTGTGATCCAAGCTTAAAACGTTCAGAAAAACAAAATGCGTTACGTCCCATCACCTGGCCCCTCTGAAGATTCCATGATGTCATATGGGGCCATTACCCAGAATCCTCCTGTCCTGAAGTCAGGTCTGATGGTCTCTTCGCAGCATTAAAGATCCCCCTATAAAACAAGTGGGCGGAATCCGGGGGGGCTCTTTTTTTTTTTTTCCAATAATCTTTTTTTTCTTTTATCCCCGATAAGATCACTCATTGATCAGATTTGATTTCTGTATACTTCCACTTTTTTAAATTATTATTCTGAAATCACATCACTAAAAGAAGCTCCGATGCACCCGATTGGCTGCTGGAATCTGGGGTATCACCAAAGTCCAGATGGTCCACTGTATCAGGGGACATTAAGGCAGTGAAAAAAGAATGCCGTTGTCCTTGTCGGCCACTACGGGGCGTGCAGCCGGCAGCCACGCGGAGGAAAAAGTGTTCTGTGCCCAGGTGAGCCCCCCTCCCCCTCACCCACCGCACAAAGGAGCTGAACTGGGCGGGGACGCGGCGTTTATGGTCGCAGTTGAGAGGACTTTGGTCAGAGTGTCCTGCCGCTCCCTTTCCAGGGGCTCGTAACAACCCCCGGAGCAAAGCATGCAACCTGATATAGCAACCTGCTGCTCATGTGACACCCTGAGGAGGGTCACCTGTCACCCCCACAGCCTAGGGAGAAGGTGGGTGATGGCAGCTAAACCTCACAACCAGTTATAATGCCTACGCTGCCGAATAACCAGATTCCTCGACAACCACAAACACCCTGCAAGGCTCAGGAGAGGCTGAGCTATTGCCCCACATAGGGCCTATGACATACCATAGTATTGCTTCAATAAGAGGTCACCTACTGCTCTCACCGTCCTAGAGTCCACCATGGCCATCAACAATCATTCCAACACCCACAAACGCACTGCGACCTACAGGAGGAGAGATGGTAGACATCTGCAGACACCTCATAAGAAAGAAGGTCCCCTAAAACTCTGCCAACTAATAGAAGAGGCCCCCCAAAACTCTGCCTAAACAAAGAGGGGGCCCAAAACTCTACCTGCTAATCAAAGAGGGGGCCCAAAACTCTACCTGCTAATCGAAGAGGGGGCCCAAAACTCTACCTGCTAATAGAAGAGGAGGCCCAAAACTCTACCTGCTAATAGAAGAGGGGGCCCAAAACTCTACCTGCTAATAGAAGAGGGGGCCCAAAACTCTACCTGCTAATAGAAGAGGGGGCCCAAAACTCTACCTGCTAATAGAAGAGGGGGCCCAAAACTCTACCTGCTAATCAAAGAGGGGGCCCAAAACTCTACTGACTCAGAAGAGGGGGCCCAAAACTCTACTGACTCATAGAAGAGGGGCCCAACTCTGCAGAACTTTTATTGTAGAGAAAGGCACTGTTGCCCAAAAAAAACAAAAAAAAAAAACCCCTCCCAACATGCCCTCATATCAGAGCGCCCTGACGATGTGACCAACTGCAGCTCCAACAAACTGTGCCATAGAAAGTAAGGCTGGGTTCACACCTATGCAAATTGGATGCAGGTTTCACCGCATCCAATTCACATGACAGGAGAGCGTTACCGGCTCTAAATGGAGCCGGTCACACCCCTCTGGGGCAGACACGGTCCGCATTTTGAAAGGGTCCTGTGTGTCTTTGGCTCTGAATCAGGTGTGAATTCAGGCAGATATTTGGACCTGATTCGCACCTGAAATCGGTGAACCGGTACACCTGTGCAAGACTGAAGGGGAGGGAGGCCTAACAATTGTCGTAGTGAGAAGGATGGGGAGAGGAGCCGGTACACCTGTGCAAGACTGAAGGGGAGGCCGGAGGTAGGCCTAACAGTTGGAGTAGTGAGAAGGATGAGGAGAGGAGGCTTAACAATTGGCATAATGAGCAGGATGAGGAGGGGAGGCGGTACACCTGTGCAAGTCAGAAGGGGAGGCCGGAGGGAGGCTTAACAATTGGCATAGTGAGCCGGATAAGGAAAGGAGGCCAGAGGGAGGCTTAACATGTGGAGTAGTGAGCAGGATGAGGAGAGGAGCAGGTACACCTGTGCTAGACTGAAGGGGAGGCCAGAGGGAGGCCTAACAATTGGTGTTGTGTGCTGGATGAGGAGAGGAGGCCAGAGGGAGGCTTAACAATTGGCATAGTGAGCCGGATAAGGAAAGGAGGGAGGCTTAACATGTGGAGTAGTGAGCAGGATGACAAGAGGAGGCCAGTACACCTGTGCTAGACTGAAGGAGAGGCCGGAGGGAGGCCTAACAGTTGGAGTAGTGAGAAGGATGAGGAGTGGAGGCCAGAGGGAGGCTTGACAATTGAAGTAATGAGCAGGATGAGGAGAGGAGACGGTACACCTGTGCAAGTCAGAAGGGGAGGCCAGAGGGAGGCTAAATTGGCATAGTGAGCCGGATAAGGAAAGGAGGCCGGAGGGAACTTTAACATGTGGAGTAGTGAGCAGGATGAGGAGAGGAGGCCAGTACACCTGTGCTAGACTGAAGGGGAGGCCAGAGGGAGGCTTAACAATTGGCGTAGTGAGAAGGATGAGGAGAGGAGCCGATTCACCTGTGCAAGACTGAAGGGGAGGCCGGGGAGGGAGGCCTAACAGTTGCAGTAGTGAGAAGGATGAGGAGAGGAGGCAAGAGAGAGGCTTAACAATTGGCGTAGTGAGAAGGATGAGGAGAGGAGTCTGTACACTTGTGATAGACTGAAGGGAGGCTGGAGGGAGGCCTAACAATTGGTGAAATGGGAAGGATGAGGAGAACAGGTTTAACAATTTGCGCGGCGAGAAGGACAAGAAGAGGAGTCGGTCCACCTGTGCAAGTCTGAAGGGGAGGCCGGAGCTCATGACCTCCCTCCATGGATGGGCGATGTACCTGCCATCACCGTCCTCCTTCCTACCACCTCCACTGGGTGTCCTCACCATGCAACCCCCACTGCGATTCCCTCTCCTCCAGCACATGGCATGCCCTCCACACCAGAGCCGCCGGGGGAAGAGTGACACGTCAGTGGTGCGCAATGCCAGACTCTCTGTGGGTCGTCTTTTTTTTTTGGGGGGGGGGGGGTTCTGGATTTTGCATCTTTCAGTATGGAGGCCACGTGCAGCCTCACACCTCGAAACATCTGCAGTAACAGAAGCTGGAGGGGGGTTGGAGGAGACTCGGAAAAAGCAAAAATGCAAAGCAGGTTATTAAAATCTCCGGGTCTGGCTGGAGGGGGTGCAAGTGATGAGATGCTGCCCCTCCCCCCTCCCCTCAGGACAAGGTGAGGGGTACAGGTAGACTAATCAAACACAACGCCCTGTTGGCACAGAGTACCAGGATGCTGGCAGCTCGCCCCCCCCCCCACCTCCTTCTCGCTGGCAGAGTCCCACAAGAAAGCTGTGTTTACCCACAGGAGACAAAAAGTCCAGAGAGAAGGGGGGAGAGCGCACAGGACGAGGAGGGCGAGATGCCTCCGAAACTCACATCAAAGACAAAGCCCCCCCCCCCCCCCCCCCACTGAAACTAGGCCACGTCCCCGAGACACTTCACGTTTTATTCTGAGATACAAAAAGGGGAACTGTGACCCTCCAGCATGTGACACGGCAAGCAGCCGTCATGTGATTAGAGTGCCAGCTCTGGAGGTGGAGGGGGGGGGGCACAGACCATGGGTGGTGATAAGATGGGTGAGGCTGCTGACACTGGAGGATTGTGGGTGAGATAGAGCCGCTGAGTCAGACCCTGAAATCACATGCTGAAGAAATATCCCCCCACCAGCAGAAAAAGGGACATTAAAAAGAGGACATGGGAACCCCCCCCCCCCCGGGGGGCCGCCCCCCGCGTGTCGCAATGGTGGTTGTGAGTCAAAGTGAAGAGTCTGAGCTGAGGTGAACCACAAACGGCAGCCTGACGACATGGGGGGTCTCCTGGGGGGAAGGGGGGGGGGGGTTTCCTGGGTGGGGGGGGGGCACAAAAGTGCCGACAATGCACAACGAGAGAGGAGAGGGCCTCGGGTTCAACTATTTTACAGCAAGAACCAAATCACCCTACAGATACAGTGCTCAGCGACACTTCACTGCAATATAGAGTGTCAGCTGTGTGCAGTAGATGCAGTGTAGAGTGTCAGCTGTGTGTAGTACATGCAGTGTAGAGTGTCAGCTGTGTGTAGTACATGCAATGTAGAGTGTCAGCTGTGTGCAGTAGCTGCAGTGTAGAGTGTCAGCTGTGTGCAGTAGCTGCAGTGTAGAGTGTCAGCTGTGTGCAGTAGATGCAGTGTAGAGAGTCAGCTGTGTGTAGTAGATGCAGTGTAGAGAGTCAGCTGTGTGCAGTAGATGCAGTGTAGAATGTCAGCTGTGTGTAGTAGATGCAGTGTAGAATGTCAGCTGTGTGTAGTAGATGCAGTGTAGAGTGTCAGCTGTGTGCAGTAGATGCAGTGTAGAGAGTCAGCTGTGTGCAGTAGATGCAGTGTAGAATGTCAGCTGTGTGTAGTAGATGCAGTGTAGAGTGTCAGCTGTGTGCAGTAGATGCAGTGTATAGAGAGTCAGCTGTGTGCAGTAGATGCAGTGTAGAGTGTCAGCTGTGTGCAGTAGATGCAGTGTAGAATGTCAGCTGTGTGCAGTAGATGCAGTGTAGAGAGTCAGCTGTGTGCAGTAGATGCAGTGTAGAGTGTCAGCTGTGTGCAGTAGATGCAGTGTAGAGAGTCAGCTGTGTGCAGTAGATGCAGTGTAGAGTGTCAGCTGTGTGCAGTAGATGCAGTGTAGAGAGTCAGCTGTGTGCAGTAGATGCAGTGTAGAATGTCAGCTGTGTGCAGTAGATGCAGTGTAGAGAGTCAGCTGTGTGCAGTAGATGCAGTGTAGAGAGTCAGCTGTGTGCAGTAGATGCAGTGTAGAGTGTCAGCTGTGTGCAGTAGATGCAGTGTAGAGAGTCAGCTGTGTGCAGTAGATGCAGTGTAGAGTGTCAGCTGTGTGCAGTAGATGCAGTGTATAGAGAGTCAGCTGTGTGCAGTAGATGCAGTGTAGAGTGTCAGCTGTGTGTATGGGGACAATCAGCCCATCAGGGTGCAGCACAGCAACAAGTGGGGCCCAGCAATGTGTGGCGGGGTTGGGATGGGAGGACCCTGGAGACCAAACAGTCGCAGAGCATGTCTCTGCCAAGCACCAGGCAAATAGGAGGCGGCAGATAAGAGCGTGCGTGGGGCGGGACGGGGCAGATAAGGACCCCCTGCCCTTCCCGGGTCTCCTGTCACTGCTGGGACCCTGTGCATGAAAGAATGACAGCGCAGCCACCACCTCAGGACTACTACGCCTCCCATACAGCACTACTACTACTACTCCCACACAGCACTACTACTACTACTCCCACACAGCACTACTACTACTACTCCCCACACAGCACTACTACTACTACTACTACTCCCACACAGCACTACTACTACTACTCCCCACACAGCACTACTACTACTACTACTCCCACACAGCACTACTACTACTACTACCACACAGCACTACTACTACTACTACCACACAGCACTACTACTACTACTCCCACACAGCACCTACTACTACTCCTCCTCCTGTCATGGGGGGCAACTGACAGCTGCCACACTACATAAGACGGTTCAATCAACCAATGAGATGAGAGAATTCTATGGCACAGGATAAGAAATCAATGTAGCACTCGTCCCGTTCCTTTGTATACGGCAGCGGGGGGCCCCTCTACAGAGCCGTGCAGTGAAAGGGTTACTCAGGTTATGCTGGGTGGCAGATCCCTGGCTGTACTCCACCTACGGCTCAGGCCGCACCCACCCACTAACCAGACTGGTTTTCCAGTACTCCAGAAAATCCCTGCAGGGCCGCCCTTGTTAATATGGGCCAGGTGGGCACACACCCCTCACTTCCTGGTACAAGGACACCTTTCCCGCATTCCTGCCCCGAAACTGGATGTACACCAATTACACAACATTGTGTGCAGCACGACCCTACACAAAGCCCTTCTGTATGCACCACACTCTGCCCTGGAGGAACCACAACACCCAGCATGGCGAGGCACCTCGCTCACCTATTACATACCGCGTGACGGGCCTTCTATTCACTTTTCTATTCGTTGTTGGAACTTTAAGATCCACCGGGGGGGCAGGCCAAGAGCCCAGCAGGCACCGGGGGGGACAGGCCAAGAGCCCAGCAGGAACCGGGGGGGGGGGGCAGGCCAAGAGCCCAGCAGGAACCGGGGGGCAGGCCAAGAGCCCAGCAGGCAGCACCAGGGGGGGCAGGCCAAGAGCCCAGCAGGCACCGGGGGGGGGGGGGGGCAGGCCAAGAGCCCAGCAGGCACCGGGGGGGGGGGGGGGCAGGCCAAGAGCCAAGCAGGCACCGGGGGGGGGGGGGGGCAGGCCAAGAGCCCAGCAGGCACCGGGGGGGGGGGGGGGGGGGCAGGCCAAGAGCCCAGCAGGCACCGGGGGGGGGCAGGCCAAGAGCCCAGCAGGCACCGGGGGGGGGGGGGAGCAGGCCAAGAGCCCAGCAGGCACCGGGGGGGGGGGGAGCAGGCCAAGAGCCCAGCAGGCACCGGGGGGGGGGGGAGCAGGCCAAGAGCCCAGCAGGCACTGTAGGCACTCCAACAGCACAAAAAACATTTTTATTTCTTACATTTCAGTGACATTTAGTGTCTCTATGATAGAATTAATCACCACTTTAATTCAAATATTTCTTGATATTAAAATCTGGCGCTAGGTGTTAGGATCAGGATAAAGATTAAAAAACATATCTAAAGCCAACAACCTGCCCAAATTTTCTTTTTCGGTCTTATATTAGAAAGATTTTCCTTCACTTCCTGTCCCAGAGACACAACAGGAAGTGAGAGGAAATCTCTCGAAAGTTTAGGGAAATCCCCTCTTAGCAGTCACCAGAAAAGGTGTCCTGATTGGAAGATTTCCATCTATTTCCATTCTGGTGACAACTGTAACATATTGGGTTTCTCATCACTTGTCCAAGCCGCTTGACATTGAGGCTGAGAGAGGGCGTGAATCTCCCCAGTGGGGACACAGACAGCAATTTAACATGACAGGAGGGGCTATCCCAGTCACTCTCAACCTTTTCACCCTAGAGGAAACCTTAAAAGCATTTCTAGGTCCCAGGTGACCCCTAATAAAATGAATGAATTGGTGGTCAGTGGGAAGAATGTCCCTTACATTGGTGATCAGTGGGAAGAATGTTCCTTACATTGGTGGTCAGTGGGAAGAATGCTCCTTACATTGGTGGTCAGTGGGAAGAATGTCCCTTACATTGGGGGTCAGTGGGAAGAATGCTCCTTACATTGGTGGTCAGTGGGAAGAATGCTCCTTACATTGGTGGTCAGTGAGAAGAATGTCCCTTACATTGGTGATCAGTGGGAAGAATGTCCCTTACATTGGTGATCAGTGGGAAGAATGTCCCTTACATTGGTGGTCAGTGAGAAGAATGTTCCTTACATTGGTGGTCAGTGGGAAGAATGCTCCTTACATTGGTGGTCAGTGGGAAGAATGTCCCTTACATTGGTGGTCAGTGAGAAGAATGTCCCTTACATTGGTGATCAGTGGGAAGAATGTCCCTTACATTGGTGGTCAGTGGGAAGAATGTCCCTTACATTGGTGGTCAGTAGGAAGAATGTCCCTTACATTGGTGGTCAGTGGGAAGAATGCTCCTTACATTGGTGGTCAGTGGGAAGAATGTCCCTTAAATTGGTGGTCAGTAGGAAGAATGTCCCTTACATTGGTGGTCAGTGGGAAGAATGCTCCTTACATTGGTGGTCAGTGGGAAGAATGTCCCTTAAATTGGTGATCAGTGGGAAGAATGTCCCTTACATTGGTGGTCAGTGGGAAGAATGTCCCTTACATTGGTGATCAGTGGGAAGAATGTCCCTTACATTGGTGGTCAGTGAGAAGAATGTCCCTTACATTGGTGATCAGTGGGAAGAATGCTCCTTACATTGGAGGTCAGTGAGAAGAATGTCCCTTACATTGGTGATCAGTGGGAAGAATGCTCCTTACATTGGAGGTCAGTGAGAAGAATGTCCCTTACATTGGTGGTCAGTGGGAAGAATGTCCCTTACATTGGTGGTCAGTGGGAAGAATACTCCTTACGTTGGCACTCAGAGAGAACAATGTTCCTTTAGGGTAGAGATCAGAATGCCACAATTCCAGGTAGCCAAAAAAGATCATTGGGTGTCCTGTAGCTGGCCCTGCCAAGGGACGTTGACCCCGGAACTATCCATGCATTATCCAACTGGAGATCAATTAGCCACAGCGCAAGGAACTCCTGGCAACCTCTGAAGAAAAGATAGGAACTCTGGTTGAGAAAGGCTGCCCTAAACCCTCACCAAGCCATCCAAAATTATAAAAAGATAAGATATACGGTGAGGTTACGGGTTCGATTTTGGGGTTAGGTCAAGGTTAACGAGTAGTAAGTGGATTATAAAGAGAAGATCTACTGTGAGGTTACGGGTTTGATTTGGGGGTTAGGTCAAGGTTAAGGAGGAGTAAGTGGATTATAAAGATAAGCTATACGGTGAGGTTACGGGTTTGATTTGGGGGTTAGGTCAAGGTTAAGGAGGAGTAAGTGGATTATAAAGATAAGCTATACGGTGAGGTTACGGGTTTGATTTTGGGGTTAGGTCAAGGTTAACGAGGAGTAAGTGGATTATAAAGATAAGCTATACGGTGAGGTTACGGGTTTGATTTTGGGGTTAGGTCAAGGTTAACGAGGAGTAAGTGGATTTTTTTTGATTGGATGGTCATAAAAATCTAGATCCTGTGCTGAAGTTTCCACCAAAAACCGAAGCACTGTACCCTGGAGGCCAACTTCTGAAAACCCTGTTTTCGGCAGACGCTCAATAATGGGAAGACCTGGTTGGTGCCAGAGAGGGGTTGAAAAGCATTTTGAAAAGTTGTTTTTGCCCCACAGCCTTTTTTAAAAAGGGCCAATAAACTACCTGCCCCTACCCACAATCCTCCTCCTTCAGAAGAGGAGCAGCAGTTGGTTCGGAGTACCTTAAAGGATGCCTGGGAAGATCTTTGAAGGCCTGTCTGGCACTCTGTAAATGATTGGGAGACACTTGTGGGAAATAGTAAGTTCATCCGAAGAAGAGTTAGAAAATGCCAATGTTGGAACCCACCTTACAACGGACAGCACCATTTAATGTTAAAAAGGGAAGTAAAGGAGGGTCTTCAATATGGCTGACCATCGCATACGAATACTGACACCCATCATAGTAAGTTTTTTTTACTCGTCGTAGCAGCCGATTCGTCTTCCCGTCTCTCGCCCTGGTCATTGGCAGCGAGGAATAACCAGATGATGGCAGAACACGAATTGTCCCCGCACAGATTTAGAAGAGAACTACGAGGCTCGATAAATATTTTATCCACAAATGATACAGCGTTAATGCAGGAAGCTCATGAAACATGCAGTAGGAGCGAGCGAGCACCAGCTTCTTTAAATAGGAAAAAGGAGCGTCAGAGGGGATTGAGGAAGTGAAGATTATAAGCTCTTGGGTCAAGCAACAGTCACCAGGATAATAAGGCGCACAATGTCTGAGATGTACCCGGGAATGAAGTCTGACTGGAAGGACTGCGGCACGTCATCACCTGACCTTATTCCTCGGACCTGAATCCAGTCTGGGCGTAATCTGGGAACACCCACACCGGGACAAAATAAACTGATTCACAGCAGTGATGTAATTAGAGGGGGGGAAACCGCTGCTGGAATGACACATTATAATAATATTATACGTGGTTGTGAACCAGTGCTTGTCAATGTATGCGATATCGGGGACCCCAAACTGCAGAATCCCAAAAGATTAAAGCGACAGGTGACATACTACGGGAGATGGCCAAACTTGAGGACATGCTGGGGCTCGAGAATGGCAAGAGACAGTCAGATACTGAGGATAGACACTCGCCAACCACTTTATTAGATACACCTGTTCAATTTCTCAGTAACACCAATTCCTCACCAGCCAATCACATGGTATCTAGACGTAGTTAAAGCAACTTGCTGACGTAAAGTTCAAACGGAGCATCAGAATGGGGAAGAAAGGGGGCCAGAGGAGAACGGGCAGACTGGTTAGAGATGATAGAAAGGCAACAGTAACTCAAATAACCAATCTTTACAACCAAGGTATGCAGAATACCATCTCTGAATGCACAACACATCCAACCTTGAAGCAGGACAGCAGCAGAAGACCACACCGGGTGCCACTCCTAACAGCTAAGGACAGGAAACTGAGGCTACAATTCGATCAGGATCACTAAAATTGGACAATAGAAGATTGGAAAAACGTTGCCTGGTCTGATGAGTCTCGAATTCAGCTGCGACATTCAGATGGTAGGGTCAGAATTTGGCTCATGGATCCATCCTGCCTTGTATTAACAGTTCAGGCTGGTGGTGGTGGAATGGTGTGGGGGGATATTTTCTTGGCACACTTTGGGCCCCTTAGTACCAATTGAGCATCGTTTAAAACACCACGGCCTACCTGAGTATTGTTGCTGACCATGTCCATCCCTTTACGACTACAGTGCCCCCATCTTCTGATGGCTCCTCCCAGCAGGATAATGCACCATGTCACAAAGCTCCAATCATCTCACCACTGGTTTCTTATACATGACAATGAGGTCACTGTCCTCCAATGGCCTCCACACTCACCACATCTCATCCAATAGAGCACCTTTGAGATGTGGTGGAACAGGGATTGGCATCATGGATGTGCAGCCGACAAATCTGCAGCAACTGCGTGATCATAGCACTATGGAGCAAAATCTCTGTGGAGTGTTTCAAACACCTTGTTGTATCTATGCCACGAAGAATGAAGGCAAAAGGGGGTCCAACTGGCTACTAGCAAGGTGGACCTAATAAAGTGGCCGGTGAGTGTATTCTAACTGTGGTTGGAGACTGAAAAGATGCTGCAGGAGACAGACTGTGGACATGACACATGTGTGGTTGGAGGTTGGAGATGCGCTGCAAGAGACAGACTAGGGACATGCTACAAGTTGGGTGGGAGAATGGAGCTATTCAGTAGATGATAGAGACTGAGGACATTATACACGTGTGGTTGGAGACTGAAAATTACGCTGCAGGAGGCAGAGACCAGTGATATGTTCCAAGTGTGGTTGAAGACTGAAGATATTACGCTGGAGACAGGGGCATGATCCAAGTGCAATTGGAAGCTGCAGGAGATAGATTATGGACATGGTCCAAGTGTGGTTGGAGACTGAACACACACACACTGCAGAAGAGACTGGGGACAAGCTGCAAGGGCGGGGGGGGGGGGGTGTTGGAGACTGGACATATGCTGTAGGAGACAAAGACTAGGGACATGACCCACATGTGGTTGAAGAGTGGAGATATGCTGCAGGAGACAAAGACTAGTGACATAATCCACATGTGGTTGCAGAGTGGAGATATGCTGCAGGAAACAAGACTGGGGACATGATCCACATGTGGTTGGAGTGTGGCGATATGCTGCAGGAGACAAAGACTAGTGACATGATCCACATGTGGTTAAGGAATGAAGATATGCTGCAGGAGACAAAAGCTAGTGACATGATCCACATGTGGTTGGAGAGTGGAGATATGCTGCAGGAGACAAGACTGGGGACATGATCCACATCTGGTTGGAGAGTGGAGATATGCTGCAAGAGACAGATAAACGGGACATGATCCAAGAAGGGTTAGAAACTGGAGATATGTTGGAGGAGATAGTTGAACACAGACATAGCATGAGGCCCCCCTGCCATTTCAACCCCATTTCTGAAAAATACCTTTACTACTGGCTGCTGGGACCAAATGAGTGCTCAAGAAGTACCACGTTATCCGCCATTTTCCAATTAACCTTATTCTAGAAGAAAGGACCATTATGGTTTGTGGAATGAGACTCCATTTCAAACTCTTTATAAATCAATGTCTGATAGATATCTCAAATCTGGACGATATACCGCTTAGGGGTTTTGGTGACCGGGTCTCGGTACTAGAATTTCCAGCTCCACCCACCCAACAGTTTTGAAGGGGTCTCATCCAGACCGCTGGACACCGGATTTATTTCACAAGAACCAACTGCTGAGCCCTCAGCCCAGAAATCTGGCTTTAAGCCAACAGGTGCCTCAGCCTACCAAACCCAGCCTTTACCTAAAATATCAGTTTTGCATGGATTTAACATTCAATTCATTCCCTGCAGAATTAATAATCACATTTATGGGATCGGACGCATAACAAACCAGTTGCAGTATTGCAGGAAGCAGCTGATGCGATAACCGGATTCATTAAGGATTGCTGTGGTGGTTATGGAGTGGAATGCCAGGGGCCCCCGGGGAGACTTGGAGCCCTCATGCAACACTTGTACGTATTGCACACTTGCGGCAGCTGGAGGTCCCCAGGCCCTAGTATGATGAGAGCAGCTCCCTGTTCAAAGATTTCTCATCCATTTCATCATCTCTCTCCCCCCACTACGACACTTGAAGGATACCTGGGGGCCCGTGGGGCATCAGCCTGCCACATCTGTCCGGCAGGGGTGATGAAAATCGAGCAAGGGATGCCAAACCAGCTACAACACTGATCATCTGCCAGTACACGAGTCACCAAGCACTGCCGACTTATCGCAATATTCCAAATCACATGCAGGACCCTTCCCTCTCACCTGTACACAGGTAATGACTTCCCAACATGATGGGAGATAAACAATACCACCAAAAGTCTGTGAACCCCTGACCATCACTTATACTGTACATCAGATTGTTGGACATCCCATTCCAGAACCATAGCCATCATTATGGAGTCCCTTCACTCTTCTAGGAAGACATTCCACAAGATTTTGGAGGGTGTCTGTGGGAATTTGTGCCTGTTTGTGACAAGAAGTACTGCTGTTGGATGAGAAGACCTGCCTCACACATTGGGCCCCACGTTGGGCACCAAAAAAGGAAACCTGGTCCACACATCAAGCAACAAAAAATGACCTGGCTCACACATCGGGCCTTACGTTGGGCACCAGAAAAAAGACCTGGCTCACACATTAAGCACCAAAAAAAAAAAAAAAGAGACCTGACCCATACATTGGGCCTCACGTTGGGCATCAAAAAAAAAAAAGATGGCTCACCATCAGCAATCCACATCCCCCAAAGGTGTTCAGTAGGGTTTAGGTCAGAGCTCTGTCCAGGACACTCGAGTTCCTCCACAACAAACTGGTCAAACCATGTCTTTATGGAGCTGGCTTTCTACATGAAGGGTACAGTTATGGTGGAACACAAAAGGGTCTTCCCCAAACTGTTCCCACAAGGTTGGAAGAGCACAATTGTCTACAATGTCTTTGTATAATGTAGAATGGAAATAGAATTTCATGCACCTGACTGTACAAGTGTGTGGAAGACACCATCCAACCTGCAATAAGGTATGGGCCCTATACCATTTATAACCAACCATCTCTGCACCCTCAATCAATATGAACTGATCAACTGTGAGGCTCTAAACCTTATCTAGTTGTAGTCACATTCAATTGGACTTGTTTTGTAATATTGAAGACGTTCCGTAGCTTCTCCAAGATACTTCTTCTGGTCGCTTAGAATGTTAGAACAGTAGATGTGGCTCGGAGAAGCTACGAAACGTAACCATTACAGAACAAGTCCAGGTGACTTACTACTAGCTATAGCATGACCTAGATAAAGGAGAGTCTTCACAGACACTTTAAACCCTGCTCATCTCACCGTGCAACCTACCTCTACACCATGGCACATAGTCGGTGATCATTCCTAATCACCACTGGACTGCCTCCACCTATGGACACCATGTCAAAAATCAAAGGCGACCTTACCTATAGGCCCACTATGGACCCAGTGTCTAATGCACGGTTTGGAATCCTCCACCTTTCATGGAGGAATCGATGGGGCACCCTCTTATTATAACCCTACCAATGCACCATCTCTCACCCCTTTCTTCTTTCTTTCACAAGCCTGGTACACACAAGAAGTTTTTTTTCGTTCAACCCAGCGGGCTAAATGAAAAAAAAAACTGAAAAGCTTGGGAGGAGATCCTGTACTAATAATCCGATGTTAGTACAGCAATCTCCCCTGCTGAGCCAGTGGCTGAGAGTGCTGATCGGATGCCAATTGGCAGACCTTTTGTGGTCATGCCCCTTCAACAGAAGCCGGCCTGGCTGCCGTACACACGGGCTGTATGTCTGTCGGTTTCTATTGAACTGGCCGATATTACCCGATTTTTGGCCCATGTGTACGGGGCTTTACATTTATCCTGGACCCTCTTGTTTTCACAGTAACCACTTTCCATGGGTTGTATTACGGTACAATTGTTTTCCCCAGCTGAATTTATACGGTTGGAACTCCTCACAATGCAGTTTTTGTCCAGCCATTCTCAACCAGAGTTCCTCAAGAGGTTGCTAGGGGTTGACTGATGGATCTCCCATCTGATGATGCCTACATAGTTCCTTGAGTAATGGCTAATGAACCTCCCACCTGATGATGCCTACATAGTTCCTTGAGTAGTGGCTAATGAACCTCCCACCCGATGATGCCTATATAGTTCCTTAAGTAGTGGCAGATGAACCTCCCACCCGATAATGCCTACATAGTTCCTTGAGAAGTGGCTAATGAACCTTCCACCTAATGATGCCTATATAGTTCCTTTAGTGGCAGATGAACCTCCCACCCGATAATGCCTACATAGTTCCTTGAGTAGTGGCTAATGAACCTCCCACCCGATGATGCCTACATAGTTCCTTGAGTAGTGGCAGATGAACCTCCCACCCAATGATGCCTACATAGTTCCTTGAGTAGTGGCTAATGAACCTCCCACCCGATAATGCCTACATAGTTCCTTGAGTAGTGGCTAATGAACCTCCCACCAGATGATGCCTACATAGTTCCTTGAGTAGTGGCTAATGAACCTCCCACCCGATGATGCCTACATAGTTCCTTGAGTAGTGGCAGATGAACCTCCCACCCGATAATGCCTACATAGTTCCTTGAGAAGTGGCTAATGAACCTTCCACCTAATGATGCCTATATAGTTCCTTTAGTGGCAGATGAACCTCCCACCCGATAATGCCTACATAGTTCCTTGAGTAGTGGCTAATGAACCTCCCACCAGATGATGCCTACATAGTTCCTTGAGTAGTGGCTAATGAACCTCCCACCCGATGATGCCTACATAGTTCCTTGAGTAGTGGCTAATGAACCTCCCACCAGATGATGCCTACATAGTTCCTTGAGTAGTGGCTAATGAACCTCCCACCCGATGATGCCTACATAGTTCCTTGAGTAGTGGCTAATGAACCTCCCACCAGATGATGCCTACATAGTTCCTTGAGTAGTGGCTAATGAACCTCCCACCCGATGATGCCTACATAGTTCCTTGAGTAGTGGCAGATGAACCTCCCACCCAATGATGCCTACATAGTTCCTTGAGTAGTGGCTAATGAACCTCCCACCCGATAATGCCTACATAGTTCCTTGAGTAGTGGCTAATGAACCTCCCACCCGATGATGCCTACATAGTTCCTCGAGTAGTGGCTAATGAGCCTTCCACCAGATGATGCCTACATAGTTCCTTGAGTAAAGGCTGATGGACCTCCCATCTGATGATGCCTACATAGTTCCTTGAGTAGTGGCTAATGAACCTCCCACCCGATAATGCCTACATAGTTCCTTGAGTAAAGGCTGATGGCCCTTAGACCTCCCACCTGACAATGCTTACATAGTTCCAAGGCCATAGTTCATAGTTCCTTGAGTAGTGGCTAATGAACCTCCCACCCGATGATGCCTACATAGTTCCTTTAGTAGTGTGATGGCCCTCCCATCTCATGATGCCTACATAGTTCCTTGAGTAAAGGCTGATGGCCCTCCCATCTCATGATGCCTACATAGTTCATTTAGTAGTGTGATGGCCGATAGACCTCCCACCTGACAATGCTTACATAGTTCCAAGGCCAACATCATTTAGCAGAGCCAGCAGCATGACCTACTGATCTTCATAGCCATCTGTAATGGGGGCATTTTTCCCCACTGACCCCCAATGACCTGGTTCTAGAAAGGGTTCTCAAACATCTAAAATTATTTCAAGGGTTTCTCTGGAGTAAAAGGGTTGAGAAAAGCGGTTATATGCAATGTTACTGACTAATGGAGTTGGAAACCCCTCCGCCCTCAAGGTCTGATGGCTAAGACCAGAAGTTTGTTGGTTTTGTAACTTTCCTTCTAGATACAGCCTCCTCCTGGTAAGATTTCCAAGGAGACCCCTATTTGCCCTGACGGTGGTTCCACAATGCCGTACCCATTTGAGGCTTTTCTAATGAAAAATGACTAAAGATAAAATTAGTAGAAAAAAAAAAGCCAGCTGATCGAGGGAAGGTAAAAACAGTTTTTTACTATTTCCCCCCAAATCGTCCTCAACGTTCCACTAGAGTTGCCCACACAAGTCACAATCTGATGGTGGATTTCCTGTTCCTACTAACATCATAATCTGATCGTTCAGTTCGAAGCAAATTCTTTTCGCTCAATTACGAGAGGAACAATCTGATTGGATAAAAACAGAATATCAATATCAGACTAGACCAAACCTGCATCGTCCTATCCGATACAAACCAATCGTCTACTACCCTTCCTAACAAACGAGGGCAGGTCACCCAGCAATGTTCAATAATAGGATGTGATTGGATCCAATAACAAATGAATGACCGTCATTAAACTTTACAGCCAATAAGCAGCAAGGTATTCGGCCCACTGTCCTTTCAGATCCGTCTCCACAGTGCTCCATCTCAAGGATTTTAATTTCCATCTTAAACAACTTAAAACACTAAAAGTGATATAAAATCGATCGCTAAAATCTCTTTTAAAAAAAAGGTGTAAATCTGAATCCTTAATTTAAAAAAAAAAAAAAAAAAAATCCCTGGCAATCCTGCCAGGAAGGTCACTTCCTGTTAAAGGGTGACAACGCTCTATTCCCATCTGCAAATTGCTTTCCTGCGTTGTCACCGTCACACAGAATTCCTTTGGAAGCTATAAAGTGGCCGTTTATGGTGTTCAGAAAAAATGAAAAAAGGTGACCCAACACCCTCTACCCTCGCCCTACCTGGTCCCCACTGTACTAACCTCCTGGGATGATGAGCGGTCAGTGCCCATTTGAAATCTCCGCTCTTCTCAGCGCATCGCTTCCGGGATGGATCCGAGGGATGCTCCATGCCAGCGCTGACCAATCAGAATCACTCTGAGCTGTCCCAGAGGAGCTGCACAGAGAAGAAGCGTGGGGATTTCAAATGGGCACTGACCGCTCATCATCCAGAGAGGTAAGTACAGTGGGGACTTAAGGCGGGGGGGGGGGGGGAGATGGTGGAGGCTGTTAGTTCACCTTTTCTGAACACCACTTGGAGCCTCCATAGGAATTCTGCGTGACAACGAAGGGGAGCAATTGACAGACGGGGACAGAGTGTTGTCACCCTTACATGGGTCCTCAACCTGCGGCCCTCCAGCTGTTGTGGAACTACAAATCTCATGAGGCATTGCAAGGCTGATAGCTACAAGCATGACTCCCAAAAGGCAGAGGCATGATGGAACTTGTAGGGCCACAGGTTGGGCAACGCTTAAAGCACACATGACACAGGCATGACCCACTGCTGTCACCATCAGGAAACCTGCCCTGAGAGATGTCATATGGGAAGTGAGTGCAAAGAGGCAGCAGGAGATCTGCTAAACTCCGATGTGCTAATAAAATAAATAAAAAAGGGGGCGGAATAAAAAAAAAAAAAAAAAGAGAATATTCAGGTTTTTAACTCATTTTAATATTTTTTTTATGAATTTTTTCCTGTCGCCAGTAGGACCCCCCGCGCTTCCCATCACCAGTAGGACTCCCCGCCCCCCCCGCTTCCCGTCGCCAGTAGGACTCTCCCCCCCCCCCTGCGCGCTTCCCGTCGCCAGTAGGACCCCCCGCGCTTCCCGTCGCCAGTAGGACTCCCCGCCCCCCCCACTTCCCGTCGCCAGTAGGACTCTCCCCCCCCCTGCGCGCTTCCCGTCGCCAGTAGGACCCCCCCACGATTCCCATCGCCAGTAGGACTCCCCCCCCACCCAATCACCAGTAGGACTCCCCCCCCCACGCTTCCCGTCGCCAGTAGGACTCCCCCCCCCCCCACGATTCCCATTGCCAGTAGGACTCCCCCCCCCCCCTCCAAGATTCCCATCGCCAGTAGGACTCCCCCCCCCCCCCCTCCACGATTCCCATCGCCAGTAGGACTCCCCCCCCCTCCACGATTCCCATCGCCAGTAGGACTCCCCCCCCCCCCCCTCCACGATTCCCATCGCCAGTAGGACTCCCCCCCCTCCAAGATTCCCATCGCCAGTAGGACTCCCCCCCCCCCCTCCACGATTCCCATCGCCAGTAGGACAACCCCCCCCCACGCTTCCTGTCGCAAGTAGACTCCACCACTCTTTCCGTCGCCAGTAGGACCCCCCCACGATTCCCATCGCCAGTAGGACTCCCCCCCACCCAATCACCAGTAGGACTCCCCCCCCCACGCTTCCCGTCGCCAGTAGGACTCCCCCCCCCCCCCCCCCAACGATTCCCATTGCCAGTAGGACTCCCCCCCCCCCCCTCCACGATTCCCATCGCCAGTAGGACTCCCCCCCCCTCCACGATTCCCATCGCCAGTAGGACTCCCCCCCCTCCACGATTCCCATCGCCAGTAGGACTCCCCCCCCCCCCCCCCCCCCCTCCACGATTCCCATCGCCAGTAGGACTCCCCCCCCCTCCAAGATTCCCATCGCCAGTAGGACTCCCCCCCCCCCCCTCCACGATTCCCATCGCCAGTAGGACAACCCCCCCCCCCCCACGCTTCCTGTCGCAAGTAGACTCCACCACTCTTTCCGTCGCCAATAGATTCCACCACTCTTTCCGTCGCCAATAGATTCCACCACTCTTTCCGTCGCCAATAGATTCCACCACTCTTTCCGTCGCCAATAGATTCCACCACGCTTCCAGTCGCCAGGAGTTTCCACCACGTTTCCCGTCGCCAGGAGATTCTACCAAGCTTCACGTCTTAATAATAAACACCCAAGATTGCAGGTCTCATTCATGGCAATTAAAACCTCAACAGGGGTTCTAACCCTTTGCTACCATTAAAAGTTCACAACAATCTGGGGGACTTGACATGCTGGGGCTTGGGGTAAAACCTCTTACCACCCCATTTATCGGGGAGGGGGGGTGACCCCCACACAATCAGACGGCACAAAGGAGACACACCGGCTCTCTCCCTGTCCTCGTCACATGACCGACCATTAACTCTTTCTTGGGAACAGAAGCTCTTAAGATCATACCGATCCTTGAGATCCTCACCCCCCCCCCCCCCCCCAAAATTCTCCAAGAGCGCACAGCAGGACTACGTGACACGACCCGGGGCATTCTGCTGTGGCCACATTTAGCCATGACAAATAATGCAATTCGATTTGTAAGCATCCACCCCCGCTGAGCCTGTCCACATAGCGCCCCTTGCAAGGAAAGAGCTACGAGGGGCAGATCATAGAAAGTGCGCACCCCTCCATGCAATCACGTCAGTTACCGGTGACGTTTACCCTGCCATTTAAAGTCCGAGACCTCACAAGTGTATGCTGACAGCACTGGCAGGCGTGGGAGGGGCATTTACAGCACAGTCGGGGCCCCAGGGGTTTTCAGTCATGGGGCCCACAAACAGGGAATGGGATCACAGCCAAACATTAAAGTGAACACTATAGGAGCCCAGAACAGGAGTCACACAGCAGCTTTATTTTAAGGGGACTGCAAGGGGCACGGCAAGGACCCTCAAATATTTGGTCAAACCAATTTTTATACTGTCAAAAATCTACAGCTAAGCTGGAGAGTCCAAGGGTCCCCGATAAGGTCACTATAGGAAATAGACTACACTCCATAGAAGCGGGACCCCCAAATTTCCACTCATAGCCCCCCCAAGGACCCTGAAACATCCAATAACAGCAGCCATGGAGCCCCGTGCCCCCCATCACAGCCCCTCAGGAGGCTTGACAAGTCTTTGACAGCTTGGGTTGCTTCTGTAACTCTCTTGCTGCACTGGAGAGCCCAGGGGTCCCCGATAAGGTCACTATAGAAAATGGACTACACTCCCCCTGAACATCCAAATCACAGCCCCCCAAACATCCAATCACAGCACCCGGGGAACCCCAAGCACCCCATTACAGCCCATCAGGAGGGTTGACAAGTCTTTGACAGCTTGGGTTGCTCTTGTAACTCTCTTGCTGCACTGGAAATCTCAGGGGACGCGATAAGGTCACTATAGGAAATGGACTACACTGCACAGAAGTGGGACCCCCGAATGTCCAATCACAGCCCCCAGGGAACCTTGAGCACCCCATTACAGCACCTCAGGAGTGCTGACAAATCTGACAGTTCGGGTTGCTCCCGTGACTCTCTTGCTGCACTGGAGAGCTCAGGGGTCCCGATAACGTAACTATAGGAAATGTACTACACTACCCCCAAATGTCCAATCACAGACCCCCAGGGAACCCAGAACACCCCATTACAGTCCCTCGGGAGTGCAGACAAGTCTCTGACAGCTTGGGTTGCTCCTGTACCTCTCGCTGCACTGGAGAGCCTAGGAGTACCCGATAAGGTCACTATAGGAAATTCACTACACTGCATAGAAGTGGGACCCCGGAATGTCCAATCACTGCACCAAGGGAACCCTGAGCACCCCATTACAGCCCCTTGGGAGAGCTGACAAGTCTCTGACAACTCAAGTTGCTCCTGTAACTCTCTTGCTGTGTCATCACCACCAAACATGCTGATTATCACCTTATTAGCACCGCACACACCTTGGCCTTAATCCGTCACCGGCAGAAAAACACGCCGAGACGAGGAAACCTGAAGACGCAATCACCTGGAATCTGCCAGATCCAGTCCGCGGTATCACTACCCGCCGCAGGAACATGCAAAGTAGTCGCAAGCCGGGGAGTCAGGAAAAGATCTGGTTACCGGCCAGGAAGACACATAGATCCTCGCCAGCTCTGCTGATAAAGACAAATCATGGGGGGGGGCATAAGGGCCCATTATCCATTATCTAGTGATACTATGTTACGTTGTATAACCCAGGAGCTTGCACTCCTTTGAATTTAATGGTAACCCCCCAAGACTAACCACACATTGATGTCTGGAGCATTCGTGCTGGCAGATATTTTCCAGCATCCTGGATGATTTATTCCGCTCATTAAAAAAATAGATTAAAATTGTAAAAAAAAAAAAAAAAAAAAAAAGTAAAATAAATTTTAATAAAAAAATTGTAAAAAAATTAATTTAAAATAAATAAATTGTAAAAAAATAAATAAAATAAATTGTAAAAAAATGAATTCAAATAAAAATTTGGCGATGATGTATTTTTTGAGTTTGAGGCACATTTAAGAACAGACTGATACTGTGTGAGATGTGACAGCGGAGCCCCCCTCCCCCAGGACATAGCAGCAGCGGGCCGCAGAGCTGACACTCTAGTCTCACAAGGTGGTGAGTCAGCATACACAGCGGCGGTGGCGAGTGTCACCCGTCCTGTTTGAGGAAATAGTAAATAAGATGTCCCACCCCTGTAATTACAGCTCATTATCTGACACACAAACCCCTCCCAAAACACACAGCACCCTTTAACCAACCTGGGCTGAGCCCCCAGCGGCACCTGACAACAAGGTGGGCGGGGGGGGGGGGGCTGGAGAGGAGGAGGGGGGGGGGGAGTTTATCCAGAGGGTCCAGTCAGACCTGACTCAACTGTCACCACACAGCACTTTGCAGATGGCTGCCCCTTTAAGAGGTCTGTCAGTTAAAGAACTTCCTTATCTGTGTGCTGGAGGGTGTCAGGACCTCCGGGCGGTGTACACGTCTCCGCCTAGATGCCAAACTGGCTGTGACCACCTCCGCCCGGCGACCGAGCCGTGTAGCCACAACTCCCCCACGAGCAGTCTATAAATGGACCCCGGATAAAGCTGCCATTTCTAATGCTGCGTTAATAGCGGCGCCTACGGCTGAAGCATGGCAGCCATTTTTACCGCCATATAAAACGTTTCCCCCATCTGCCTGGCCATTTTTAATGTGGTTGCGTGACGTCCGCAGCTACAACTGGGCAGCCATTGTGAACACCGTATTAAAACGAGCTGTCGCGGGTTAAACATCTGACAGCCATCTTTATTGAAGCATTAAGCGCTGTATCTTTAAAGCGAAACTTGTGGCAGCCATCTTTAAAACGCAGAAGGTCACATGGCACTGATAAAGCTAAACTGTCAGCCATCTTTAACACTATATAAAGTGAGCTGTCGTGGCTTGAACATCTGCCTGCCATCTTTACCGTGGTTGCGTGTAGATGCGTCAACCATCTTTACAGTGGTTGCGTGTAGATGCGTCGACCATCCTTACCGTGGTTGCGTGTAGATGCGTCGACCATCCTTACCGTGGTTGCGTCTAGATGCGTCAACCATCTTTACCGTGGTTGCGTGTAGACGCGTCGACCATCTTTACAGTGGTTGCGTGTAGACGCGTCAACCATCTTTACCGTGGTTGAGTGTAGATGCGTCAACCATCTTTACCGTGGTTGCGTGTAGATGTGTCGACCATCTTTACCGTGGTTTGCGTGTAGAGGTGTCGACCATCTTTACCGTGGTTGCGTGTAGATGCGTCAACCATCTTTACAGTGGTTGCGTGTAGATGCGTCAACCATCTTTACCGTGGTTGGGTGTAGATGCGTCAACCATCTTTACCGTGGTTGCGTGTAGATGCGTCGACCATCTTTACCATGGTTGCGTGTAGATGCGTCAACCATCTTTACCGTGGTTGCGTGTAGATGTGTCGACCATCTTTACTGTGGTTTGCGTGTAGATGTGTCGACCATCTTTACAGTGGTTGCGTGTAGATGCGTCAACCATCTTTACCGTGGTTGCGTGTAGATGCATCAACCATCTTTACCGCGGTTGCGTGTAGATGCGTCAATCATCTTTACCGTGGTTGCGTGTAGATGCGTCGACCATCCTTAATGCCATATAAAGCGAGCGGTCGTGGCTTAAACATGTCAGCCATCTTTAATGTGGCATTAAGGGCGTTATCTCTAAAGTGAAACTTATGGCAGCCATTTTTACTCGCAGGATGTCACTTGGCTAAACTGCTGTCGGCCATCTCTAACGCAGTGGTCTGACATCTACAATTTGTCAGCCATCTTTATATAAAGCCATATAACATGTGCTGTCTGCAGCTTAAACATGTCGGACATCATTAATGTGGTTGCGTCGGCCATCTTTAACGTGGGTGCGTGTAGATGCGTCGACCCTCTTTAATGCCATATAAAGCGAGCAGTCGTGGCTTAAACGTCTGTCAGCCATCTTTAATGCGACGTCTCTAAAGCAAAGTTTGTATTGGCCATCTTTAACACTATAATGTGCGACATCTTTAGGGCTACACTTGTGTCCGCCATCTTAATTGTGGTATAACGCGTGGCATCTATAGGGCTAAACTTGTGTCAGCAAATTTTTAACGCAGTATAATGCATGGCATCTATAAGAATAGACTTGTATCAGCCATTTTTAATGTGGTATAGCGCATGGCATTCATAAGGCTAAACTTGTGTCAGCCATCTTTATTGTGGTATAATGCACAGCATCTATAAGGCTAAACTTGCGTCAGCCATCTTTATTGTGGTATAATGCACAGCATCTATAAGGCTAAACTTGCGTCAGCCATCTTTATTGTGGTATAATGCACAGCATCTGTAAGGCTAAACTTGCGTCAGCCATCTTTATTGTGGTATAATGCACAGCATCTATAAGGCTAAACTTGCGTCAGCCATCTTTATTGTGGTATAATGCACAGCATCTGTAAGGCTAAACTTGCGTCAGCCATCTTTATTGTGGTATAATGCACAGCATCTATAAGGCTACACTTGCGTCAGCCATCTTTAATGCAGTATAATGTATAGCATCTATAAAGCCAATATTGTGTCTGCCATCTTTAATGTGGTATAACACACAACATCTAAAAGGCTAATATTGTTTCGGACTTAACTTGCAGCATTAAGCGCGGTATCTTTACAGTGAAACTTGTGGCAGTCATCTTTATCGCAGAATATCACGCAGCATCGATAAAGCTAAAAACTTCAGTTAGCCATCTTTAAACGCAGTCGTGTGACGTCTACAGCTAGAACTCATTGGCCAGCTTTAACAACATATAAAGTGAGCAGTCTTGGCTTAAACATCGGTCAGCCATCTTTAATGTGGCATCTGTAAAGCCAAACTTGTATCGGCCATCCTTAATGCAGTATAATGTGTGGCAACTAAAGGGCTACACTTGTGTCGGCCATATTTAATGTGGTATAACATACGAAATATAAGACTAAACTTGGGTCGGCCATCTTTAATGCAGTATAACGCACAGCATCTTTAAAGCTGAACTTCTGTCGGCCATCTTTAACACTGTATAAACACATGGCATCTAAGGCTAAACTTGTGTCAGCCATCTTTAATGTGGTATAACACGTGGCATCTATAGGACTAAAAACTTGTTTCGGCCATCTTTAATGTGATAGAACGCACAGCATCTATAAAGCTGAACTTCTGTCGGCCATCTTTAACACAGTATAATGCACAGCATCTATAAGGCTAAACATTTGTCGGCCATCTTTGATGTGGTATAATGCAAGACATCTATAAAACTGAACACCTGACAGCCATCTTTATTGTGGTATAACACATGGCATCTATAGGACAGAACTTGTGTTGGCCTTAATGTATAACGCATGGCATCCATGAAGGCTAAATTTGTGTCGGCCATCTTTGATGTGGTATAAAGCAGGGCATCTTTAAAACTGAACACCAGACAGCCATCTTTAACATGGTATAATACATGGCATCTATAGGGCTAAACTTGTGTCGGCCATCTTTAATATAGAACGCATGGCTTCCATAAGGCTAAACTTATGTCGGCCATCTTTAATATAGAACGCATGGCTTCCATAAGGCTAAACTTGTGTCGGCCATCTTTAATGTAGAACGCATGGCTTCCATAAGGCTAAACTTGTGTCGGCCATCTTTAATGTAGAACGCATGGCTTCCCATAAGGCTAAACTTGTGTCAGCCATCTTTAATGTAGAACGCATGGCTTCCATAAGGCTAAACTTGTGTCGACCATCTTTAATGTAGAACGCATGGCTTCCATAAGGCTAAACTTGTGTCGGCCATCTTTACTGTGGTATAACGCACGACATCTATAAAACTGAACACCTGACAGCCATCTTTAAACGCTGTATAACGCATGGCACCTATTAGAACTAAACTTATGTCGGCCATCTTTAATGCGATATTAAGCTCAGCATGCACAACCAGAATTTCTTTCGCCCGTTTCTGAAGACACCTAAAACGCATCGCCTACGAACCACCATCTCTTTCGCCCATAAACCCGGCGCGTCAGATGGCCGAAGGGTCAGGCAGAGGGCAGTCGGCGGCGCTCTTCCCCCCACTGTCCCCGAATAATCGCCACGCCAGATCTGCGGCGAGCCGGGGAGGGTGGGATTCCGTGTCCTCCGCCGCAAATCCACCGCGACCTCCATCGCTAAAGACCCCCTTCAACAGCCTGCCGTCAGCAAGGAAAGCCGGGATTAGCGCAGGTTTATCCGCACAGGGAGGGGCGGCCAGGCAAAGGTGACAGGGGTAAACACTTCCTTAACCCTTTCCTCACCGCCAGAAAAAAAAACTTTACCGGATCTGGCGGATGAAGGGTTAAAACTTGGAAATTAGGTTTTTGTTTCATTATTCCGATAACAGGAATGCAAAAAGTTTTTTTTTTTTAGCAAAGGGAAATATCAGAGTGGAAGTTTACAGAGGGGAAACTTAAAGGAGGAGGAGCCTGAGAGCGAGTGTCAGCTCCCGGGGCAAAGGCAGGTGGATGGGATGGGGAATCAGAAACACCTGAGGCCGCCGTCACCGAGATACAAAAATGTGACAAGAAGAGAGAAATGTCACAATGTAACAAACAGAGATGTATCCAATGTTACACAGTGGTGGGAAAAGTATCCAAATGTAACAAAAATGTATTAAACTGTGACAATAATAATCATAAAAAAAAATCTCCTAATAGAAAATGTATCCACATCTCACAATGTAACACATCTCCTCCAAATAGAAAATGTATCGAAATGTCGAAATGTAACAAAAATGTATTAAACTAGGACATTAATAATATATAATAAAAACAACAACAACAACAAATCTCCAAATAGAAAATGTATCGAAATGTATTGATGGTTACAAAGTAATAATAATCCGACCAACCAGGAAGTAATGTAATAAAGTAACAATTCTACAAATAGAAATGTATCGAAATGTCGCAATGTAAAAAAAATATATTAAAACTATGACAACAACAATAAATAACAAATCTCCTCCCAATAGAAATGTATCCAATATTACACAGTGAAGGGAAATGTATCGAAATGTCAGAAAAGGAAGAAGAAATGTATTGATAGTTACAGAAGAATAACAATAATAACAATAAAACATAATAATAAATAATAATAAGACAAACAAAGAAGAAAAAAGTAACAAATAATAAATAAGAAAGTAAGAAATGTATCGGACGATTCCACAGAACAGGAAATGTATGGAGGGGTCACAGAGGGGAAAGATCACACAATTATTACAATGTAACAATCATAGAAATGTCTGGATCGGGGACACCGGAATCATATTCATACACAAAAGACGAATAAGGAGAAGACGGAGGAGGGTGGGCAGGCGTTGGCGAGGGGGGGGGGCGGGGGTGATAAGAACGCAGGCCGGGGGTAAAGTCTGCAATATGGCACAGCAAAAATCATAAAATAAAGGCGGGGGTCTGGGGAGGGTGGGGGCAGGGCCATACAGGGGGCAAAATAGAGAAGAAAATTCCCCCCAGATGGAATGTATAGGGTGGGGGGGGGATAGGACAGCAAGGGTTAAATGTGACGGGTGACAGATGTCCCCTAGGTGAGGGTGAGAAGGGGGTCTGCAGAGGGGGTTGGGGGGCTATACAGTGGGGTAATACCTTGCACTGATGCGAATGCTGACAGGACCTATGTGCTGGGCAAGGGATGGTAGGGTTGGGGGGGGGGGGGGGGGGGGGGGGAGTCTAAGCTCAGAGAGGGCCATCATATATATTGGGGGTCTCGTGCTCAGAGGGGGCCATTGTAAATGTTGGGGGGGGGTTTCAGCTAAGAGGGGGCCATCGTATGTGTTGGGGGGGTCTCAGCTCAGAGGGGGCAATCCTAGGTGTTAGGGGGGTCTCAGCTCAGAGGGTGGCCATCCTAAGCATTGGGGGGGGCCCAGCTTAGAGGGGGCCATCATATGTGTTGGGGGGGTCTCAGCTCAGAGGGGGCCATCCTAAGCATTGGGGGGGGCCCAGCTTAGAGGGGGCCATCATATGTGTTGGGGGGGGTCTCAGCTCAGAGGGGGCCATCGTATGTGTTGGGGGGGTCTCAGCTCAGAGGGGGCCATTGTATGTGTTGGGGGGGTCTCAGCTCAGAGGGGGCCATCGTATGTGTTGGGGGGGTCTCAGCTCAGAGGGGGCCATCGTATGTGTTGGGGGGGGGTTTCAGCTCAGAGGGGGCCATCCTAGGTGTTAGGGGGTATACGTTTAGAGGGGGCCATCCTAGGTGTTAGGGGGTCTCAGCTCAGAGGGGACCATCGTATGTGTTGGGGGGGCCATCGTATGTGTTGGGGGGGCCACAGCTCAGAGGGGGCCATCGTATGTGTTGGGGGGGGGGTCGCAGCTCAGAGGGGACCATCGTATGTGTTGGGGGGGTTCTCAGCTCAGAGGGGGCCATCCTAGGTGTTAGGGGGTCTCAGCTAAGAAGGGTCCATCGTATGTGTTGGGGGGGGTCTCAGCTCAGAGGGGGCCATCGTATGTATTGGGGGGGGTTCTCAGCTCAGAGGGGTCCATCGTATGTGTTGGGGGGGTTCTCAGCTCAGAGGGGGCCATCCTAGGTGTTAGGGGGTCTCAGTTCAGAGGGGACCATCGTATGTGTTGGGGGGGGGCTGGTCTCAGGCATCCTGGGTGTCAGGGGGTCTTTGCTGTGGGGGTTATAGATGGGGGGGGGGGGAGGCTGAGCAGACGGATGAATGTACACAGCTCAGGGGGGGGTCTGACACTTCCAGAGAGGGGACTCGGCCAGGTCACATGAGTACGGGAGACGGGAGGGCCCCCGGGGGGATGGTGGGGGCCCTGTGTGCTGGGAGAGGGGATGACGATAGACGGGCACAGAGATGACAAGCAGAGGGGTCCGTGCCCAGCATGGGGGAGGGGGGGATGGAGGAGACGACATCAGTTGTGTCACCCAGGTATGGGGGGGGGGGTTGCTATGCCTGGCATCGTCGGGGGGGGGGGGCAGACGGAGGAGCGATGAGATGACAGGGTGGGGAGATCCCTCAGGTATCGGTGTCAGGGGGGTCCCTCACCTGCGGTGTCGGTGTCAGGGGGGGGTCCCTCACCTGCGGTGATTGGGGGGGTCCCTCACCTGTGGTGTCGGTGTCAGAGAGGGGGGGGGTCCTCACCTGCGGTGCCAGCTGAGGCCGATCCTTGGGGGAGGGGGGGGTCAGCCTGCGTCCCCTCGTCCTCTGCAGCCGCCTTCGTCGTCTCTTCTTCCTCCTGCGGTCTGGGTGGGCTCTGGGCTGCAGGAAGCCTCTGGCTCTCCCCCCTCCCCTCCTGTCACACCTGTCCTGTCCCCTCCCAGCACCCTCACCTGTCCCCCTGGATACAGCTACACCCTGCCACTTCCTGGATCCCACCTGCCTGCCCCTCCCCCCCTCCTCCCCACCTGCCACAGGTTGCCCCAGCCCCCGTCACTGGCCCCTCCCTGCCACCTTTAAACTCTGCCCAGCTGCCATCCTCATGGGGGCCACCTTAACTGACAACCAGGAAGTGCCCTGCGACACCAGCGCCGCCCATTGGACGAGGCGGGGGCGGGACTCAGGGAGGGCCCGGCCCGGGATTGGCTGAGCGCGCTGGCTGTCAGCCCGAGGGGCGGGGCCGCCGGGACAGTGACGAGCAGTCGGCGGCGGGCTCTTAAGGCGGCGACGGGTGGAGGGGGGGAAGCGGGGCCCCAAATATCAGCACAGGGGCCCCACTGACAAGATCAATGACGGGGCTTCCTGATCAATAATAATAATCCAATCATAAGGATAATAATATCACTGATATTAAAGGGGCCCTCCTCACCCCTAGAGTATTCCTTCAATCAATAATAGGAGGAGCCCAAAGATCAATAATAGGAGGAGCCCAGAGATCAATAATAGGAGGAGCCCAGAGATCAATAATAGGAGGAGCCCAGAGATCAATAATAGGAGGTACCCAAATATCAAAAGTAGGAGGAGCCTAGAGATCAATAAAAGAAGGATCTCAGAGATCGATAATAGGTGGAGCCCAGAGATCAATAATAGGAGGAGCCCAGAGATCAATAATAGGTGGAGCCTAGAGATCAATAAAAGGAGGATCTCAGAGATCGATAATAGGAGGAGCCCAGAGATCAATAATAGGTGGAGCCCAGAGATCAATAATAGGTGGAGCCTAGAGATCAATAAAAGGAGGATCTCAGAGATCGATAATAGGAGGAGCCCAGAGATCGATAATAGGAGGATCTCAGAGATCGATAATAGGAGGGGCCCAGAGATCAATAATAGGTGGAGCCTAGAGATCAATAATAGGAGGAGCCTAGAGATCAATAAAAGGAGGATCTCAGAGATCAATAATAGGAGGGGCCCAGAGATCGATAATAGGAGGAGCTCAGAGATCGATAATAGGAGGAGCCCAGAGATCGATAATAGGTGGAGCCCAGAGATCGATAATAGGAGGAGCCCAGAGATCGATAATAGGAGGAGCCCAGAGATCAATAATAGGAGGTACCCAAATATCAAAAGTAGGAGGAGCCTAGAGATCAATAAAAGGAGGATCTCAGAGATCGATAATAGGTGGAGCCCAGAGATCAATAATAGGAGGAGCCCAGAGATCGATAATAGGAGGAGCCCAGAGATCAATAATAGGTGGAGCCCAGAGATCGATAATAGGAGGAGCCCAGAGATCAATAATAGGTGGAGCCCAGAGATCAATAATAGGAGGAGCCCAGAGATCAATAATAGGTGGAGCCCAGAGATCAATAATAGGTGGAGCCCAGAGATCAATAATAGGTGGAGCCCAGAGATCGATAATAGGAGGAGCCCAGAGATCAATAATAGGTGGAGCCCAGAGAGCGATAATAGGAGGGGCCCAGAGATTGATAATAGGAGGAGCCCAGAGAACAATAATAGGAGGGGCCCAGAGATCGATAATAGGAGGAGCCCAGAGATCGATAATAGAAAGAGCCCAGAGATTGATAATAGGAGGAGCCCAGAGATCAATAATAGGAGGAGCTCAGAGATCGATAATAGAAAGAGCCCAGAGATTGATAATAGGAGGAGCCCAGAGAACAATAATAGGAGGGGCCCAGAGATCGATAACAGGAGGAGCCCAGAGATCGATAATAGAAAGAGCCCAGAGATTGATAATAGGAGGAGCCCAGAGATCAATAATAGGAGGAGCCCAGAGATCAATAATAGGAGGGGCCCAGAGATCGATAATAGGAGGGGCCCAGAGATCGATAATAGGAGGGGCCCAGAGATCGATAATAGGAGGAGCCCAGAGAGCGATAATAGGTGGAGACCAGAGAGCGATAATAGGAAGGGCCCAGAGATCGATAATAGGAGGAGCCCAGAGATCAATAATAGGTGGAGCCCAGAGAGCGATAATAGGAGGGGCCCAGAGATCGATAATAGGAGGAGCCCAGAGATCAATAATAGGTGGAGCCCAGAGAGCGATAATAGGAGGGGCCCAGAGATTGATAATAGGAGGAGCCCAGAGAACAATAATAGGAGGGGCCCAGAGATCGATAATAGGAGGAGCCCAGAGATCGATAATAGAAAGAGCCCAGAGATTGATAATAGGAGGGGCCCAGAGAGCGATAATAGGAGGGGCCCAGAGAGCGATAATAGGAGGGGCCCAGAGAGTGATAATAGGAGGAGCCCAGAGATCGAAAATAGAAGGAGCCCAAAGATCGATAATAGGAGGGGCCCAGAGATCTTTAATAGGAGGAGCCCAAAGATCTATAATAGAAGGAGCCCAGAGATCGATAATAGGAGGGGCCCAGAGATCAATCATAGGAGGAGCCCAGAGATCAATAATAGGAGGGACCCAGAGATCGATAATAGGAGGGGCCCAGAGATCGATAATAGGAGGAGCCCAAAGATCTATAATAGAAGGAGCCCAGAGATCGATAATAGGAGGAGCCCAAAGATCTATAATAGAAGGAGCCCAGAGATTGATAATAGGAGGGGCCCAGAGATCGATAATAGGAGGGGCCCAGAGATTGATAATAGGAGGAGCCCAGAGATCAATAATAGGAGGAGCCCAACGATCTATAATAGAAGGAGCCCAGAGATCGATGATAGGAGGAGCCCAGAGATCAATAATAGGTGGAGCCCAGAGAGCGATAATAGGTGGAGCCCAGAGAGCGATAATAGGAGGAGCCCAGAGAGCGATAATAGGAGGAGCCCAGAGATCAATAATAGGAGGGGCACAGAGATCAGTAATAGGAGGAGCCCAGAGATCAATAATAGGAGGAGCCCAGAGAGCTATAATAGGAGGAGCCCAGAGATCAATAATAGGAGGAGCCCTGAGATCAATAATAGGAGGAGCCCAGAGAGCGATATTAGGAGGAGCCCAGAGAGCAATAACAGAAGAAGCCCAGAGATCGATAATAGAAGGAGCCCAGAGATTGATAATAGGAGGGGCCCAGAGATCAATAATAGTAGGAGCCCAGAGATCAATAATAGGAGGAGCCCAGAGAGCGATAATAGGAGGGGTCCAGAGATCGATAATAGGAGGAGCCCAGAGATCGATAATAGGAGGAGCCCAGAGATCGATAATAGGAGGGGCCAAGAGAGCAATAATAGGAGGAGCCCAGAAAGCGTCAATAGGAGGGGCCCAGAGAGGGATAATAGGAGGGGCCCAGAGATCCATAATAGGAGGAGCCCAGAGAGCGATAATAGGAGGAGCCCAGAGAATGATAATAGGAGGGGCCCTGAGATCAATAATAGGAGGAGCCCAGAGATCAATAATAGGAGGGGTCCAGAGATCGATAATAGGAGGAGCCTAGAGATCAATAATAGGAGGAGCCAGAGATCAATAATAGGAGGAGCTCAGATATCAATAATAGGAGGAGCCAGAGATCAATAATAGGAGGAGCCTAGAGATCAATAATAGGAGGAGCCAGAGATCAATAATAGGAGGAGCCCAGAGATCAAGAATAGGAGGGGCCAGAGATCAATAATAGGAGGAGCCCAGAGATCAAGAATAGGAGGGGCCCAGAGATCGATATTAGGAGGGGCCCAGAGATATATAATTGGAGGAGCCCAGAAAGTGATAATAGGAGGGGCCAAGAGATGGATAATAGGAGGAGCCCAGAGATGGATAATAGGAGGAGCCCAGAGAGCTATAATAGGAGGAGCCTAGAGATCAATAATAGGAGGAGCCCAGAGATCGATAATAGGAGGAGCTCAGATATCAATACTAGGAGGAGCCAGAGATCAATAATAGGAGGAGCCCAGAGATCAAGAATAGGAGGGGCCCAGAGATCGATATTAGGAGGGGCCCAGAGATATATGATTAGAGGAGCCCAGAAAGCGATAATAGGAGGGGCCAAGAGATTGATAATAGGAGGAGCCCAGAGAGCTATAATAGGAGGAGCCTAGAGATCAATAATAGGAGGAGCCCAGAGAGCGATATTAGGAGGAGCCCAGAGGTGGATAATAGGAGGAGCCCAGAGATGGATAATAGGAGGGGCCTAGAGATGGATAATAGGAGGAGCCCAGAGATCCATAATAGGAGGAGCCCAGAGATCAATAAAAGGAGGAGCCCAGAGATCAATAATAGGAGGAGCCCAGAGATCAATAACAATACAGGTGTCACACACAAGGACCAGTAAAGGTGTCACATACGGGGCCCCAGTACAGGTGTCACATACGGGGCCCCAGTACAGGTGTCACATACGGGGCCCCAGTACAGGTATCACACACGGGGCCCCAGTACAGGTGTCACATACGGGGGGCCCCAGTACAGGTGTCACACATGGGGGCCCCAGTACAGGTATCACACACAGGGCCCCAGTACAGGTATCACACACACGGGGCCCCAGTACAGGTATCACACACGGGGCCCCAGTACAGGTGTCACACACGGGACCCCCAGTACAGGTGTCACATACGGGGGGGCCCCAGTACAGGTGTAACACACGGGGCCCCAGTACAGGTGTCACACACGGGGCCCCAGTACAGGTGTCACACACGGGGCCCCAGTACAGGTGTCACACACGGGACCCCCAGTACAGGTGTCACATACGGGGGGCCCCAGTACAGGTGTCACACACGGGTCCCCCAGTACAGGTGTCACATACGGGGGGCCCCAGTACAGGTGTCACACACGAGGCCCCAGTACAGGTATCACACACGGGGCCCCAGTACAGGTATCACACACGGGGCCCCAGTACAGGTGTCACACACGGGGCCCCAGTACAGGTGTCATATACGGGGGGCCCCAGTACAGGTGTCACACACGAGGCCCCAGTACAGGTGTCACACACGGGGCCCCAGTACAGGTATCACACACGGGGCCCCAGTACAGGTGTCACACATGGGCCCCAGTACAGGTATCACACACGGGGCCCCAGAACAGATGTCACATATGGGGCCCCAGTACAGGTGTCACACACGGGGCCCCAGTACAGGTGTCATACACGGGGCCCCAGTACAGGTATCACACACACGGGGGCCCCAGTACAGGTATCACACACGGGGCCCCAGTACAGGTGTCACACACGGGGCCCCAGTACAGGTGTCACATACGGGGGGCCCCAGTACAGGTGTCACACACGAGGCCCCAGTACAGGTGTCACACACGGGGCCCCAGTACAGGTGTCACATATGGAGCCCCAGTACAGGTGTCACAACCGGGGCCCCAGTACAGGTGTCATACACGGGGCCCCAGTACAGGTATCACACACACGGGGCCCCAGTACAGGTATCACACACACGGGGCCCCAGTACAGGTGTCACAACCGGGGCCCCAGTACAGGTGTCATACACGGGGCCCCAGTACAGGTATCACACACACGGGGCCCCAGTACAGGTATCACACACGGGGCCCCAGTACAGGTGTCACATATGGAGCCCCAGTACAGGTGTCACACACGGGGCCCCAGTACAGGTGTCATACACGGGGCCCCAGTACAGGTGTCATACACGGGGCTCCAGTACAGGTGTCACATATGGGGCTCCAGTACAGGTGTCATACACGGGGCCCCAGTACAGGTATCACACACACGGGGCCCCAGTACAGATATCACACACGGGGCCCCAGTACAGGTGTCACACATGGGCCCCAGTACAGGTATCACACACACGGGGCCCCAGTACAGGTATCACACACGGGGCCCCAGTACAGGTGTCACACATGGGCCCCAGTACAGGTATCACACACACGGGGCCCCAGTACAGGTGTCACACACGGGGCCCCAGTACAGGTGTCACACACGGGGCCCCAGTACAGGTGTCACACACGGGGCCCCAGTACAGGTGTCACACACGGGGCCCCAGTACAGGTGTCACACACGGGGCCCCAGTACAGGTGTCACACACGGGGCCCCAGTACAGGTATCACACACGGGGCCCCAGTACAGGTGTCATACATGGATTATCTGTATTATGTTGGATGGTGTATTATATGAAAGGTCAGAAATAGCTGAGATGATGTCACAGTGATGTCATGATATGGGTGGCGATTATTTGGAGGTGACCCGCCTCTGTCAGATCCTGACCCACAGAGCTGACACTCTAAATAACATGACGCAGGTTGGTGTCGCTGCGTGGAAAGGGAAGACGACCTTCAATGTCTGCAGGGTGTCACATATTGTACTTCCCCCCCTCCCCCTCCCCCTCCAGGAATATACACAGGGAGGGATTACCGGATCAACCTGTTCTACAGCATCCCCCCATCCCCCCCCTCACCGCAACCCGCTGGGCACAGCAACCGGCCCCTCCCTCACCTGATCTCACCCACCAATTCCTGAGCAGAACCACCGTGCCCCCTGCCAACCCAGACAATGTGTCACCCCGATACAATGTGTCACCCCGATACAATGTGTCACCCGATACAATGTGTACAATTATTACCATCACCCCGATACAATGTGTCACCCCGATACAATGTGTCACCCCGATACAATGTGTACAATTATTACCGTCACCCCGATACAATGTGTACAATTATTACCGTCACCCCGATACAATGTGTACAATTATTACCGTCACCCCGATACAATGTGTCACCCCGATACAATGTGTACAATTATTACCGTCACCCCGATACAATGTGTACAATTATTACCGTCACCCCGATACAATGTGTACAATTATTACCGTCACCCCGATACAATGTGTCACCCCGATACAATGTGTCACCCCGATACAATGTGTACAATTATTACCATCACCCCGATACAATGTGTCACCCCGATACAATGTGTCACCCCGATACAATGTGTCACCCCGATACAATGTGTACAATTATTACCATCACCCCGATACAATGTGTACAATTATTACCGTCACCCCGATACAATGTGTCACCCCGATACAATGTGTACAATTATTACCATCACCCCGATACAATGTGTCACCCCGATACAACGTGTACAATTATTACCATCACCCCGATACAATGTGTACAATTATTACCATCACCCCGATACAATGTGTCACCCCGATACAACGTGTACAATTATTACCATCACCCCGATACAATGTGTACAATTATTACCATCACCCCGATACAATGTGTCACCCCGATACAACGTGTACAATTATTACCATCACCCCGATACAATGTGTACAATTATTACCATCACCCCGATACAATGTGTCACCCCGATACAATGAGTACAATTATTACCATCACCCCGATACAATGTGTCACCCCGATACAATGTGTCACCCCGATACAACGTGTACAATTATTACCATCACCCCGATACAATGTGTCACCCCGATACAATGTGTCACCCCGATACAATGTGTACAATTATTACCATCACCCCGATACATCGTGTACAATTATTACCATCACCCCGATACAATGTGTCACCCCGATACAATGTGTACAATTATTACCATCACCCCGATACAACGTGTACCATTATTACCATCACCCCGATACATCGTGTGCCCTTATTACCATCACCCCGATACAACGTGTACCATTATTACCATCACCCCGATACATCGTGTGCCCTTATTACCATCACCCCGATACAACGTGTACCATTATTACCATCACCCCAATACAACGTGTACAATTATTACCATCACCCCGATACAATGTGTCACCCCGATACAATGTGTCACCCCGATACAATGTGTACAATTATTACCATCACCCCGATACATCGTGTACCATTATTACCATCACCCCGATACAACGTGTACCATTATTACCATCACCCCGATACAACGTGTACCATTATTACCATCACCCCGATACATCGTGTACCATTATTACCATCACCCCGATACAACGTGTACCATTATTACCATCACCCCGATACATTGTGTACAATTATTACCATCACCCCGATACAATGTGTACAATTATTACCGTCACCCCGATACAATGTGTCACCCCGATACAATGTGTACCATTATTACCATCACCCCGATACAATGTGTCACCCCGATACAATGTGTCACCCCGATACAATGTGTACAATTATTACCATCACCCCGATACAATGTGTACCATTATTACCATCACCCCAATACAATGTGTACAATTATTACCATCACCCCGATACAATGTGTACCATTATTACCATCACCCCAATACAATGTGTACCATTATTACCATCACCCCGATACAATGTGTACAATTATTACCATCACCCCGATACAACGTGTACAATTATTACCATCACCCCGATACAATGTGTACAATTATTACCATCACCCCGATACAATGTGTACAATTATTACCGTCACCCCGATACAATGTGTCACCCCGATACATCGTGTACAATTATTACCATCACCCCGATACAATGTGTACCATTATTACCATCACCCCGATACAATGTGTCACCCCAAAATGTATACACCAATGTGTCCCACCAAAATGTGTACACCAGGTAATGTGTCACCCTGAAAATGTGTACAATTATTACCGTCCCCCCGATACATCGTGTACAATTATTACCGTCCCCCCGATACATCGTGTACAATTATTACCGTCCCCCCGATACATCGTGTACAATTATTACCGTCCCCCCGATACATCGTGTACAATTATTACCGTCACCCCGATACAATTTGTCACCCCGATACAACATGTACATTTATTACCATCACCCTGATACAATGTTCAGGGGCGGGCTGGGCCGGGGGGGGGGGGCAGGGTGGTATTTGCCCCCCAGGCAGCCCTAACTTAAATTCAGAACAACCAGCAGCCGCTGCCCGCTGACCCTGTTTTTTTCCCTTGTGGAGGAAGGAAGTCAGGACGGGGCTCTGTGTAATCTGGCAGCTCTATTACCTCAGCATTGCAGCCTGCAATGATGGGCACTGATCAGGCTGTGTTGATGGGCACTGATGAGGCTTCAGTGGTGGGCACTGATGAGGCTCCACTGATGGGCACTGGTGAGGCTGCATTGATGGGCAATGAGCAGCCTGCACTGATGAGGCTGTGATGATGGGCACTGGTGAGGCTGCATTAATTGGGCACTGATCAGACTGCATTGATGGACACTGGTGAGGCTGCACTGATTGGCACTGGTGAGGCTGCATTAATGTGCACTGATGGGCACTGGTGAGGCTGCACTGATGGGCACTATTGAGGTTGAACTGATGAACACTGGTGAGGCTGTACTGATGGGCATTGGTGAGGCTGCATTAATGAGCACTGGTGAGGCTGCACTGATGGGCACGGATGAGGCTGCACTGATGGGCCACAGTGAGATTCCATTGATGGGCACTGGTGAGGCTGCATTGATGGGCGCTGGTGAGACTGCACTTATGGGGACTGGTGAGCCTGCACTGATGGGCACTGTTGAGGCTGCACTGATGGAAACTGGTGAGGCTGCATTGCTGGGCACTGGTGAGGCTGCATTAATGGGCACTGGTGATGCTGCACTGATGGGCACAGATGAGGCTGAACTGATGGGCCACAGTGACGCTGCACTGATGGGCACTTGTGAGGCTAAACTTAAGGGCACTGGTGAAGCTGCATTGATGGGCACTGGTGAGGCGGCATTGATGGGCACTGATGGGCACTGGTGAGGCTGCACTGATGGGCACTGATGAGGCTGCACTGATGGGCACTGGTGAGGCTGCATTGATGGGCACTGGTGAGACTGCACTGATGGGCATTGGTGAGGCTGCACTGATGAGCACTGTTGAGGCTGCACTGATGGGCACTGATGGGGCTGCACTGATGGGCACTGGTGAGGCTGCATTGATAGGCACTGGTGAGGCTGCACTGTTTCCCCCCGCAATGTGTACACCAGACACTGTGTCACCCCCAAATGTCTACATCAGACATTCTGTCACCCCAAAATGTGTACACCAGACAATGTGTCACTCAGAAATGTGTACTCCTGACACTGTGTCACCCCAAAATGTGTACACCAGACACTGTGTCACCCAGAAATGTGTACACCAGACACTGTGTCTGCACTGGGGTGTACAGTATAGATGAGATGATTTCGGGGTGTACAGTATAGATAGGAAGATTTCAGGGTGTACAGTATAGATGAGATGATTTCGGGGTGTACAGTATAGATGAGATGATTTTGGGGTGTACAGTATAGATGAGATGATTTTGGGGTGTACAGTATAGATGAGATGATTTGGTGGTGTACAGTATAGATGAGATGATTTGGGAGTGTACAGTATAGATGAGATGATTTGGGGGTGTACAGTATAGATAGGAAGATTTCAGGGTGTACAGTATAGATGAGATGATTTTGGGGTGTACAGTATAGATGAGATGATTTGGGGGTGTACAGTATAGATGAGATGATTTGGGGGTGTACAGTATAGATGAGATGATTTCGGGGTGTACAGTATAGATGAGATGATTTTGGGGTGTACAGTATAGATGAGATGATTTGGGAGTGTACAGTATAGATGAGATGATTTGGGAGTGTACAGTATAGATGAGATGATTTCGGGGTGTACGGTATAGATGAGACAATGTCGGGGTGTAAAGTATAGATAGGAAGATTTCGGAGTGTACAGTATAGGTGAGATGATTTCGGGGTGTACAGTATAGAAAGATGATGTCGGGGTGTACAGGATAGATAGGAAGATTTTGGGGTGTACAATATAGATGAGAGATTTCGGGGTGTACAGTATAGAAGAGATAATGTCGGGGTGTACAATATCGATAGGAAGATTTCGGGGTGTACAGTATAGATGAGATGATTTCGGGGTGTACAGTATAGATGAGATGATTTCGGGGTGTACAGTATAGATGAGAAGATTTCAGAGTGTTGTACAGTATAGATGTGAAGGTTTTGGGGTGTAGATTATAGATGAGAAGGTTTCAGGGTGTAGAGTATAGATGAGACAATTTTGGGGTGTAGAGTATAGATGTGTCGATTTTGGGGTCTAGATCACTGATGAGACAATTTCGGGGTGTACAGTATAGATGAGATGATTTTTGGGGTGTACAGTATAGATGAGATGATTTCAGGTTGTAAGGTGTATATCACACAGTTTAGGGGTGTAACGTTTATATCAGACAATTTTGGGGTGTAAGTTTGGGGTGTACAGTATAAATCACACAGTTTCGGGGTGTAAGGCATAAATCAGACGATTATGGCGTGTAGAGTATAGATGCAACGATTTTGAGGTGTAAGGTGTAAATTAGACAATTATGGAGTGTAAGTTTTGGGGTGTACAGTATAGTGTCAGATTATTTTGGGGTGTACAGTATAAAAGAGTTGATTTTGGGGTGTAAAGTGTAAATCAGAAAATTATGGGGTGTAAGTTTTGGGGTGTACAGTATAAATCACACAGTTTCTGGTTGTAAGGTGTAAATCAGACAATTATGGGGTGTAGGTTTTGGGGTGTACAGTATAAATCACACAGATTCAGGGTGTAAGGTGTAAATCAGTGCTCCTCAGCGGGTTGTGATTTTTTTCCTACTGGTGGGGGGGGCAGGGGGACAATTATAGACATGACGCGGTTGGATGCAGAGAGCGCCCCCGCACACCCCCCCACCCTCAGGGTCCCCCGACCGCAGCCCCATACTGCACCCAACATCACAGGCACTCTACTTCCCCTTGGAAACCCAGATGTGCTCACCGCCGCGACCACCAAACAGGAGCAGAGCCAGCCCCCATCAGTGCAGCTTCCGCCGGAGCCCCGACTAAATATAGAGCTACCTGTGTGATGTGAGGAGCGCAGACCGCAGGACCCCCACATGACAGGGCCCAGAGGCAGGCTGAGATTGACAGGGGGGATGGGAGGGGGTGCAGGAAACCGACAGAAGGCTGCCGCGCCGTCTACAGAACGTCACCCGTCACAGCGCTGTGATACCTGAAATACGAGAATAAAAGATCTAAAAATATAATTCCTCGACGTGGATCAGATCTCAGAAAGCAACGTCACATCGCCGACATAGCACCTACATTGGCTGACGCTCGCTGCTCAACGGTGGCTACCATGACGGGTTCAAGGAATGGTTGGTTTTCCCCTCTACCTGAGATATCTAAAACCAACAAAGTATGGAGAGGAGGGGGTGATCTTCTAAACAGTGCCGCCCCCTCACCCCAAATCACAATCCAATCGTAACATCTCCCTAACATTCTACAGATCAATATCCTACAGATTGATTTTCTACAGATCAACAATCTACAGATCAATACTCTACAGATCAACATTCTACAGATCATTATTCTAAAAATCAATACCCTACAGATCAATATTCTACAGATCAACATTCTACAGATCAATATCCTTATAGAACAATATTCTTCAGATGAATATTCTATAGATCAACAACCTACAGATCAGTATTCTACAGATCAACATTCTACAGATCAGTATTCTACAGATCAACATTCTACAGATCTACAACCTACAGATCAATATCCTACAGGTCAATATTATACAGATCAATATCCTACAAATCAATAACCTACAGATCAGTATTCTACAGATCAACAACCTACAGATCAATAACCTACAGATCAACAAACTACAGATCAATATTCTACAGATCAACATGCTACAGATAAGTATCCTACAGATCAACATTTTACAGATCAACAACCTACAGATCAATATTCTACAGATCAATATCCTAAAGATCAGTATTCTACAGATCAACATTCTACAGATCAGTATCCTACAGATCAATATTCTATAGATTAATATCCTACAGATTAATATTCTACAGATCAATATCCTACAGATCAATATTCTACAGATCAATATCCTACAGTTTACTATTCTTCAGATCAATATTCTACAGATCAATATCCTACAGATCAATATTCTACAGATCAATATACTACAGATTAATATCCTACAGATTAATATACTACAGATCAGTATTCTACCGATCAATATACTACAGATCAATATCCTACAGATCAATCTTCTATGGATCAATATCCTTCAGATTAATATTCTACGGATCAATATCCTACAGATTATTGTTCTACAGTTCAATATACTACAGATTATTATCCTACAGATTATTATACTGCAGATCAATATTCTATAGATATCAGAGTCCTGACTATCACACACTGCAACAATATATCCCATGAGACTAATCAATTACATTGTGTATACCTGAGATTCACCAATATCAGAGCAGTCAGGGGGAGGGTCCTGGGGGTACAAATTAAGTACTGAGAGTACCAAGAGTACTGAGGAGTACTGAGAGTACTGTGAGTACTGAGGAGAACTGAGAGTACTGTGAGTCCTGAGGAGAACTGAGAGTACTGTGAGTCCTGAGGAGAACTGAGAATACTGTGAGTCCTGAGGAGAACTGAGAGTCCTGAGGAGAACTGAGAGTACTGAGAGTCCTGAGGAGAACTGAGAGTATCATGAGTACTGAGGAGTACAGAGAGTACTGTGAGTCCTGAGGAGAACTGAGAGTCCTGAGGAGAACTTAGAGTATCATGAGTACTGAGGAGTACTGAAAGTACTGTGAGTCCTGAGGAGAACTGAGAGTACTGTGAGTACCGAGGAGTACTGAGAGCGCTGTGAGTACTGAAGAGAACTGAGAGTACTGTGAGTACCGAGGAGTACTGAGAGCGCTGTGAGTACTGAGGAGAACTGAGAGTACTGCGAGTACTGAGAGTACTGTGAGCACCGAGAGTACTGAGAGCGCTCTGAGTACTGAGGAGAACTGAGAGTACTGTGAGTCCTGAGGAGTACTGAGAGCGCTGTGAGTACTGAGGAGAACTAAGAGTACTGCAAGTACTGAGAGTACCGTGAGTACCGAGGAGTACTGAAAGTGCTGTGAGAACTGAGGAGAACTGAGAGTACCGTGAGTACCGAGGAGTACTGAGAGCGCTGTGAGTACTGAGGAGAACTGAGAGTACTGTGAGTACTGAGGAGAACTGAGATTACTGTGAGTACCGAGGAGTACTGAGAGCGCTGTGAGTACTGAGGAGAACTGAGAGTACCATAAGTACTGAAAGTCCTGTGAGTACTGAGGAGTACTGAAAGTACCATGAGTACTGAGGAGAACTTAGAGTACCATGAGTACTGAGGAGAACTGAGAGTACTGTGAGTACTGAGGAGAACTGAGATTACTGTGAGTACCGAGGAGTACTGAGAGTCCTGTGAGTACTGAGGAGAACTTAGAGTACCATGAGTACTGAAGAGAACTGAGAGTACAGTGAGTACCGAGGAGTACTGAGAGTCCTGTGAGTACTGAGGAGTACTGAGAGTACCATGAGTACTGAGGAGTACTGAGAGCGCTGTAAGTACTGAGGAGAACTTAGAGTACCATGAGTACTGAGGAGAACTGAGAGTACAGTGAGTACCGAGGAGTACTGAGAGTCCTGTGAGTACTGAGAAGAACTGAGAGTACCATGAGTACTGAGGAGAACTTAAAGTACCATGAGTACTGAGGAGTACTGAGAGTCCTGTGAGTTCTGAGGAGTACTGAGAGTACTGAGAGTCCTGTGAGTACTGAGGAGTACTGAGAGTCCTGTGAGTACTGAGGAGTAATGAGAGTACCATGAGTACTGAGGAGTACTGAAAGCGCTGTGAGTACTGAGAAGTACTGAGAGTCCTGTGAGTACTGAGGAGTACTGAGAGTCCTGTGAGTACTGAAGAGTACTGAGAGTACCATGAGTACTGAGGAGTACTGAAAGTGCTGTGAGTACTGAGGAGAAATTAGAGTACCATGAGTACTGAGGAGTACTGAGAGTCCTGTGAGTACTGAGGAGTACTGAGAGTACTGAGAGTCCTGTGAGTACCGAGGAGTACTGAGAGTCCTGTGAGTACTGAGGAGTACTGAGAGTACCCTGAGTACTGAGGAGTACTGAGAGCGCTGTAAGTACTGAGGAGAACTGAGAGTACCATGAGTACTGAGGAGAAGTTAGAGTACCATGAGTACTGAGGAGTACTGAGAGTCCTGTGAGTACTGAGGAGTACTGAGAGTACTGAGAGTACTTTGAGTACTGAGGAGTACTGAGAGTCCTGTGAGTACTGAGGAGTACTGAGAGTACTGTGAGTACTGAGGAGTACTGAGAGTCCTGTGAGTACTGAGGAGTACTGAGAGTCCTGTGAGTACTGAGGAGTACTGAGAGTACCGTGAGTACTGAGAAGTACTGAAAGCGCTGTGAGTACTGAGGAGAACTTAGAGTACCATGAATACTGAGGAGTACTGAGATTCCTGTGAGTACTGAGGAGTACTGAGAGTACTGTGAGTACTGAGGAGTACTGAGAGTCCTGTGAGTACTGAGGAGTACTGAGAGTCCTGTGAGTACTGAGGAGTACTGACAGTACCGTGAGTACCGAGAAGTACTGAAAGCGCTGTGAGTACTGAGGAGAACTTAGAGTACCATGAATACTGAGGAGTACTGAGAGTCCTGTGAGTACTGAGAGTCCTGTGAGTACTGAGGAGTACTGAGAGCACTGTGAGTACTGAGAGCGCTGTGAGTACTGAGGAGAACTGAGAGTACCATGAGTACTGAGGAGTACTGAGAGTACCATGAGTACTGAGGAGAACTGAGAGTACTGAGAGTCCTGTGAGTACTGAGGAGTACTGAGAGTCCTGTGAGTACTGAGGAGTACTGAGAGTCCTGTGAGTACTGAGGAGTACTGAGAGTACCGTGAGTACTGAGAAGTACTGAAAGCGCTGTGAGTACTGAGGAGAACTTAGAGTACCATGAATACTGAGGAGTACTGAGATTCCTGTGAGTACTGAGGAGTACTGAGAGTACTGTGAGTACTGAGGAGTACTGAGAGTCCTGTGAGTACTGAGGAGTACTGAGAGTCCTGTGAGTACTGAGGAGTACTGACAGTACCGTGAGTACCGAGAAGTACTGAAAGCGCTGTGAGTACTGAGGAGAACTTAGAGTACCATGAATACTGAGGAGTACTGAGAGTCCTGTGAGTACTGAGAGTCCTGTGAGTACTGAGGAGTACTGAGAGCACTGTGAGTACTGAGAGCGCTGTGAGTACTGAGGAGAACTGAGAGTACCATGAGTACTGAGGAGTACTGAGAGTACCATGAGTACTGAGGAGAACTGAGAGTACTGAGAGTCCTGTGAGTACTGAGGAGTACTGAGAGTCCTGTGAGTACTGAGGAGTACTGAGAGTCCTGTGAGTACTGAGGAGTACTGCGTGCACTGTGCAGGAAACACTGTGAGTACTCAGGAGGTGAGCAATGAGGGCCAAGGACCAATGTTTTGGAGTGTGATGTCAGAAGGGGGCTGTGGCACCGGGTGATGTAATTGGGTGGCCCCGCCCCTTGTCACAGCTCAAGCCCCTCATTTGGCGGGACGCCTCTGAAGAGGTGGGAGTGTCTTTGATTTGTTTTGCTATTTTCCGGGTGTGGCCGGCCATGTGATTGATGATGGATTTACATGGGGGGACACTATTTGTTTTTATTTTTATTTGAATAAAGGACTTGTCAAAAACTGGCTTTTGTGTTTATTTTCTTTGTACACTTTTTTGTACCCCTACCCATTCACATTGGAGGAGGGGTGGGATCTGGGGGCCCCCGATAAGCGATAAGCCCTCCCACCTGCAGACCCCCACAACCACAGCCCAGGGTTGTTGAGAAGAGGCCCTTGTCCCCATCAACATGGGGACAAGGTGCTGTAGGGGGTACCCCAAAGCACTCTTCCTATGATGAGGGCAAGCGGCCTGGTATGGTTCAGGAGGAGGGGGGGTGCTCGCAGGCTGCATGCTTGGATAAGGGTCTAGTATAGATTTTGGGGGGACCCCCTGACGTTTTTCTTTTTTTCAATTTTGGCGTGGAGTTCCCCTTAAATCTGTACAGACCCAAAGGGCCTGGTAAAGATTTGGGGGGGGGGGTGCCGTTTTTTTTTTTTATTCTGTCATAGGGTTCCCCTTAACCACTTACAGGGCACTATCACCCCCTTCCTGCCTAGACCAATTTTTAGCTTTCAGTGCTTACTGGCATATATGGGAAATCTCGGTCAGCTTGGCATGACACTGCTCCCTGACTTTAACATTGGCATCTATGGGAAATCTCGGTCCGCTTGGCATGGCACTGCTCCCTGTTTATAACATTGGCGTCTATTGGAAATCTCGGTCAGCTTGGCATGACACTGCTCCCTGTCTTTAACATTGGCGTCTATGGGAAATCTCGGTCAGCTTGGCATGGCACTGCTCCCTGTCTTTAACATTGGCCTCTATGGGAAATCTTGGACAGCTTGGCATGACACTGCTCCCTGCCTTTAACATTGGCCTCTATGGGAAATCTTGGACAGCTTGGCATGACACTGCTCCCTGTCTTTAACATTGGCATCTATGGGAAATCTTGGACAGCTTGGCATGACACTGCTCCCTGCCTTTAACATTGGCCTCTATGGGAAATCTTGGACAGCTTGGCATGACACTGCTCCCTGCCTTTAACATTGGCCTCTATGGGAAATCTTGGACAGCTTGGCATGACACTGCTCCCTGTCTTTAACATTGGCATCTATGGGAAATCTTGGACAGCTTGGCATGACACTGCTCCCTGCCTTTAACATTGGCCTCTATGGGAAATCTTGGACAGCTTGGCATGACACTGCTCCCTGTCTTTAACATTGGCATCTATGGGAAATCTTGGACAGCTTGGCAAGGCACTGCTCCCTGGCTTTAATATTGGCATCTATGGGGAAATCTTGGACGGTTTGGCATGGCACTGCTCCCTGTCTTTAACATTGGCCTCTATGGGAAATCTTGGACAGCTTGGCATGGCACTGCTCCCTGTCTTTAACATTGGCGTCTATGGGAAATTTCAGTCAGCTTGACATGGCACTGCTCAAGAAATATAAGTGACAAGGACACAAAAGTTGGGGAGCACTGAGGGGGGACCCAGGACAACAACATATCCATACATTATAAAAGTGGGGTATAACCTGTTCACTACACTGACTGGACTAAACTGACTCAACTCACTATCCACTAACTACCTGCCTAACCTCTATTATCACACACTATACATGGTGGCCGTGTAAGCAGCAGCCTTACATAGTGTGGGGTGTGGACTTAGCCCCTGAGCCAATCATGGCTCTGACAGGACATTGTGCTGTGATTGGCCAAAGCATACAGGTCATGTGCATGCTTTGGCCAATCTTTAGCAATGTATTCACTGCACCAGCGCAGTGCATTATGGGGTGCTCATCGACGGGCGAATGTCCCGCCGAGCGCCCCATTTGTTTGTGTGTTCCGCGAACACTCGAACATCAAGCCCATCCCTAAAAGGCAGGTGTCCCAATACTTTTGACAATATAGTGTGTATGTACAGTGTGGTGGAAGGGTACAAAGATTTTACCAATAGAAGAGCAGTCAGGTGAGCAATGGCGGACAAAGACCCAAGGTTTCAGGCTACAATAAGGTCCTCCTTGAGAAAAGGGGTGCTCGTGTACCCCAGAATGTTGGGTCCTCCAGCCGTCCCATGAGAGTTGAAGCTGTTATAGCTGCAAAGGGCGGAGCCAACCCAATATTGAACCCTACGGACTAAGACTGGGATGCCATTAAAGTTCATGTAAAGGCAGGCGTCCCAATACTTTTGGTCACATAGCGTATATACTGTATACATATGTTGTATTGTGTTGTATGATGGTCATGTGACTTCTATACACCAGAAATACTTTTATATGTTGAAATAAAATATAATTTTGTCGGATTTCGGGTGTTTGTTGGTGTATTATGAAGGGTTATGGGGGGCTTGTCCGGGACAGGGGATAGTTTGCATGTGCTGGGAAATCTCCCCCCCCCCCCCCAAATGTGCGACCTTCATTTCCTCCCTCCAGCTGATATCCTGTGGTAATGTCCACATGCTATTGATTGTCTCTCATTAAGTCTGTGGCCCTGACGAAGATACCGGTTACCTGGCTGTCTCTGGATTTCTGAGTCTGTGTCGTAAAACAAAATTGGAACGGCCAATGGGCACGGTGTTCCCGGGGACAGAACAGGGAGTCCGACATTCATCCAACATTCACTGGAGGTAAATCTTCCTTTGGTTGATTGACCACCAGTGAATGCCCCCTCCATTGCTCTGTGGTGGTGAAGCCGGGGACATGTGCCAGGAAATCAGCATTTTCAGCATTGGGCAAGCAATGGCCTGCCTGTGTGTTTTCAGGTCCCCTTTTCAGCCTCCGGGAATTTCAGCTGACATGGAGGAGGCCGCAGATTGTGAAATCTCTGCTTCCTGCTGAGCATTGCACACACCGAGCCGCCTGCCAACCGCCACAATCGCCCATTTCATGATATTTCTCACCAAATTATTCCGACCAATCGTATGAAGATGTTCCGGACAATTCCTTCCCACCTTCCAATAATCCCATCTGTAGATGAATGAGGTCAGCCAAGAACTGGCACCCTTCACCAGTCAGCTTTAATCTTCATGTATATTGGGGCGCAAGCCCCTCCCAGTCTCATATAGAATGAAAGCATGTCCCGCCTCTTCTCATTAACCACCAATTAAAGATGAGTCAGCTTTATGGGTACACCACCATGACATGGGTGCCAAAATCTATATTGCCCCATAAGAGTATCCAACATTTATATTGCCCCATAAGAGTATCCAACATTTATATTACCCCATAAGGGTATCCAACATTTATATTGCCCGATAAGGGTATCCAACATTTATATTGCCTCATACGGGTATCCAACATTTATATTGCCCCATAAGGGTATCCAACATTTATATTGCCCCATAAGGGTATCTAACATTTATATTGCCCCATACGGGTATCTAATATTTATATTGCCCCATAAGGGTATCCAACATTTATATTTCCCCATAAGGGTATCTAACATTTACATTGCCCCATACGGGTATCTAACATTTATATTGCCCCATACGGGTATCCAACATTTATATTGCTCCATAAGGGTTTCTAACATTTATATTGCCCCATAAGGGTATCTAACATTTATATTGCCCCATAAGGGTATCTAACATTTATATTGCCCCATAAGGGTTTCTAACATTTATATTGCCCCATAAGGGTATCTAACATTTATATTGCCCCATAAGGGTTTCTAACATTTATATTGCCCCATACGGGTATCCAACATTTATATTGCTCCATAAGGGTTTCTAACATTTATATTGCCCCATAAGGGTATCTAACATTTATATTGCCCCATAAGGGTATCTAACATTTATATTGCCCCATAAGGGTTTCTAACATTTATATTGCCCCATAAGGGTATCTAACATTTATATTGCCCCATAAGGGTTTCTAACATTTATATTTCCCCATAAGGGTATCTAACATTTATATTGCCCCATAAGGGTATCCAACATTTATATTGCCCCATAAGGGTATCTAACATTTATATTGCCCCATAAGGGTATCTAACATTTATATTGCCCCATAAGGGTTTCTAACATTTATATTGCCCCATAAGGGTATCCAACATTTATATTTCCCCATAAGGGTATCTAACATTTATATTGCCCCATAAGGGTATCTAACATTTATATTGCCCCATACGGGTATCCAACATTTATATTGCCCCCATAAGGGTATCTAACATTTATATTGCCCCCATAAGGGTATCTAACATTTATATTGCCCCATAAGGGTATCCAACATTTATATTTCCCCATAAGGGTATCTAACATTTATATTGCCCCATACGGGTATCCAACATTTAAATTTCCCCATAAGGGTATCCAACATTTATATTGCCCCATAATGGTATCCAACATTTATATTGCCCCATAAGGGTATCTAACATTTATATTGCCCCATAAGGGTATCTAACATTTATTTTGCCCCATAAGGGTATCTAACATTTATATTGCCCCATAAGGGTATCTAGCATTTATATTGCCCCCATAAGGGTATCCAACATTTATATTGCCCCCATAAGGGTATCTAACATTTATATTGCCCCCATAAGGGTATCTAACATTTATATTGCCCCATAAGGGTATCCAACATTTATATTGCCCCATAAGGGTATCTAACATTTATATTGCCCCATAAGGGTTTCTAACATTTATATTGCCCCATAAGGGTATCTAACATTTATATTGCCCCATAAGGGTTTCTAACATTTATATTTCCCCATAAGGGTATCTAACATTTATATTGCCCCATAAGGGTATCCAACATTTATATTGCCCCATAAGGGTATCTAACATTTATATTGCCCCATAAGGGTATCCAACATTTATATTGCCCCATAAGGGTATCTAACATTTATATTGCCCCATAAGGGTATCTAACATTTATTTTGCCCCATAAGGGTATCTAACATTTATATTGCCCCATAAGGGTATCTAGCATTTATATTGCCCCCATAAGGGTATCCAACATTTATATTGCCCCCATAAGGGTATCTAACATTTATATTGCCCCCATAAGGGTATCTAACATTTATATTGCCCCATAAGGGTATCCAACATTTATATTTCCCCATAAGGGTATCTAACATTTATATTGCCCCATACGGGTATCCAACATTTAAATTTCCCCATAAGGGTATCCAACATTTATATTGCCCCATAATGGTATCCAACATTTATATTGCCCCATAAGGGTATCTAACATTTATATTGCCCCATAAGGGTATCTAACATTTATTTTGCCCCATAAGGGTATCTAACATTTATATTGCCCCATAAGGGTATCTAGCATTTATATTGCCCCCATAAGGGTATCCAACATTTATATTGCCCCCATAAGGGTATCTAACATTTATATTGCCCCCATAAGGGTATCTAACATTTATATTGCCCCATAAGGGTATCCAACATTTATATTGCCCCATAAGGGTATCTAGCATTTATATTGCCCCCATAAGGGTATCCAACATTTATATTGCCCCATAAGGATATCCAACATTTATATTGCCCCCATAAGGGTATCTAGCATTTATATTGCCCCCATAAGGGTATCCAACATTTATATTGCCCCATAAGGATATCCAACATTTATATTGCCCCCATAAGGGTATCTAACATTTATATTGCCCCCATAAGGGTATCCAACATTTATATTGCCCCCATAAGTAATAATAATAATAATAATAATAATAATAATAATAATCTTGATACTTCCATTATTTGTTATTATATATACATTGTATTCGTATTGATTAATGTATTATAATAACATTGTTACAGTTTATTATATTTAATTGGAGATGATTAGATTGTAAGCTATTGGCCCTCCTCCTCCATTCACCCATACACATGTTTTAGATTGTAAGCTCTTGTGGTCCAGGCCCTCTCTCTCCTCCTCCATTCACCCAAACACGTTTTAGATTGTAAGCTCTTGTGGTCCAGGTCCTCCTCCTCCATTCACCCAAACACGTGTTTTGGATTGTAAGCTCTTGTGGTGCAGGTCCACCACCTTCTCCTCCATTCACCCAAACAAGTGTTTTGGATTGTAAGCTCTTGTGGTCCAGGTCCTCCTTCTCCATTCACCCAAACACGTGTTTTGGATTGGAAGCTCTTGTGGTGCAGGTCCACCACCTTCTCCTCCATTCACCCAAAAACCTGTTTTAGATTGTAAGCTCTTGTGGTCCAAGCCCTCCTCCTCTATTCACCCAAACACATTTTAGATTGTAAGCTCTTGTGGTCCAGGCCCCTCCTCCATTCACCCAAACACATGTTTTAGATTGTAAGCCCTTGTGGTCCAGGCCCTCCTCCCCCATTCACCCAAACACATGTTTTTGATTGTAAGCTCTTGTGGTCCAGGCCCTCCTCCTCCATACACCCAAACACATGTTTTAGATTGTAAGCCCTTGTGATCCAGGCCCTCCTCCTCTATTCACCCAAACACATTTTAGATTGTAAGCTCTTGTGGTCCAGGCCCTCCCCCTCCATTCACCCAAACACATGTTTTAGATTGTAAGCTCTTGTGGTCCAGGCCCTCTCTCTCCTCCTCCATTCACCCAAACACATGTTTCAGGTTGTAAGCTGTGATGAAATGCGGTCATTGAGTGCCATACCTACATGTGGGCACCCACTTGTCTAGTCTCATTGGACCCTAAGGACTTGGACTGTAGACTCGAGGGGGGTGGTCCAACCGAGTTGTTGCAGGCCCGTTGCGGGTCTGGCCACAGGTCTGTCTATTTCTATGGGGGGGGGGGAGATATGGGATGGATGGACTGATTTGTTTGGCATTGGTAACAAGCTTGTGACCCGCACCATTTTTGTGACTGTTTTCCATGTGTCTATTAGGGGACAGGGGGTGACCGAGAAAATGATGGGCCGCTACTTCATGGACACTGAGAATGTGGTTTGGATCACTTCAAATGGGGCAGTAATATTTTTCCACAATATCCCTGAAGAAATCTATGATACATTATTTCCACTGTATGAGAATGATGGAACATTGTATGAGATTTGCCTCATAGACTATTGTAGACCGTTGTCATGAAGTCTGTGACCCCCTGAATGATCAAAGCATTGCTTAGATGTGGATTCCATGTCCTTCAATGTCGGAGACGGACAGTCTGTCACTGGTGGTCTCTTCCCATTGTCTGTATAATAAGGTGTTCTGTGTTTATACTTAGGATAATGTGTAATGTATGTTGTTTTAGCCTTGTTGCAGTGCTGAGTTAATTAGCATGTTAATTATAACATTGTCTACATGTGGATTCCATGTACTTCAATGTCGGAGACGGACAGTCTGTCACTGATGGTCTCTTCCCATTGTCTGTATAATTGGGTGTTTTGTGTTTATACTTAGGATAATGTGTAATGTATGTTGTTTTAGCCTTGTTGCAGTGCTGAGTTAATTAGCATGTTAATTATAACATTGTCTAGATGTGGATTCCATGTACTTCAATGTCGGAGATGGACAGTCTGTCACTGGTGGTCTCTTCCTATTGTCTGTATAATGGGGTGTTCTGTGTTTATACTTAGGATAATGTGTAATGTATGTTGTTTTAGCCTTGTTGCAGTGCTGAGTTAATTAGCATGTTAATTATAACATTGTCTACATGTGGATTCCATGTACTTCAATGTCGGAGACGGACAGTCTGTCACTGATGGTCTCTTCCCATTGTCTGTATAATTGGGTGTTTTGTGTTTATACTTAGGATAATGTGTCATGTATTTTGTTTTAGTCTTTTTGCAGTGCTGAGTTAATTAGCATGTTAATTATAACATTGTCTGGAAGTGGATTCCCATTCACCTATTGCTTCTGTCCAGATGGCTAGATAATTACCTCAGGTTAATTATGCTTCTCTATACAATTTCATCTGCATATGATAATGTAATCAGGCACCTGACCTGGTGGGGTATATATTCTGTGTGAGTTTGTTCAATAAAGAGTCATTTCTGTCGTAAAACCTTCAGAAAGTCTTGGCTGATGTTTGGGTAACCAAGGGCTCCAATCACTGATTTACTTGGGAGTTGGGAGACTTATAACGGATATACGCGATCTGAGTATAGGGGATCCCTTACTTTGGTGGCAAGCGGTGGGATTTCTCTCCTAAATGGATATCCCAAACCAGGGAATGCAGTGAAGAGTCTAAAGAGGAACTCGGGAGATGGAGCGAGGTAGCCCCCGGGCAGCGTCCCCATATGAGAAGTTCTAAAAGAGGCTACAGAAGGCCTTGACCCGGGAGTATGGCCCTGTTTCAGCAGAGGGTGAGGTGGTATGGAAAGATGTAGTATGGTGAGAGCTCGTGGCCCTCGAGCAGTCTCAAGCTCAAGGGGGAGAGTGCATTCCCAGTTCAAAACTGCGCAGACAGAGGCAAACAGTGCTGAGGTTCCCTTACTGGAGGATCTGCCCCGGTGAAGAGAGGATTATAGAATTCCAGTGGCTGATCAAGAAGGAACTGTGGCATGACAAGGCATAGCGGGCGCTACAGTGGTACTCAGTTAAAAGGTGCCCGGGGGGGGGGGGGTGTCGGAGAACGAAAAACCAGAGGGTGATGACTACAATGGCCCTGATCTACTTTGGGAGGCATTGGAGGAGGATAGAGACTTCGGCAGCACAGGGGAGTCTCGGTATTGGGACATCGGGGAATACCAGATGGACGCACTGAAGCTCCCTAATACTACAGGCCGGGGACCGGATATCACCCGTGTGGGAACTGGAGCAGGAATACCAGAGCCTAAGAGAATCAGTTCAGCAGCGGGACAAGGAATGAGCTGGGCGACTACGGGAGAGGAGATTTTCAGTCCCTCTCCCCAGCAGCAGTGTATCATGCAGGGAGAGAAGGCTATCGGTCTCTCTCCCCAGCAGCAGCAGCAAGCATCACTAGGAGTGGAGATGGTTGGTCCCACTACCCAGCACCAGGCAGCATCCCAGGCAGTGGAGACAGTTGGTCCCACTCCCCAGCGACATGTGTATCATGCAGGGACAGGAGAAAACCGGGCTCACTCCCCTGCAGCAGCAAGCATCACTGGGAGTGGAGATGGTCAGTCCCACTACCCAGCACCAGGCAGCATCCCAGGCAGTGGAGACAGTTGATCCCACTCCCCAGCGACAGTGTATCATGCAGGGACAGAAGACAACCGGGCTCACTCCCCCGCAGCAGGAAGCATCATGGGGAGTGGAGATGGTCGGTCCCACTACCCAGCACCAGGCAACGTCCCAGGGAGTGGAGACAGTTGGTCCCACTCCCCAGCGACATGTGTATCATGCAGGGACAGGAGACAACCGGGCTCACTCCCCAGCAGCAGCAAGCATCACGGGGAGTGGAGATGGTTGGTCCCACTACCCAGCACCAGGCAGTGGAGACAGTTGGTTCCACTCCCCAGCGACAGTGTATCATGCAGGGACAGGAGACAACCGGGCTCACTCCCCAGCAGCAGCAAGCATCACTGGGAGTGGAGATGGTCAGTCCCACTACCCAGCACCAGGCAGCATCCCAGGCAGTGGAGACAGTTGGTCCCACTCCCCAGCGACAGTGTATCATGCAGGGACAGGAGAAAACCATGCTCACTCCCCTGCAGCAGCAAGCATCACTGGGAGTGGAGATGGTCGGTCCCACTACCCAGCACCAGGCAACGTCCCAGGGAGTGGAGACAGTTGGTCCCACTGCCCAGCAACAGTGTATCATGCAGGGACAGGAGGTACCTGGCTTCTCTCCCCAACTGCAGCCGGAGTTAGCGGGGGGGGAGATTTTCGGTCCTTCTCCCCAGCAGCAGCAGGCCTCATTGGGAGTGGAGACAACAGATCTGGTTCCCCAGCGGCAGTGTGGGGTCCAGGGAGCGGAGACAACCGGTCTCGTTTCCCAGTGGCATTGTGAGGTCCCGGGAACGGAGACAACCAGTCTCATTCCCCATCAGCAGTGTGAGGTCCTGGGAACGGAGACAACCAGTCTCATTCCCCAGCAGCAGTGTATCATGCAGGGAGAGGATGCAACCGGTCTCTCTACCCAGCTGCAGCTGGAGTTACCAGGAGAGGAGATATTCAGTCCCTCTCCCCAACAGCAGCAGGAGTTACTGGGAGAGGAGATTTTTGGTCCCTCTCCCCAGCAGCAGGCCTCATTGGGAGTGGAGACAACCGGTCTCGTTCCCCAAGGGCAGTGTGAGGTCCAGGGAGTGGACACAACTGGTCTCACTCCCCAGCAGCTGGGTGCGATCCAGGGGGAGGGCACAGCCAGCTCTGCTCCCCAGATGCCAACCACGACCCCAGCGATTACCCAGAGGCAGAGCCGCAATGGACTCTCCAAATGACCCCCATCATCCTCAGCCAGCTGGGAAAACTGCAGAAACACAGGTGATGGAATGACCGGGAAGGCACTCTAGGTGGGGGGTTTTACAGGCTCACAGACTCCTGTGTACCAAAGCTGGGGCTGGGCGGCCTCTCTGGCTAAAGGTGCCTTATGTTTAAGTCACCCTGTACCTAGGAGGTTGCAGGGTGCAAAGCCGGCCAGACCCCAGGACTGTAGGGGCTGGCTGAGGACTAATGCTGTTGCAGGCACGGCTCTAACAGTCTATCTGTCCACTCCAGACAGCAGCGAGCTGACCCGTGTGGATGATGTTGTGGCTGTCGGAGGTGGACAAGGGGGAGATGTGTGGTGAGTGCCACACCAACTTGTCTATTCACATTGGACCCCAAGGACTTGGACTGTAGACTCGGGGGGTCCAACCGACTTGTTGCAGGCCCATTGCAGGTCTGGCCACAGGTCTGTCTATTTTTATGGGGGTACATATGGGATGGATACCCTGATCTGTTTGGCGCAGGTCACAAGCTTGTGGCACCATTTTTGTGACTGTTTTCTGTATGTCTATTAGGGGCCACGGGGTGACCGAGAAAATGATGGGCCCCTACTTCATGGACACTGAGAATGTGGTTTGGATTACTTCAAATGGGGCAGTAATATTTTTCCACAATATACCTGAAGAAATCTATGATACATTAATTCCACTGTATGAGAATGATGGAACATTGTATGAGCTTTGCCTCATAGACTATTGTAGACCGTTGTCATGAAGTCTGTGACCCCTGAATGATCAAAGCCTTGCTTAGATGTGGATTCCATGTACTTCAATGTAGGAGACGGACAGTCTGTCACTGGTGGTCTCTTCCTATTGTCTGTATAATGAGGTGTTCTGTGTTTATACTTAGGATAATGTGTAATGTATGTTTTTTTAGCCTTCTTGCAGTGCTGAGTTAATTAGCATGTTAATTATAACATTGTCTAGATGTGGATTCCCATTCACCTATTGTTTATGTCCAGATGGCCAGATAATTAGCTCAGGTTAATTATGTTTCTGTATACTATTTCATCTGCATAAGATAATGTAATCAGACAACCCCTGACCTGGTGGGGTATATATTCTGTGTGAGTTTGTTCAATAAAGAGTCATCCCTGTTGTACCCTTCAGAAAGTCTTGGCTGATGTTTGGGTAACCAAGGCCTCCAATCACCGATTTACTTGGGAGTTGGGAGACTTATACCGGATTTACTTAGTTGGAGTATAGGGGATCCGTTACATAAGCCCCCCCCCTCCTCCTCCATTCAGCCAAACACATGTTTTAGATTGTAAGCTCTTGTGGTCCAGGCCCTCCCCCTCCATTTACCCAAACACGTGTTTTATATTGTAAGCTTTTGTGGTGTAGGTGCTCCTCCTCCATTCACCCAAACATATGTTTTAGTTTGTAAGCTCTTGTGGTCCAGGCCCTCCTCCTCCATTCACCCAAACATATGTTTTAGTTTGTAAGCTCTTGTGGTCCAGGCCCTCCCCCTCCATTTACCCAAACACGTGTTTTATATTGTATGCTCTTGTGGTCCAGACCCTCCTCCTCCATTCACCCAAACACATGTTTTAGTTTGTAAGCTCTTGTGGTCCAGGCCCTCCTCCTCCATTCACCCAAACATGTTTTGGATTGTAAGCTCTTGTGGTCCAGGCCCACCTGTTTTAGATTGTAAGCTCTTGTGGTCCAGGCCCACCTGTTTTAGATTGTAAGCTCTTGTGGTCCAGGCCCTCCTCCTGTATACACCAAATCAGAACTACTCATGACTAATAATCTTTTTTTTTTTGCTGAATAAGATCCCAAAATAAACAGAAGAGGAGGTGTCAGAGGATAGGCCGCCGCCCCATTTTTGTTTCAGGAACTCCACCCCCCAAGAATCACACTCGCTCCGAATATAATAATTTAATGGAAATGTCACCATACAAAGCGCCACGTGAGAGGTCACATGAGAGGTCACGTGAGAGGTCACATGAGAGGTCACATGAGAGGTCACATGAGAAGTCACATGAGAGGTCACATGAGAAGTCACATGAGAGGTCACGTGAGAGGTCACATGAGAAGTCACGTGAGAGGTCACGTGAGAGGTCACGTGAGAGGTCACGTGAGAGGTCAAATGAGAGGTCACATGAGAGGTCACATGATTACAAACACTGTGCTACAATTTCTCAAAAAAACAAAACAAAAAAAAAACAACACAAGTTTTTGGTTACAAAATTATTAAAAATGTAAAGGATTATAAATTACATTTAAAAAATAACAATAATTATTTAAAAACTGAATGAAAAAGATTAAAACAGAAAAAAAAATAACAATAAATGTTAGTGTAGTTGAGACGAGTTATAAAGGTAACATGAAGCGAAACGCGGCGGTGAGAATAAATATTTCAGTTCCAATTTGACCTTTTCCCGCCGTCGGGTGACATTGTGACTTCATTTATAAGTAGCATATATATATATAAAATATAATTTCCCCGTTATAAAAAGATCAAATATGTTCTGTACTTCATTTCCCCCATAAAATGATATAAATAATAATAATGGGGATATAAGAAGTAACTCCTCCCATAATAAGGATTATATTTCTGTATAGAATGACAGTTTGCAGCTCCACTCCGCCACCTTGTGACCAGAAATGAGTATGGCGCCGGCTCTGGCGGGACTCTCACAAAATGGAGCCTTTATTGTGTTCACATGACACTTCCTCTTCCAACAACCACCCAACTCACGCGTTTTGTGTTAAAGGGAAACTTGGATTTAATATAATTATTTTTATACCTCCCTCTCCCCTCCCCCCCCCTTCTATAACTTCCACAAGTATCTCTTCTGAAGACTCTAGTGGGTCAGGAAGTTCCCCCGGACTATTCATAGGTCTTATGTCAGTGCCGCCCCAAACTCTCTAATACAGTTCATTTCTGCAATGCGTTAGAGACACGCCACACTGTACTGGGGGGGAGGGGGACGCGTGTCAGAGGAAGATTCATTGTGATACGGCAGAGATTCCATAATAATACAGAATCCCCACTGACAGTGATCAGTCCCACAGACAGAAGAGGGGGTCCTGAGATCAATAATCTGATCACCCCCCCCCCCATCTTCTCCTCAGAGGATCTCCCCTCTCCGATCTCTTCCCCCTCCTCCTCTTCTACACCTCCCCCCATCTCTTCCCCCCTCCCCAGATCCCCCTCAAATCTCTTCACCCCTCCTTCTCTACACCCCGATCTCTTACCCCTCCCCAGATCCCCCCCGATCTCCTCCCCCCTCCTCTTCTACACCCCCGATCTCTCCCCCCCCCAGATCCCTTCCCCCCCTCCTCTTCTACACCCCCGATCTCTTCAACCTCCCCAGACCCTCCCCCCCAGATCTCTTCAACCCTCCCCCTCTATACCCCAATCTCTTCCCAATCCCCAGACCCCCCCCAGATCTCTTCCCCTCTCCTCCTCTACACCCCCCCCCACCTCTTCCCCCTCCCCAGACCCCCCCCCAGATCTCTTCAACCCTCCCCCTCTACACCCCAATCTCTTCCCAATCCCCAGATCCCCCCCCAGATCTCTTCCCCCCTCCTCCTCTACACCCCCCCACCTCTTCCCCCTCCCCAGACCCCCCCCCCAGATCTCTTCAACCCTCCCCCTCTACACCCCAATCTCTTCCCAATCCCCAGATCCCCCCCCAGATCTCTTCCCCCCTCCTCCTCTACACCCCCCCCCCATCTCTTCCCCCTCCCCAGACCCCCCCCAGATCTCTTCAACCCTCCCCCTCTACACCCCAATCTCTTCCCAATCCCCAGATCCCCCCCCAGATCTCTTCCCCCCTCCTCCTCTACACCCCCCACCTCTTCCCCCTCCCCAGACCCCCCCCCCCCAGATCTCTTCCCTGTCTCCCTCTCTACCCCTAATTTCTCTCTCCTCCTCTCAATATCTCTCTTTCTCCCCCTTCCCTTATCTTTCCTAACCTGCTCCCCGTCTCTCTCTTTCCCCCTTCCTTTGTGTCCCTCTCACCCCCTCTCCATGTCTGCCCCCCCTTCTGACTCCCTATCTCTCTCTCCTCTCCCTTCTCCACCTCCTGTTCCCTCTTCCTTCACCTCCATGGGGTGCGGGGGTGCACCCCCCCCCCCCAATACAGAGACACACACTCACCTTCTCTACAATGTTATCACTTACACAGCCCATCATCACCAGTACAAACTGGGACCAGTATGACTCCTATTCCCAATCACTGGGCCCCACACCCACTTTTCACCCATAAAACTCGCTCTGATTATCTTCATCACTGAACCAACGATCTGAGCGACATTCACCTTCCTTTCTTACACTTCCCCAAATCAGTCTGTGAGGGGGCGCTCGCTGTGCCCCTCTGTACTTGACGCCCCCCCCAAGTGGCCTCCCTGACTTCCCAATATCCTGACGTTCCTTCCCTGACCCCCCCCCCCACTCTCCCGGCATTCCCTCACTGACCCCCACTATCCTGGCGTTCCCTCACTGACCCCCCCACTCTCCCGGCGTTCCCTCCCTGACCCCCCACTTTCCCGGTGTCCCCTCCCTGACTCCCCACTATCCTGGAACTCCCTCCCTGACCCCCCACTATCCTGGCTTTCCATCCTGACCCCCCACTCTCCCGGCGTTCCCTCCCTGACCCCCCCCACTTTCCCGGTGTCCCCTCCCTGACTCCCCACTATCCTAGCACTCCCTCCCTGACCGCCCCCACTATCCTGGCTTTCCATCCTGACCCCCCACTATCCTGGCGTTCCCTCCCTGACCCCCCACTATCCTGGCATTCCCTCTCGAACCCCCCATTATCTTTGCGTTTCCACCCTGACCCCCCACTATCTTAGCGTTCCCTCCCTGACCCCCCCCCCCTATCCTGGCGTTTCCTCCCTGACCCCCCACTATCTTGACGTTCCCTCCCTGACTCCCACTTTGCAGTGCAACTTAGTTTATAAAAATCCAAACTATGTAACTATCTGGGTGATGCTGTTACACTAATGCCCAGCAGGTGGCAGCAGAGCTCCACCATGGAAATTCTCAGCAGAGAGAAGCTGAATATACAATCATCCTGCAGCTTCACCCAGATGTCCTGAGGCATTGCTTGCCTCTTCTCCCCAAACTTCCACAAAGGTGACAAAATCTGTTTTCACAATTTGTAAAAACTTTACGACAAATTTTGAATCACAGTTCCTCTGAAAAGTGACTCCACTCATGATCCTTGGTCATTCTTCATCTGCAAGGAAATGGGAAAGGAGACTTCTCTTGAGCTTCAGAATTGTGTTGAATGGAGATGGAGGTCTATGACTCCGTAATGTTCCCGGTGTAAGATGTCACCCAGAGAATTATGGTAACCTGCAGACACAGGACATCGATACCTCCCGGAGTGTTCCCTCATACCAAAGCATTAACGCTGGAAGAGACATTCCACAGATGGAAGAGATACACCACATAATGTGTTGGGATCAAGAAGATTCTCAGACATTGGAAGAGGTTCTGCCTTCAGTAGCAGTAGAAAGATGGCGGCCAATCTCATCATCCCACAGGCAGATACAGGCTCTGGAGAGTGATGGAGTCCAGATATTATGTAGGAGACTTCTGAGTTACTAGAGAAGGAACTGTCTCCATAGTGTTCCTGAGGATGCTATGGCGAGCTGGAAGCAGGGGTGGTGGGGATCATGTAGGACTGGGATGGTGGAGGCAGTTCCATCTAGAAGGTACAACAGAGGTGATGGAGGTCATGTAGGGCTGGGATGGTGGAGGCAATTCCATCTGGAAGGTTCAACAGAGGTCATGTAGGACTGGGATGGTGGAGGCAATACCATCCAGAAGGTACAACAGAGGGGTAATGGAGGTCGTGCAGGACTGGAATGGTGGAGCCAATCCATCTGGAAGGTACAACAGAGGTAATGGAGGTCATGAAGGACTGGGATGGTGGAGCCAGTTCCATCTGGAGATCATAGAGGTCATGTAGGATTGGGATGGTGGAGCCAATCCATCTGGAAGGTACAACAGGTAATGGGGGTCATGTAGGACTGGGATGGTGGAGCCAATCCATCTGGAAGGTTCAACAAAGGTAATGGAGGTCATGTAGGTCTGGGATGGTGGAGGCAATTCCATCTGGAAGGTTCAACAGAGGTGATGGAGGTCATGTAGGACTGGGATAGTGGAGCATGTTTCATCTGGAAGGTACAAAAGAGGTAACGGAGACCATGTAGGACTAGGGTGGTGGAGCCTGTGCTATCTGGAGGGTTCAACAGAGGTTATGGAGGTCATGTAGGACTGTAATGGTGGAGCCAGTTCCATCTGGAAGGTACAACGGAGGTAATGAAGGTCGTTAAGGACTGGGATGGTGGAGGCATCTGGAAAGTTCAACAGAGGTGATGGAGGACATGTAGGGTTAAAATGGTGGAGTTGGCTCCATGAAATAGGGCACAACATTCACAACATTGGTGAAGGAGGGCATGTGGGGCTGAGATGGTGGAACTAGTTCTTGATGAAAGGCACAACAGAGATGATGAAAGTCCATGTAGGGTTGTGATGGAGGAGTTGGCTCCATTGGAAAGGCACAAAAGTAGTGATGGATGTCATGTAGAGATGGGATTGTGAAGTTGGCTTCATAGGAAAGGCACAATAGAGATTTTGGAGGTCATACAGAGTTGGGATTGTAGAGTTGGCTCCATGGGAAAGGCACAACAGTGGTGATGGAAGTCATGTAGGGTTGGGATAGTAGAGCTGGCTCCATGGGAAAGGCACAACAGTGGTGATGGAAGTCATGTAGGGTTGGAATAGTAGAGTTGGCTCCATTTCAAAGTCACAACAGAGATGGTGAAGGTCATGTAGGGTTGGGATAGTAGAGTTGGCTCCATGGGAAAGGCACAACAGTGGTGATGGAAGTCATGTAGGGTTGGGATAGTTGAGCTGGCTCCATGGGAAAGGCACAACAGTGGTGATGGAAGTCATGTAGGGTTGGGATAGTTGAGTTGGCTCCATGGGAAAGGCATAACAGTGGTGATGGAAGTCATGTAGGGTTGGGATAGTTGAGCTGGCTCCATGGGAAAGGCACAACGGTGGTGATGGATGTTTTGTAGGGTTGGGATGGCAAAGTTGGCTCCATTTCAAAGTCACAACAGAGATGATGAAGGTCATGTAGGGTTGGGATAGTAGAGTTGGCTCCATGGGAAAGGCACAACGGTGGTGATGGAAGTCATGTAGAGTTGGGATAGTAGAGTTGGCTCCATGGGAAAGGCACAACGGTGGTGATGGAAGTCATGTAGGGTTGGGATAGTAGAGTTGGCTCCATGGGAAAGGCACAACGGTGGTGATGGAAGTCATGTAGGGTTGGGATAGTTGAGCTGGCTCCATGGGAAAGGCACAACAGTGGTGATGGAGCTCATGTAGGGTTGGGATAGTAGAGTTGGCTCCATGGGAAAGGCACAACAGTGGTGATGGAAGTCATGTAGGGTTGGGATAGTAGAGTTGGCTCCATGGGAAAGGCACAACGGTGGTGATGGAAGTCATGTAGGGTTGGGATAGTTGAGTTGGCTCCATGGGAAAGGCACAACAGTGGTGATGGAGCTCATGTAGGGTTGGGATAGTTGAGCTGGCTCCATAGGAAAGGCACAACAGTGGTGATGGAAGTGATGTAGGGTTGGGATAGTTGAATCTTCTGACCACTGGAATCAAAAGTAATACTGCGACCAGCAAGTCCCTGAGGACCGTTCGATAAATCGAAATCTTCCATACTGGCCCAGTAGGCGGCTAGCTGTTGATGGAGGCTGTCTGTGGCGAGTCGGTCAGGGAGGGGCAGATTATAAAGGTCAGACCAGAATCATCATAGAGGAACATTAGGAGATGGGATATGGAGGTGAAGAGGAACTTTAGGAGATGGGATATGGAGGTGCAGACTGAGGAATGACGGATTCTGATCGCACCCCCCAGGTCATGTCCCCACAGCTCCTCTGGTGTCACACAGACCATGCTGCCCCTCACCCCAGCTCTGACTCCTCATTTTGGGGTGCTGAGGAGAATCTCCAGCCAACAAGGACAAGAGGTGATGAACTGGCGGGAGTAGCAGCCACCCCAGCCCTTGGCAAAGCTGATCCGGACACTATGAAGGTCGCAGGGTCCCTCCCCCAGCAGGGAGCACCTCGAGATTCTCTCCGCTTGCAGAGAGTCAAACACTTTGATGGAATACCCGGGTAACAGCTTGTGTACAGACTGCCCACGGGCGTTTACTGGGGCCAGGGTGGGCGAGTTGATGAAAAGCGGGTGTTCGCTGCGGTTGTACACCCAAACCTCCTCCTGCTCATGGCTCAGTATCAGGCCTTGGCCGATCTTCTTCCTCGTACGTCTCACCGTTTCGTTGCGGGCCTCGGAGCCCAGGAAGCCCAGGCAGAAGCCGCTGCCTTTGGGCAGGTCATGAAAAATCTGTATGGAGGGTTCCGTGACATTGTAGAGGCGCCCTACGCGGGTCCGGTGCTCCCAGTACGCCAGTTTACACCAGTGGCCATCTTTGTGCGACCCTCTAGAGAGCGTCGTGTCTGCAGAGAGAAGAGGAGAGTTGTACAGTGATGTCATCCAATGTATTATAATAATATACTGCTCAACTGTAAGCTCCTGGGGACAGGGTCTCATTATACCCCTAGACTGTAAGCTCCTGGGGACAGGGTCTCATTATACCCCTAGACTGTAAGCTCCTGGGGACAGGGTCTCATTATACCCCTAGAATGTAAGCTCCTGTGGACAGGGTCCCATTATACCTCTAGACTGTAAGCTCCTGGGGACAGGGTCTCATTATACCTCTAGACTGTAAGCTCCTGGGGTCAGGGTCTCATTATACCCCTAGAGTGTAAGCTCCTGGGGTCAGGGTCTCATTATACCTCTAGACTGTAAGCTCCTGGGGACAGGGTCTCATTATACCCCTAGACTGTAAGCTCCTGGAGTCAGGGTCTCATTATACCTCTAGACTGTAAGCTCCTGGGGACAGGGTCTCATTATACCCCTAGACTGTAAGCTCCTGGAGTCAGGATCTCATTATACCCCTAGACTGTAAGCTCCTGAGGACAGGGTCTCATTATACCTCTAGACTGTAAGCTCCTGGGGACAGGGTCTCATTATACTGCTAGACTGTAAGCTCCTGGGGACAGGGTCTCATTATACCCCTCGACTGTAAGCTCCTGGAGTCAGGGTCTCATTATACCTCTAGACTGTAAGCTCCTGGGGACAGGGTCTCATTATACCCCTAGACTGTAAGCTCCTGGGGTCAGGGTCTCATTATACCCCTAGACTGTAAGCTCCTGGGGTCAGGGTCTCATTATACCCCTAGACTGTAAGCTCCTGGGGTCAGGATCACATTATACCCCTAGACTGTAAGCTCATGGGGTCAGTGTCTCATTATACCCCTAGACTGTAAGCTCCTGGGGACAGGGTCTCATTATACCTCTAGACTGTAAGCTCCTAGGGTCAGGGTCTCATTATACCCATAGACTGTAAGCTCATGGGGACAGAGTCTCATTATACCTCTAGACTGTAAGCTCCTGCAGACAGGATCTCATTATACCTCTAGACTGTAAGCTCCTGAGGACAGGGTCCCATTATACCTCTGGACTGTAAGCTCCTGGGGACAGGGTCTCATTATACCGCTAGACTGTAAGCTCCTGGGGACAGGGTCTCATTATACCCCTAGATTGTAAGCTCCTGGAGTCAGGGTCTCATTATACCCCTAGACTGTAAGCTCCTGGGGTCAGGGTCTCATTATACCCCTAGACTGTAAGCTCCTGGGGTCAGGGTCTCATTATACCCCTAGACTGTAAGCTCCTGGGGACAGGGTCTCATTATACCCCTAGACTGTAAGCTCCTGGAGTCAGGGTCTCATTATACCCCTAGACTGTAAGCTCCTGGGGTCAGGGTCTCATTATACCTCTAGACTGTAAGCTCCTGTGGTCAGGGTCTCATTATACCCCTAGACTGTAAGCTCCTGGGGTCAGGGTCTCATTATACCCCTAGACTGTAAGCTCCTGGGGTCAGGGTCTCATTATACCTCTAGACTATAAGCTCCTGGGGTCAGGGTCTCATTATACCCCTAGACTGTAAGCTCCTGGGGTCAGGATCTCATTATACCCCTAGACTGTAAGCTCATGGGGTCAGTGTCTCATTATACCCCTAGACTGTAAGCTCCTGGGGACAGGGTCTCATTATACCTCTAGACTGTAAGCTCCTAGGGTCAGGGTCTCATTATACCCATAGACTGTAAGCCCATGGGGACAGAGTCTCATTATACCTCTGGACTGTAAGCTCCTGCAGACAGGATCTCATTATACCTCTAGACTGTAAGCTCCTGGGGACAGGGTCTCATTATTCCTCTAGACTGTAAGCTCCTGGGGACAGGGTCTCATTATACCTCTAGACTGTAAGCTCCTGGGGTCAGGGTCTCATTATACCTCTAGACTGTAAGCTCCTGGGGTCAGGGTCTCATTATTCCTCTAGACTGTAAGCTCCTGCAGACAGGATCTCATTATACCTCTAGACTGTAAGCTCCTGGGGACAGGGTCTCATTATTCCTCTAGACTGTAAGCTCCTGGGGACAGGGTCTCATTATACCTCTAGACTGTAAGCTCCTGGGGTCAGGGTCTCATTATACCTCTAGACTGTAAGCTCCTGGGGTCAGGGTCTCATTATACTTCTAGACTGTAAGCTCCTGGGGACAGGGTCTCATTATTGGTGGGTCGGACTCTCACCATGTATCCCGCGGACATTGCAGTAGGTGGTCTCCTGGTTGGTGATGAAGTGAAGCGGTTTGGACAATGAGGGTTGAAGGATATCTCTTGTCTTGTAGGACGATGCAGCTGCTGCTTCTGTAAATAGAAAAATGGGGATACAATTTTGTTGGTATTTTAGATTGGGCCCCTAAAGTATATTTGTGTCCCCACTCCCCAGATCTGTCTTTCTGGAATTTAATGCCTCCAAAATTTGTGGTTTCAACCAGAATATACTAATAGGGAAGACTCCAGGAGCAGAGGACCTCATTAGAGGCCACGCTGAGATATATGAAGTTTGTATACAGTGCTAGACTGTAAGCTCCTGGGGGCAGGGCCTTATTAGACTGTAAGTAGGGATGATCGAACTTTTGATAGGAGTGAAGCCCTATGCCTGCGCTAATGAAATAATTTGCAGGCATAGGGCTACGCTCCTATCACACCTATATATATGTGTATGTGTTTAAATACATATAAGTGTGTGTGTATATATACCCCTATACAGAAGTTCAGATGTTATGCCTGCCTCCAAAGACGCCCAAAAAATGCTCAAAAAAAAGCCTGCAACAAAAACGCCCAGGTGTGTTGTTGCAGGCGTTTTTTTGGGGCATTTTTTGGGCGTCTTTGGAGGCAGGCATAACATCTGAACTTCTGTATAGGGGTATATATACACACATACTTATATGTATTTATACACATACACACATATAGGTGTGATATGAGCGAAGCCACATCCCTGCAAATAATTTAATTAGTGCAGGCATAGGGTTCCGCTACTTTCACACCTATATGTGTGTATGTGTATAAATACATATAAGTGTGTGTGTATATATACCCCTAAACAGAAGTTCAGATGTCATGTCTGCCTCCAAAGACGTCCACAAAAAAAGCCCTATAAACGCCTGCAACAAAAACGGCCGGGTGTGAAAATAGCGAAGCCACTATCCTGCTCTACTGCAATTCTAATACAAACAATCTTTTTTCAATGGCGGTCACCCTGACATGGAAGAGTTTTGTCACCCTGCCATAGCAGTCAGTGTCAGTTCACCCTACCCTACACTACAACACGGTCACCCTGACACTTAACACTTTCCCTACAGAAATTAGATTATTAAATCTAACTATAGTGGTATATAGTACCCTAACTACACTAGATATCCCTTTCCTCACACTAATAATTGCTAAATGACACTTTGAAGCAGAAGTAACAGAACTGCTTCCACTCTCTTCCACAGCCCTGTATTACAATGCTAGAAATTTGGCGGGGCTATCTTATATACTGGGGGGCGAATACTGGGGGAATCACTCCAATCACATTCCTAGCATCCTCCTGACCCCTCAATTGGCTTTTACTGATGGTTCTGGTCCAATCACAGGCTTTTAAAGCCCAGTTCCTGTCCCATTGCATTTTGGTTGGTTCTGGTTGCCGAATTCCAAACTTTTTCAGCAAAAAGTTTGAAATTCGGACGAATTTCGAACAGTCAATGTTCGGGTCGAACCGATGGTCGACCCGAACCGTTCGATCATCCCTAACTGTAAGCTCCTGGGAACAGAGTCTCATTATACCCCAAGACTGTATGCTCCTGGGAACAGGGTCTCATTAAATTGTAAGCTCCTGGGACAGGGTCTCATTGGACTGTAAGCTCCTGGGGAAGAATCTCATTAAAATGTAAGCTCCTAGGACAGGGTCTCATTAGACTGTAAACTCTTGGGGTAGGGTCTCATTAGACTGTAAGCTCCTGCGGTCGGGGTCTCATTAGACTGTAAGCTCCTGGGACAGGGTCTCATTAGACTGTAAGCTCCTGGGACAGGGTCTCATTAGACTGTAAGCTCCTGGGACAGGGTCTCATTAGACTGTAAGCTCCTGGGGTCGGGGGTCTAATTAGACTGTAAACTCCTGGGGTCAGGGTCTCATTTGACTGTAAGCTCCTGGAACAGGATCTCATTAGACTGTAAGCTCCTGGGACAGGATCTCATTAGACTGTAAGCTCCTGGGACAGGATCTCATTAGACTGTAAACTCCTGGGGTCGGGGGTCTCATTAGACTGTAAGCTCTTGGGGTCGGGGTCTCATTAGACTGTAAACTCCTGGGGTCGGGGTCTCATTAGACTGTAAGCTCTTGGGGTCGGGGTCTCATTAGACTGTTAGCTCCTGGGACAGGATCTCATTAGACTGTAAGCTCCTGGGACAGGGTCTCATTAGACTGTAAGCTCCTGGGACAGGGTCTCATTAGACTGTAAGCTCCTGGGACAGGATCTCATTAGACTGTAAGCTCCTGGGACAGGATCTCATTAGACTGTAAGATCCTGGGACAGGATCTCATTAGACTGTAAGCTCCTGGGTCAGGGTCTCATTAGACTGTTAGCTCCTGGGACAGGGTCTCATTAGACTGTAAGCTCCTGGGACAGGATCTCATTAGACTGTAAGCTCCTGGGACAGGATCTCATTAGACTGTAAGCTCCTGGGTCAGGGTCTCATTAGACTGTAAGCTCCTGGGACAGGATCTCATTAGACTGTAAGCTCCTGGGACAGGATCTCATTAGACTGTAAGCTCCTGGGACAGGGTCTCATTAGACTGTAAGCTCCTGGTTTTGGGGTCTCATTAGACTGTAAGCTCCTGGGACAGGGTCTCATTAGACTGTAAGCTCTTTAGTTTGAATCATTTTTCGGGATGACCCCTGTGCCTCGCTCTCGGCGTACCTGGTGCCGCCAGGCGGCTGAAGTGGTAGGGATTGCAGCAGATGGAGGTCCCCTCTCCGCCCCTCCTCCAGTAATTCTCGCAGTGGGTGAGCCTCTTTAGCTCGGAGGCGCCGCGCAGGTCCGGCCAGCGGTAGAGCTTACAGAGGAGGACAGAGGGCGCTTGCTTGGCTGACCTCACCTCCAGGGGGAACCAGACGCAGCCGCAGTCCCAGCGCCCCTTGCTCTCCACCGCTTCCGCCAGCCGCCACAGCTGCTCGTCTTTCAGCTTCTTGAAGAGTTGTAGGGCGGCCGGTCGCAGGGCATGGTGGAGCTCCTCGGGGCTGGGGGGCGCCCCTTCCCCCTGACCCCGGCCCGGCGTGGTGCAGCGATGTCTCCAAAGTTGCCGCGCGGAGAGAGAACGGCGAGAACGGAACATAAGACAGAGGCGATCAGTATGTAGAACCCGGGCGCTCAGCACCGGCCAAGAGAACCTGTGGAGAGGAAGACAATGAGGGGGTGATTGTACTGTGCTACACCTCGGGGGGCGTCTCTACACCCCAACTGCAGAAATTACCTCGTTAGTCAGGCGTTATACGGGCAACTGTATAAATCCGCCATCTTCAATGTACCATTGCCGGGTCCTGCAACACAAAACACAAAGCGGGGGTTAGGGGTCATATAAACCAACATGGAGGTCTCAAAACACAAAGCGAGGGTTGGGGGTCACATAAACCAACATGGAGGTCTCAAAACACAAAGCGAGGGTTGGGGGTCACCTGACCCAACATGGAGGTCTCAAAACACAAAGCGAGGGTTGGGGGTCACATGACCCAACATAGAGGTCTCAAAACACAAAGTAGGGGTTAGGGGTCACATAAACCAACATAGAGGTCTCAAAACACAAAGTAGGGGTTGGGGGTCACATAAACCAACATGAAGGTCTCAAAACACAAAGCGAGGGTTGGGGATCACCTGACCCAACATGGAGGTCTCAAAACACAAAGCGAGGGTTGGGGGTCACCTGACCCAACATGGAGGTCTCAAAACACAAAGCGAGGGTTAGGGGTCACATGACCCAACATGGAGGTCTCAAAACACAAAGTAGGGGTTAGGGGTCACATAAACCAACATGGAGGTCTCAAAACACAAAGCGAGGGTTGGGGGGTCACATAAACCAACATGGAGGTCTCAAAACACAAAGCGAGGGTTGGGGGTCACCTGACCCAACATGGAGGTCTCAAAACACAAAGCGAGGGTTGGGGGTCACGTGATCCAATATGGAGGTCTTAAAACACAGAGGGACTGTGATGGGGTCCCTGATGTAAGGAGGACTCAGATGGGGACCCTGGTGTAAGGTGGACTCTGATGGTGGCCCTGAAGTAAGGGAGAATCTGATGGGGGCCCTGATGTAAGTAGGGAGTCTGATGTAGGGAGGGGGGTCTGATGTAGGGAAGGAGTCTGATGTAAGGGAGGAGTCTGATCTAGGTAGGGAGTTTGATGTAGGGGGAGGAGTCTGATGTAGGCAGGGAGTCTGATGTAGGGAAGGAGTCTGATGTAAGGGAGGAGTCTGATCTAGGTAGGGAGTTTGATGTAGGGGGAGGAGTCTGATGTAGGCAGGGAGTCTGATGTAGGGAAGGAGTCTGATGTAAGGGAGGAGTCTGATGTAGGCAGGGAGTCTGATGTAGGGAAGGAGTCTGATGTAAGGGAGGAGTCTGATCTAGTTAGGGAGTTTGATGTAGGGGGAGGAGTCTGATGTAGGGAAGGAGTCTGATGTAAGGGGGAGTTTGATGTAGGGGAGGAGTTTGATGTAGGGGGAGGAGTCTGATGTAGGGAAGGAGTCTGATGTAGGGAAGGAGTCTGATGTAAGGGGGAGTTTGATGTAGGGGAGGAGTCTGATGTAGGGGGAGGAGTCTGATCTAGGCAGGGAGTCTGATGTAGGGAAGGAGTCTGATGTAAGGGGGAGATTGATGTAGGGGAGGAGTCTAATGTAAGGGGGAGTTTGATGTAGGCAGGGAGTCTGATGTAGGGAAGGAGTCTAATGTAGGGAAGGAGTCTGATGTAAGGGGGAGTTTGATGTAGGGGAGGAGTCTGATGTAGGGGGAGGAGTCTGATCTAGGCAGGGAGTCTGATGTAGGGAAGGAGTCTGATGTAAGGGGGAGATTGATGTAGGGGAGGAGTCTGATGTAAGGGGGAGTTTGATGTAGGGGAGGAGTTTGATGTAGGGGGAGGAGTCTGATGTACAGTGGATATATATAGTGGAGAAGGATCCAAGTCATTAGATATCCCATGGAACGCAGTGAAGTCATCATCCAGTGGAGAAAATATGGCACCACAGTGACATCACCAAGAACTGGACGTCCCTCCAACATGGACGAAAAGACGAGAAGAAAACTGGTCAGGGAGGCCAAGAAGCCGACAGCAACATTAAAGGAGCTGCAGGAATATGTGGGAAGTAGTGGCTGTGTGGTCCATGTGACAACAATCTCCCGTATTCTTCATATGTCTGGGCTATGGGGGAGGGGCAATACAGAAGACTTTTCTTAGCCAAGCCCGGCTACATCTGAAGTCTCCCAGAACCATGCGGGAAAATGTTCTGCTCTGATGAAACCAAGGTTCAACTTTATGGCCATAATTCCAAAAAATACAAAACACTGCAGATCACCAATAGAACACCATACCCACTGTGAAGCATGGCGGTGGCAGTGTCATGCTTTGGGGCTGTTTTTCTTCAGCTGGAGCAGGGACCTTAGTCAGGGTGGAGGGAATCATGAACAGTCAGTATCGGCACAAAACCTTCAGACTTCTGCTAGAAAGCTGAACATGAAGAGGAACTTCATGACAACGACCCAAAGTATAAATCCAAATCACCAAAGGAATGACCGGGACAGAAGAAGGTTCAAGATTTGGAATGGCCGAACCAGAGCCCAGACCTGAATCCCATTGAAGATCTGTGGGGTGATGGGAAGAGGGCTGTGCACAGGAGATGTCCTCACAAGCTGACAGATTTAAAGTGTTTTTGCAAAGAAGAGCGGGCAAATATTGCCAAGATCTGCCATGCTGATAGACTCCGCCCCAAAAACACTGAGTGCGGGAATACCATCAAAGGTGCTTCAACATATGTAATAGTGGGGTACACTGGGGGAGTGGGGGGGTCAGTGTAATGGGGTACAGGTTATATATAATAGAGGGGTACGCTGGAGTGGGGGGGTCAGTGTAATGGGGTACAGGTTATATATAATAGTGGGGTACGCTGGAGTGGGGGGGTCAGTGTAATGGGGTACAGGTTATATATAATAGTGGGGTACGCTGGAGTGGGGGGGTCAGTGTAATGGGGTACAGGTTATATATAATAGAGGGGTATACTGGAGTGGAGGGGTCAGTGTAATGGGGTACAGGTTATATATAATAGAGGGGTACACTGGAGGAGTGGGGGGGGGGGTCAGTGTAATGGGGTACAGGTTATATGTACTAGTGGGGTACACTGGAGGAGGGGGGATCAGTGTAATGGGGTGCAGGTTATATATAATAGAGGGGTACACTGGAGGAGGGGTCAGTATAATGGGGTGCAGGTTATATATAATAGAGGGGTACACTGGAGTGAAGGATTAGTTTAATGGGGTGCAGGTTATATATAATAGAGGGGCACACTGGAGTGGAAGGGTCAGTATAATGGGGTGCAGGTTATATATAATAGAGGGGTACACTGGAGAAGGGGGGATCAGTGTATTGGGGTACAGATTATATATAATAGTGGGGTACACTGGAGTGGAGGGGGTCAGTGTAATGGGGTACAGGTTATATATAATAGAGGGGTACACTGGAGTGAAGGATCAGTGTAATGGGGTACAGGTTATATATAATAGTGGGGTACACTGGAGTGGAGGGGTTAGTGTAAAGGGGCGCAGGTTATATATAATAGAGGGGTACACTGGAGTGAAGGATCAGTGTAATGGGGTACAGGTTATATATAATAGAGGGGTACACTGGAGTGGAGGGGGGTCAGTGTAATGGGGTACAGGTTATATATAATAGTGGGGTACACTGGAGTGGAGGGGTCAGTGTAATGGGGTACAGGTTATATATAATAGTGGGGTACACTGGAGTGTAGGGGTCAGTGTAATGGGGTACAGATTATATATAATAGTGGGGTACACTGGAGTGGAGGGGTCAGTGTAATGGGGTGCAGGTTATATATAATAGAGGGGTACACTGGAGTTGAGGGGTCAGTGTAATGGGGTGCAGGTTATATATAATAGAGGGGTACACTGGAGTGGAGGGGTCAGTGTAATGGGGTACAGGTTATATATAATAGAGGGGTACACTGGAGTGGAGGGGTCAGTGTAATGGGGTACAGGTTATATATAATAGTGGGGTACACTGGAGTTGAGGGGTCAGTGTAATGGGGTGCAGGTTATATATAATAGAGGGGTACACTGGAGTGAAGGATCAGTGTAATGGGGTACAGGTTATATATAATAGAGGGGTACACTGGAGTGGAGGGGGGTCAGTGTAATGGGGTACAGGTTATATATAATAGTGGGGTACACTGGAGTGGAGGGGTCAGTGTAATGGGGTACAGGTTATATATAATAGTGGGGTACACTGGAGTGTAGGGGTCAGTGTAATGGGGTACAGGTTATATATAATAGTGGGGTACACTGGAGTGGAGGGGGTCACTGTAATGGGGTACAGGTTATATATAATAATGGGGTACACTGGAGTGGAGCGGTCAGTGTAATGGGGTACAGGTTATATATAATAGAGGGGTACACTGGAGTGGAGGGGTCAGTGTAATGGGGTACAGGTTATATATAATAGAGGGGTACACTGGAGTGGAGGGGTCAGTGTAATGGGGTGCAGGTTATATATAATAGTGGGGTACACTGGAGTTGAGGGGTCAGTGTAATGGGGTGCAGGTTATATATAATAGAGGGGTACACTGGAGTGGAGGGGTCAGTGTAATGGGGTACAGGTTATATATAATAGAGGGGTACACTGGAGTGGAGGGGTCAGTGTAATGGGGTACAGGTTATATATAATAGTGGGGTACACTGGAGTTGAGGGGTCAGTGTAATGGGGTGCAGGTTATATATAATAGTGGGGTACACTGGAGTGAAGGATCAGTGTAATGGGGTACAGGTTATATATAATAGAGGGGTACACTGGAGTGTAGGGGTCAGTGTAATGGGGTACAGGTTATATATAATAGTGGGGTACACTGGAGTGGAGGGGGTCAGTGTAATGGGGTACAGGTTATATATAATAGTGGGGTACACTGGAGTGGAGGGGGTCAGTGTAATGGGGTACAGGTTATATAATAGAGGGGTACACTGGAGTGGAGGGGTCAGTGTAATGGGGTGCAGGTTATATATAATACTGGGGTACACTGGAGTGGAGGGGTCAGTGTAATGGGGTACAGGTTATATATAATAGAGGGGTACACTGGAGTGGAGGGGTTAGTGTAAAGGGGTGCAGGTTATATATAATAGTGGGGTACACTGGAGTGGAGGAGTCAGTGTAATGGGGTACAGGTTATATATAATAGTGGGGTACACTGGAGTGGAGGGGTCAGTGTAATGGGGTACAGGTTATATATAATAGAGGGGTACACTGGAGTGTAGGGGTCAGTGTAATGGGGTACAGGTTATATATAATAGTGGGGTACACTGGAGTGGAGGGGGGGTCAGTGTAATGGGGTACAGGTTATATATAATAGAGGGGTACACTGGAGTGGAGGGGGGTCAGTGTAATGGGGTACAGGTTATATATAATAGAGGGGTACACTGGAGTGTAGGGGTCAGTGTAATGGGGTACAGGTTATATATAATAGAGGGGTACACTGGAGTGGAGGGGTCAGTGTAATGGGGTACAGGTTATATATAATAGTGGGGGTACACTGGAGTGGTGGGGGTCAGTGTAATGGGGTACAGGTTATATATAATAGAGGGGTACACTGGAGTGTAGGGGTCAGTGTAATGGGGTACAGATTATATATAATAGTGGGGTACACTGGAGTGGAGGGGTCAGTGTAATGGGGTACAGATTATATATAATAGAGGGGTACACTGGAGTGGAGGGGTCAGTGTAATGGGGTACAGGTTATATATAATAGAGGGGTACACTGGAGTGTAGGGGTCAGTGTAATGGGGTACAGATTATATATAATAGAGGGGTACACTGGAGTGTAGGGGTCAGTGTAATGGGGTACAGGTTATATATAATAGAGGGGTACACTGGAGTGGAGGGGTCAGTGTAATGGGGTACAGATTATATATAATAGAGGGGTACACTGGAGTGTAGGGGTCAGTGTAATGGGGTACAGATTATATATAATAGAGGGGTACACTGGAGTGGAGGGGTCAGTGTAATGGGGTACAGGTTATATATAATAGAGGGGTACACTGGAGTGGCGGGGTCAGTGTAATGGGGTACAGATTATATATAATAGTGGGGTACACTGGAGTGGAGGGGTCAGTGTAATGGGGTGCAGGTTATATATAATAGTGGGGTACACTGGAGTTGAGGGGTCAGTGTAATGGGGTGCAGGTTATATATAATAGTGGGGTACACTGGAGTGGAGGGGTCAGTGTAATGGGGTGTAGGTTATATATAATAGTGGGGTACACTGGAGTGGAGGGGGGTCAGTGTAATGGGGTACAGGTTATATATAATAGTGGGGTACACTGGAGTGAAGGGGTCAGTGTAATAGGGTGCAGGTTATATATAATATTGGGGTACACTGGAGTGGAGGGGTCAGTGTAATGGGGTACAGGTTATATATAATAGTGGGGTACACTGGAGTGGAGGGGTCAGTGTAATGGGGTACAGGTTATATATAATAGTGGGGTACACTGGAGTGGAGGGGTCAGTGTAATGGGGTGCAGGTTATATATAATAGAGGGGTACACTGGAGTGCAGGGGTCAGTGTAATGGGGTACAGATTATATATAATAGTGGGGTACACTGGAGTGGAGGGGTCAGTGTAATGGGGTACAGGTTATATATAATAGAGGGGTACACTGGAGTGGAGGGCTCAGTGTAATGGGGTACAGGTTATATATAATAGATGGGTACACTGGAGTGGAGGGGTCAGTGTAATGGGGTACAGGTTATATATAATAGAGGGGTACACTGGAGTGGAGGGGGGTCAGTGTAATGGGGTACAGGTTATATATAATAGTGGGGTACACTGGAGTTGAGGGGTCAGTGTAATGGGGTACAGGTTATATATAGTAGATGGGTACACTGGAGTGGAGGGGTCAGTGTAATGGGGTACAGGTTATATATAATAGAGGGGTACACTGGAGTGGAGGGGGGTCAGTGTAATGGGGTACAGGTTATATATAATAGTGGGGTACAGTGGAGTTGAGGGGTCAGTGTAATGGGGTACAGGTTATATATAGTAGATGGGTACACTGGAGTGGAGGGGTCAGTGTAATGGGGTACAGGTTATATATAATAGTGGGGTACACTGGAGTGGAGGAGTCAGTGTAATGGGGTACAGGTTATATATAATAGAGGGGTACGCTGGAGTGGGGGGGGTCAGTGTAATGGGGTACAGGTTATATATAATAGAGGGGTACACTGGAGTGTAGGGGTCAGTGTAATGGGGTACAGGTTATATATAATAGAGGGGTACACTGGAGTGGAAGGGTCAGTGTAATGGGGTACAGGTTATATATAATAGAGGGGTACACTGGAGTGGAGGGGTCAGTGTAATGGGGTACAGGTTATATATAATATTGGGGTACACTGGAGTGGAGGGGTCAGTGTAATGGGGTACAGGTTATATATAATAGTGGGGTACACTGGAGTGGAGGGGTCAGTGTAATGGGGTACAGGTTATATATAATATTGGGGTACACTGGAGTGGAGGGGTCAGTGTAATGGGGTACAGGTTATATATAATAGTGGGGTACACTGGAGTGGAGGGGTCAGTGTAATGGGGTGCAGGTTATATATAATAGAGGGGTACACTGGAGTGGAGGGGTCAGTGTAATGGGGTACAGGTTATATATAATAGAGGGGTACACTGGAGTGGAGGGGTCAGTGTAATGGGGTGCAGGTTATATATAATAGAGGGGTACACTGGAGTGGAGGGGTCAGTGTAATGGGGTACAGGTTATATATAATAGAGGGGTACACTGGAGTGGAGGGGTCAGTGTAATGGGGTGCAGGTTATATATAATAGAGGGGTACACTGGAGTGGAGGGGTCAGTGTAATGGGGTGTAGGTTATATATAATAGTGGGGTACACTGGAGTGGAAGGGTTAGTGTAATAGGGTGCAGGTTATATATAATAGTGGGGTACACTGGAGGAGGGGGAGTCGGTGTAATGGGGTACAGGTTATATATAATAGAGGGGTACACTGGAGTGGAGGGGTCAGTGTAATAGGGTGCAGGTTATATATAATAGAGGGGTACACTGGAGTACGGGGGTGTCAGTATTAATCTATATATAATATTGGGGTACAGCGGAGGAGTATATGGGGTGTTTGCAGCCAGTAAGGGATATACAGCAATAAAAGAATTACACCCCCATCCCCCTCCCGCAGTGTCCCCTCCTATACTGAACCCCCAAATCTCCCCATCCTGACCCCCGAGTCTGCAGGACGTCACCTACCTCCAGCACCGCGTCCTCCTTCCCCCGACTACTGACGTCCTGTGACTGAGAGAGCCGAGATACCGAGACCCCCATCTTCCTGTCCTTCCCCCTCACCGCCCACCGCCCCCTCCCCCCATTCCCACCGCCAGATACCGAGAATACAGGGGAAGTGCTACTGTGCAGAGTCCATACATACAGAATAAGAACAGATACTGAGAATTACACCCAGTATACAGGACAGGAGAAGTAGTACTGTGCAGAGTCCATACATACAGAATAAGAACAGATACTGAGAATTACACCCAGCATACAGGACAGGAGAAGTGGTACTGTGCAGAGTCCATACATACAGAATAAGAACAGATACTGAGAATTACACCCGGCATACAGGACAGGAGAAGTGGTACTGTGCAGAGTCCATACATACAGAATAAGAACAGATACTGAGAATTACACCCGGCATACAGGACAGGAGAAGTAGTACTGTGCAGAGTCCATACATACAGAATAAGAACAGATACTGAGAATTACACCCGGCATACAGGACAGGAGAAGTGGTACTGTGCAGAGTCCATACATACAGAATAAGAACAGATACCGAGAATTACACCCGGCATACAGGACAGGAGAAGTGGTACTGTGCAGAGTCCATACATACAGAATAAGAACAGATACTGAGAATTACACCCGGCATACAGGACAGGAGAAGTAGTACTGTGCAGAGTCCATACATACAGAATAAGAACAGATACTGAGAATTACACCCGGCATACAGGACAGGAGAAGTGGTACTGTGCAGAGTCCATACATACAGAATAAGAACAGATACTGAGAATTACACCCGGCATACAGGACAGGAGAAGTAGTACTGTGCAGAGTCCATACATACAGAATAAGAACAGATACTGAGAATTACACCCAGCATACAGGACAGGAGAAGTAGTACTGTGCAGAGTCCATACATACAGAATAAGAACAGATACCGAGAATTACACCCGGCATACAGGACAGGAGAAGTGGTACTGTGCAGAGTCCATACATACAGAATAAGAACAGATACTGAGAATTACACCCAGCATACAGGACAGGAGAAGTAGTACTGTGCAGAGTCCATACATACAGAATAAGAACAGATACCGAGAATTACACCCGGCATACAGGACAGGAGAAGTGGTACTGTGCAGAGTCCATACATACAGAATAAGAACAGATACCGAGAATTACACCCGGCATACAGGACAGGAGAAGTGGTACTGTGCAGAGTCCATACATACAGAATAAGAACAGATACTGAGAATTACACCCGGCATACAGGACAGGAGAAGTGGTACTGTGCAGAGTCCATACATACAGAATAAGAACAGATACCGAGAATTACACCCGGCATACAGGACAGGAGAAGTGGTACTGTGCAGAGTCCATACATACAGAATAAGAACAGATACTGAGAATTACACCCAGCATACAGGACAGGAGAAGTAGTACTGTGCAGAGTCCATACATACAGAATAAGAACAGATACCGAGAATTACACCCGGCATACAGGACAGGAGAAGTAGTACTGTGCAGAGTCCATACATACAGAATAAGAACAGATACCGAGAATTACACCCGGCATACAGGACAGGAGAAGTGGTACTGTGCAGAGTCCATACATACAGAATAAGAACAGATACTGAGAATTACACCCAGCATACAGGACAGGAGAAGTAGTACTGTGCAGAGTCCATACATACAGAATAAGGACAGATACTGAGAATTACACCCAGCATACAGGACAGGAGAAGTGGTACTGTGCAGAGTCCATACATACAGAATAAGAACAGATACTGAGAATTACACCCGGCATACAGGACAGGAGAAGTAGTACTGTGCAGAGTCCATACATACAGAATAAGAACAGATACTGAGAATTACACCCGGCATACAGGACAGGAGAAGTGGTACTGTGCAGAGTCCATACATACAGATACTGAGAATGATGAGGGATCGGCCGGTATGTGGAATGGCGATGATTGGCAGTCGGACTCCAGAAAGATGGCGGTCGGCTCACAAGGGGTTACATCCAGTCCTGGTATCTGTTCTCTGACTTCCTTCCCTCTGTTTACCGACTCATAGACTTCCCCAGGAGATAAGGAGGGCAGCCTGGCGCCTGCACTGCCCACTCCCCGCTGCCGGCGTCCTGCGGGGCCCATCCACACCGCGCTAAGTGCCGGGTACAGACTGGCACCAACTGCCAACACCAGCGCTGGGCACAGACTGGCGCTGACCGCCATCACTAGCCCCGGGCACAGACCGGCACTGACTGCCAACATCAGCGATGGGCACAGATTGGCACTGACCGCCAAAACCTTTGCTGGGTACAGGCTGGCACCGATCGCCAACGCCACGCACAGACTGGCACAGACCTTTAACACCAGCGCTGGGCACAGACTGGCGCCGACCGCTAGCACCAGGGCTGAGCTCAGACTGGCACTGACTGACAACACCAGATCCGGCACAGACTGGCACTAACCGCTAACACCTTCGCTGAGTACAGCTTGGCACTGATTTCCAGCACCAGCGCCGCACACAGACTGGCACCAACTGTCAACACCAGCGCTGGGTACAGACTGGCGCCGACCGCCAGCACCAGGGCTGGGCACAGATTGGCACTGACCGCCAGCGCTGCACATAGACCGGCACCGACTGACAACACTAGAGCTGGGCACAGACTGGCACGACCACCAATACCAGCGCTGGCACAGACTGGCACCAACCGCCAGCACTAGCGCCGTACACATACTGGCACCGACTGACAACACCAGAGCCGGCACAGACTGGCACCCACCACCAATACTAGGCCAGGGCACAGACTGGCACCAACCACCATCACTAACTTCAGGAAAATACTGGCACTGACTGCCAACACCAGCGCCGGGCAAAGATTGGCACCAACCTCCATTATCACTGGGCACAGAAGGCACTGACTGCCATTACCAGTGCCGGGTACAGACTGGCACCGACCACCATCACCAGGGGCAGATTGGCATTGGCCGCCATCATGAGCGCCAGGCATAGACTGGCATCAACTGCCAGTGTTGTGCACAGATTGGCATTGACCGCCAAAACCAGTGCTGGGCACAGACTGGCACTGACCATCCTTACCAGTGCCGGGCACAGACCCGCCATCACCAGTGCTGGATAAAGACTGGCACTGACCGCCATCACTTGGCACAGACTTGCACTGACCGCCAACACCAGTAGTGGGCAAAGACTGGCACTGACCACCATCACCAGCGCCAGGCACAGACCGCAATCACAAACGCTGGGAACAGACTTCCATAACCAGCGCTGGGTACAGACTGGCACCAACCACCATCATCAGCTGCCGTCACCAGCACCAGGCATAGAATGGCACTGATCACCATAACCAGCGTCAGTCACAGACTGGCACCGATCGCTAACACCAGCCTCCAGAGACAAACTGGCACTGACCGCTGTCACCAACGCCGGGCAAAGACTGGCATTGACTGCCGTCACCAATGCCGGGTACAGACTGACAACGACTGATATAACTGGGTGCAGACTGGCACAGACCTTCATCACCAGCGCCAGGCACAGACTGGCACCGGGCGCAGACTGGCACCGACCGATATCACCAGGCGCAGACTGGCACCGACCGATATCACCAGGCACAGACTGGCACCGACCGATATCACCAGGCACAGACTGGCACAGACCGATATCACCAGGCACAGACTGGCACAGACCGATATCACCAGGCACAGACTGGCACCGACCGATATCACTGGGCGCAGACTGGCACCGACCGATATCACCGGGCGCAGACTGGCACCGACCGATATCACCAGGCACAGACTGGCACCGACGAATATCACCGGGCGCAGACTGGCACCGACCGATATCACCAGGCACAGACTGGCACCGACCGATATCACCGGGCGCAGACTGGCACAGACCGATATCACCAGGCGCAGACTGGCACCGACCGATATCACCAGGCACAGACTGGCACCGACCGATATCACCGGGCGCAGACTGGCACAGACCGATATCACCAGGCGCAGACTGGCACCGACCGATATCACCAGGCACAGACTGGCACCGACCGATATCACCGGGCGCAGACTGGCACCGACCGATATCCCCAGGCGCAGACTGGCACCGACCGATATCACCAGGCACAGACTGGCACCGACCGATATCACCAGGCACAGACTGGCACCGACCGATATCACCGGGCGCAGACTGGCACCGACCGATATCACCAGGCACAGACTGGCACCGACGAATATCACCGGGCGCAGACTGGCACCGACCGATATCACCGGGCGCAGACTGGCACCGACCGATATCACCGGGCGCAGACTGGCACAGACCGATATCACCGGGCGCAGACTGGCACCGACCAATATCACCGGGCGCAGACTGGCACAGACCGATATCACCGGGCGCAGACTGGCACCGACCAATATCACCGGGCGCAGACTGGCACAGACCGATATCACCGGGCGCAGACTGGCACAGACCGATATCACCGGGCACAGACTGCCATCACCAGCACCGGGCACATCACTGACCTCTCTAGAGATCTGCAGAACATCACTCCCTCCCCCTCCTGATAGATCCATATTGATATATTCTGCAGATTATTCCCCCACTGAGAGGTCTGCAGAAGGTTGCTCTGTATGGGGGGTGGACGTGCTCTCTGGCTGCAGATAAGATCCGGGTGGCTGGGAGGAGGAAGTTGCAGGCAGACTGGCTGGAGCGGGGTGGGGGTCATTCTCTCCCATGGATCTGTCCGTCTGTCTGCACCATTCTGATTGCTCAGCAGAAGTATGCGACACTCTGCGGGGAACGTCATCCCGCAAGAATCCGCCGTCCCCATGTCTGAGCCACAAACCTGCAGAACATTTCAACCCTGCAGACTGTCTCTCTCCAAATCACTTCTCTGAGAACACCGAAACTTCTATCAGTGGTGGAATGATCTGCAGAATATATCAATATGGATCTGTCAGGAGGGGGAGGGGAGGGATGTTCTGCAGATCTCTATAGAGGTCAGTGATGGAATAATCTGCAGAATATATCAATATGGATCTGTCAGGAGGGGGAGGGGAGGGAGCGATGTTCTGCAGATCTCTATAGAGGGGTCAGTGATGGGATAATCTGCAGAATATATCAATATGGATCTGTCAGGAGGGGGAGGGGAGGGAGCGATGTTCTGCAGATCTCTATAGAGGTCAGTGGTGGGATACTCTGCAGAATATATCAATATGGATCTGTCAGGAGGGGGAGGGAGCGATGTTCTGCAGATCTCTATAGAGGTCAGTGATGGGATACTCTGCAGAATATATCAATATGGATCTGTCAGGAGGGGGATGGGAGGGAGCGATGTTCTGCAGATCTATAGAGGGGTCAGTGATGGGATAATCTGCAGAATATATCAATATGGATCTGTCAGGAGGGGGAGGGGAGGGAGCGATGTTCTGCAGATCTATAAAGGGGTCAGTGATGGGATACTCTGCAGAATATATCAATATGGATCTGTCAGGAGGGGGAGGGGAGGGAGCGATGTTCTGCAGATCTATAAAGGGGTCAGTGATGGGATAATCTGCAGAATATATCAATATGGATCTGTCAGGAGGGGGATGGGAGGGAGCGATGTTCTGCAGATCTCTATAGAGGGGTCAGTGGTGGGATACTCTGCAGAATATATCAATATGGATCTGTCAGGAGGGGGAGGGAGCGATGTTCTGCAGATCTCTATAGAGGTCAGTGGTGGGATACTCTGCAGGTTCCCTGCTATGAGTGTGACATGTTGCGCTCCCCTCCTCGGGTTCTCAGGAATGTTCTCTGTCTCCTCAGCAGCGTTTCCTGTCCTCAGCGCCACCAGACATTCCGCCTTCCATCACTGACACAATGTATACTGAGCTCAGCCCCGGGATACCGGCACCACCACTACTCTGTACACAGCGTATCACTACATAGAGGAGACCGGACCTCCTTCCTGCTGGGGATCCCTCCAGTCATATAAAGATCTACAAAAGTATTCACACCCCCTGAGATTTCCCACACCTTCTCATGTCACAACCAAAGACCGACACAAAGTGGAAGGAAAATGATAAATCTGTGAAAAGTGTGGCTGCATTAGTATTCACCCCCCTTTACTCCGATACCCCGAACTACAATCTAGAGGAACCAATCAGAAGTCACCTAATTAGTAAATAGATTCCCCCTGTGTATAATGTAATCTCACTATAAATACAGCTGTTCTGGGAAGCCCTCAGAGGTTTGTTAGAGAACCTTAGTGAAGGCCAAGGGCCATCATTAATATTATTTGGACCCGGGGTAAACATTTTCTTGGGTCCTCCCAAATTCACTTATCAACTATTTGCGGGGTCAAAGGGCTGCTGCTTTGGGCCTCACAACAATGACTGGGCCCCCGGGAAGCTTCCCCTTGTGCTCCCTTAAAGACTGAGAAGGCCGAGGAACCCCCAGACAGGTCAGGGATAAAGTTGTGGAGAAGTGTAAAGCAGGGTTAGGCTATAAAAATCTCCCAAGCTTTGACCATCTGACGGAGCGCCGATCAATCTATCATGGGAAAACTGCAACCCTACCAAGACATGGCCGTCCACCTAAACTGACCGGCCGGGCCCCTACCAAGACATGGCCGTCCACCTAAACTGACTGGCCGGGCCCCTACCAAGACATGGCCGTCCACCTAAACTGACTGGCCGGGCCCCTACCAAGACATGGCCGTCCACCTAAACTGACTGGCCGGGCCCCTACCAAGACATGGCCGTCCACCTAAACTGACCGGCCGGGCCCCTACTAAGACATGGCCGTCCACCTAAACTGACCGGCCGGGCCCCTACCAAGACATGGCCGTCCACCTAAACTGACCGGCCGGGCCCCTACCAAGACATGGCCGTCCACCTAAACTGACCGGCCGGGCCCCTACCAAGACATGGCCGTCCACCTAAACTGACCGGCCGGGCCCCTACTAAGACATGGCCGTCCACCTAAACTGACCGGCCGGGCCCCTACCAAGACATGGCCATCCACCTAAACTGACCGGCCGGCGCCCCTACCAAGACATGGCCGTCCACCTAAACTGACCGGCCGGGCCCCTACCAAGACATGGCCGTCCACCTAAACTGACTGGCCGGGCCCCTACCAAGACATGGCCGTCCACCTAAACTGACCGGCCGGGCCCCTACTAAGACATGGCCGTCCACCTAAACTGACCGGCCGGGCCCCTACCAAGACATGGCCGTCCACCTAAACTGACCGGCCGGGCCCCTACTAAGACATGGCCGTCCACCTAAACTGACCGGCCGGGCCCCTACTAAGACATGGCCGTCCACCTAAACTGACCGGCCGGGCCCCTACCAAGACATGGCCGTCCACCTAAACTGACCGGCCGGCGCCCCTACCAAGACATGGCCGTCCACCTAAACTGACCGGCCGGGCCCCTACCAAGACATGGCCGTCCACCTAAACTGACCGGCCGGGCCCCTACCAAGACATGGCCGTCCACCTAAACTGACCGGCCGGGCCTCTACCAAGACATGGCCGTCCACCTAAACTGACCGGCCGGGCCCCTACTAAGACATGGCCGTCCACCTAAACTGACCGGCCGGGCCCCTACCAAGACATGGCCGTCCACCTAAACTGACCGGCCGGCGCCCCTACCAAGACATGGCCGTCCACCTAAACTGACCGGCCGGGCCCCTACCAAGACATGGCCGTCCACCTAAACTGACTGGCCGGGCCCCTACCAAGACATGGCCGTCCACCTAAACTGACTGGCCGGGCCCCTACCAAGACATGGCCGTCCACCTAAACTGACTGGCCGGGCCCCTACCAAGACATGGCCGTCCACCTAAACTGACTGGCCGGGCCCCTACCAAGACATGGCCGTCCACCTAAACTGACCGGCCGGGCCCCTACTAAGACATGGCCGTCCACCTAAACTGACCGGCCGGGCCCCTACCAAGACATGGCCGTCCACCTAAACTGACCGGCCGGGCCCCTACCAAGACATGGCCGTCCACCTAAACTGACCGGCCGGGCCCCTACCAAGACATGGCCGTCCACCTAAACTGACCGGCCGGGCCCCTACTAAGACATGGCCGTCCACCTAAACTGACCGGCCGGGCCCCTACCAAGACATGGCCATCCACCTAAACTGACCGGCCGGCGCCCCTACCAAGACATGGCCGTCCACCTAAACTGACCGGCCGGGCCCCTACCAAGACATGGCCGTCCACCTAAACTGACTGGCCGGGCCCCTACCAAGACATGGCCGTCCACCTAAACTGACCGGCCGGGCCCCTACTAAGACATGGCCGTCCACCTAAACTGACCGGCCGGGCCCCTACCAAGACATGGCCGTCCACCTAAACTGACCGGCCGGGCCCCTACTAAGACATGGCCGTCCACCTAAACTGACCGGCCAGGCCCCTACTAAGACATGGCCGTCCACCTAAACTGACCGGCCGGGCCCCTACCAAGACATGGCCGTCCACCTAAACTGACCGGCCGGCGCCCCTACCAAGACATGGCCGTCCACCTAAACTGACCGGCCGGGCCCCTACCAAGACATGGCCGTCCACCTAAACTGACCGGCCGGGCCCCTACCAAGACATGGCCGTCCACCTAAACTGACCGGCCGGGCCTCTACCAAGACATGGCCGTCCACCTAAACTGACCGGCCGGGCCCCTACTAAGACATGGCCGTCCACCTAAACTGACCGGCCGGGCCCCTACCAAGACATGGCCGTCCACCTAAACTGACCGGCCGGCGCCCCTACCAAGACATGGCCGTCCACCTAAACTGACCGGCCGGGCCCCTACCAAGACATGGCCGTCCACCTAAACTGACTGGCCGGGCCCCTACCAAGACATGGCCGTCCACCTAAACTGACCGGCCGGGCCCCTACTAAGACATGGCCGTCCACCTAAACTGACCGGCCGGGCCCCTACCAAGACATGGCCGTCCACCTAAACTGACCGGCCGGGCCCCTACTAAGACATGGCCGTCCACCTAAACTGACCGGCCGGGCCCCTACTAAGACATGGCCGTCCACCTAAACTGACCGGCCGGGCCCCTACCAAGACATGGCCGTCCACCTAAACTGACCGGCCGGGCCCCTACCAAGACATGGCCGTCCACCTAAACTGACCGGCCGGGCCTCTACCAAGACATGGCCGTCCACCTAAACGGACCGGCCGGGCCCCTACCAAGACATGGCCGTCCACCTAAACTGACCGGCCGGGCCCCTACTAAGACATGGCCGTCCACCTAAACTGACCGGCCGGGCCCCTACTAAGACATGGCCGTCCACCTAAACTGACCGGCCGGGCCCCTACCAAGACATGGCCGTCCACCTAAACTGACCGGCCGGGCCCCTACCAAGACATGGTCGTCCACCTAAACTGACCGGCCGGGCCCCTACCAAGACATGGCCATCCACCTAAACTGACCAGCCGGGCAAGGAGAGCATTCATCAGAGAAGCAGCCAAGAGGCCCATGGGAACTCTGGAGGAGCTGCAGAGATCCACAGCTCAGGTGGGAGAATCTGTCCACAGGACAACTATTAGTCGTGCGCTCCACAAATCTGCCCTTTATGGAAGAGTGAGAAGAAGAAAGCCATTGGTGGAAGAAAGACATAAGAAGTCCCCATTGCAGTTTGGGAGAAGCCATGTGGGGGAGGAGCAAACATGTGGGGGGAGGAGCTCTGCTCAGAGGAGACCAAAATTCAACCAAAAAGCTATGTGTGGGGGAAACTAACACTGCCCATCCCCCTGAACACACCATCCCCACTGTGAAACATGGTGGTGGCAGCATCATGGTGTGGGGATGCTTTTCTTCAGCAGGGACAGGGAAGCTGGTCAGAGTTGATGGGAAGATGGATGGAGCCAAATACAGGACAATCTTAGAAGAAAAGACTTGAGACTGGGGCGGAGCTTCACCTTCCAGCAGGACAACGACCCGAAACATCCAGCCAGAGCTACAATGGAATGGTTTCATGTGTTAGAATGGCCCAGTCACAGTCCAGACCTAAATCACATTGAGAATCTGTGTCACAGACGCTCTCCATCCAATCTGACAGAGATGAGATATTCTGCAGAGAAGAATGGGCAGAAATGTCCTCTCTAGATGGGCAAAGCTGATAGAGACATCCCCAAAAAGACTCCCAGCTGTAATTGGAGGGAAAGGCGGAGCTACAAAGTATTGACTCCGGGGGGTGAATACAAACGCAGCCACACTTTTCACAGATTTATTTGTATCATTTATCATTTTCCTTCCACTTCACAATTACATTATCTGTATAAAGTAAGTACACCCCTCCCATTATTCTATCTTTTCATGTGACAACTCTGAAGAAATGAGACTTTGCTACAATGTAAAGTAGTGAGTGTACAGCTTGTATAACAGTGTAAATTTACTGTCCCCTCAAAATAACTCAACACACAGCCATTAATGTCTAAACCACTGGCAACAAAAGTGAGTACACCCCTAAGTGACAATCTCCAAATTGGGCCCAAAGTGTGAATATTTTGTGTGGCCGCCATTATTTTCCAGCACTGCCTTAACCCTCTTGGGCATGGAGTTCCCCAGAGCTTCACAGGTGGTCACTGAAGTCCTCTTCCCCTCCTCCATGATGACATCACAGAGCTGATGGATGTTAGAGACCTTCCCCTCCTCCACCTTCTGTTTGAGGATCCCCACAGATGCTCAATAGGGTTTAGGTCTGGAGACATGCTTGGCCAGTCCATCACCTTTACCCTCAGCTTCTTTAGCAAGGCAGTGGTCATCTTGGAGGTGTTTGGGGTCGTTATGTTGGAATACTGCCCTGCCCCCCAGTCTCTGAAGGGAGGGGATCATGCTCTGCTTCAGTATGTCACAGTACATGTTGGCATTCATGGTTCCCTCAATGATCTGTAGCTCCCCAGTGCCGGCAGCCCCAGACCATGACACTCCCACCACCATGCTGACTGTAGGAAGACACACTTGTCTTTGTACTCCTCACCTGGTTGCCCCCACACACGCCTGACACCATCTGACACCAAATAAGTTTATCTTGGTCTCATCAGACCACAGGAGATGGTTCCAGTAATCCATGTCCTTAGTCTGCTTGTCTTCAGCAAACTGTTTGTGGCTTTCTTGTCCATCATCTTTAGAAGAGGCTTCCTTCTGGGATGACAGCCATGCAGACCAATTTGATGCAGTGTGTGGGGTATGGTCTGAGCACTGACAGGCTGGCCCCTCCCCCACCCCTTCAACCTCTGCAGCAATGCTGGCAGCACTCATACCTCTATTTCCCAAAGACAACCTCTGGATATGACGCTGAGCACGGCCCTCAACTTCTTTGGTGGACCATGGTGAGGCCTGTTCTGAGTGGAACCTGTCCTGGTAAACCGCTGTATGGTCTTGGCCACCGTGCTGCAGCTCAGTTTCAGGGTCTTGGCAATCTTCTTATAGCCTAGGCCATCTTTATGTAGAACAACAATTCTTTTTTTCAGATCCTCAGAGAGTTCTTTGCCATGAGGAGCCATGTTGGACTTCCAGTGACCAGTATGAGAGAGTGAGAGCGATAACACCAAATTTAACACACCTCCCCATTCACACCTGAGACCTTGTAACACTAACGAGTCACATGACACCGGGGAGGGAAAATGGATAATTGGGCCCAATGATGACATTGTCACTTAGGGGTGTACTCACTTTTGTCAGATACTGTGTGTGCCACTTTGTGTCGGTCTATTACATACAGTCAGGTCCATAAATATTGGGACATGGACACAATTCTAATCTTTTTGGCTCTATACACCACCACAATGGATAGAAAATGAAACAAACAAGATGTGCTTTACCTGCAGACTTTCAGCTTTAATTTGAGGGAATTTACATCCAAATCAGGTGAACGGTGTAGGAATCACAACAGTTTATATATGTGCCTCCCACTTTTTAAAGGACCAAAAGTAATGGGACAGATTAACAATCATAAATCAAACTTTCACTTTTTAATACTTGGTTGCAAATCCTTTGCAGTCAATTACAGCCTGAAGTGTGGAACGCATAGACATCACCAGACGCTGGGTTTCATCCCTGGTGATGCTCTGCCAGGCCTCTACTGCAACTGTCTTCAGTTCCTGCTTGTTCTTGGGGCATTTTCCCTTCAGTTTTGTCTTCAGCAAGTGAAATGCATGCTCAATCGGATTCAGGTCAGGTGATTGACTTGGCCATTGCATAACATTCCACTTCTTTCCCTTAAAAAACTCTTTGGTTGCTTTCGCAGTATGCTTCGGGTCATTGTCCATCTGCACTGTGAAGCGCCGTCCAATGAGTTCTGAAGCATTTGGCTGAATATGAGCCGATAATATTCCCGAAACACTTCAGAGTTTATCCTGCTGCTTTTGTCAGCAGTCACATCATCAATAAATACAAGAGAACCAGTTCCATTGGCAGCCATACATGCCCACGCCATGACACTACCACCACCATGCTTCACTGATGAGTTGGTATGCTTTGGATGATGAGCAGTTCCTTTCCTTCTCCATACTCTTCTCTTCCCATCACTCTGCTACAAGTTGATCTTGGTCTCATCTGTCCATAGGATGTTCCAGAACTGTGAAGGCTTTTTCGGATGTTGTTTGGCAAACTCTAATCTGGCCTTCCTGTTTTTGAGGCTCACCAATGGTTTACATCTTGTGGTGAACCCTCTGTATTCACTCTGGTGAAGTCTTCTCTTGATTGTTAACTTTGGCACACATACACCTACCTCCTGGAGAGTGTTCCTGATCTGACACACATACACCTACCTCCTGGAGAGTGTTCCTGATCTGACACACATACACCTACCTCCTGGAGAGTGTTCCTGATCTGGCACACATACACCTACCTCCTGGAGAGTGATCTTGATCTGACACACATACACCTACCTCCTGGAGAGTGATCTTGATCTGGCACACATACACCTACCTCCTGGAGAGTGTTCTTGATCTGGCACACATACACCTACCTCCTGGAGAGTGTTCCTGATCTGGCACACATACACCTACCTCCTGGAGAGTGTTCCTGATCTGACACACATACACCTACCTCCTGGAGAGTGTTCCTGATATGACACACATACACCTACCTCCTGGAGAGTGTTCCTGATCTGGCACACATACACCTACCTCCTGGAGAGTGTTCCTGATCTGACACACATACACCTCCCTCCTGGAGAGTGTTCTTCATCTGACACACATACACCTACCTCCTGGAGAGTGTTCTTCATCTGACACACATACACCTACCTCCCGGAGAGTGTTCTTGATCTGACACACATACACCTACCTCCTGGAGAGTGTTCCTGATCTGACACACATATACCTACCTCCTGGAGAGTGTTCCTGATCTGGCACACATACACCTACCTCCTGGAGAGTGTTCCTGATCTGACACACATACACCTACCTCCTGGAGAGTGTTCCTGATCTGACACACATACACCTCCCTCCTGGAGAGGGTTCCTGATCTGACACACATACACCTACCTCCTGGAGAGTGTTCCTGATCTGACACACATACACCTACCTCCTGGAGAGTGATCTTGATCTGACACACATACACCTCCCTCCTGGAGAGTGTTCCTGATCTGACACACATACACCTACCTCCTGGAGAGTGTTCCTGATCTGACACACATATACCTACCTCCTGGAGAGTGTTCCTGATCTGACACACATACACCTACCTCCTGGAGAGTGTTCCTGATCTGACACTCATACACCTACCTCCTGGAGAGTGATCTTGATCTGACACACATACACCTACCTCCTGGAGAGTGATCTTGATCTGACACACACACACCTACCTCCTGGAGAGTGTTCTTGATCTGGCACACATACACCTACCTCCTGGAGAGTGTTCTTGATCTGGCACACATACACCTACCTCCTGGAGAGTGTTCCTGATCTGGCACACATACACCTACCTCCTGGAGAGTGTTCCTGATCTGACACACATACACCTACCTCCTGGAGAGTGTTCCTGATATGACACACATACACCTACCTCCTGGAGAGTGTTCCTGATCTGGCACACATACACCTACCTCCTGGAGAGTGTTCCTGATCTGACACACATACACCTACCTCCTGGAGAGTGTTCCTGATCTGACACACATACACCTACCTCCTGGAGAGTGTTCTTGATCTGACACACATACACCTACCTCCTGGAGAGTGTTCTTGATCTGACACACATACACCTACCTCCTGGAGAGTGATCTTGATCTGACACACATACACCTACCTCCTGGAGAGTGTTCTTGATCTGACACACATACACCTACCTCCTGGAGAGTGTTCCTGATCTGACACACATACACCTACCTCCTGGAGAGTGTTCCTGATCTGACACACATACACCTACCTCCTGGAGAGTGTTCTTGATCTGACACACATACACCTACCTCCTGGAGAGTGTTCTTGATCTGACACACATACACCTACCTCCTGGAGAGTGTTCTTGATCTGACACACATACACCTACCTCCTGGAGAGTGTTCCTGATCTGACACACATACACCTACCTCCTGGAGAGAGTGATCTTGATCTGACACACATACACCTACCTCCTGGAGAGTGTTCCTGATCTGACACACATACACCTACCTCCTGGAGAGTGTTCCTGATCTGACACACATACACCTACCTCCTGGAGAGTGATCCTGATCTGACACACATACACCTACCTCCTGGAGAGTGTTCCTGATCTGACACACATACACCTACCTCCTGGAGAGTGATCTTGATCTGACACACATACACCTACCTCCTGGAGAGTGTTCTTGATCTGACACACATACACCTACCTCCTGGAGAGTGATCTTGATCTGACACACATACACCTACCTCCTGGAGAGTGTTCCTGATCTGACACACATACACCTACCTCCTGGAGAGTGTTCCTGATCTGACACACATACACCTACCTCCTGGAGAGTGATCCTGATCTGACACACATACACCTACCTCCTGGAGAGTGTTCTTGATCTGGCACACATACACCTACCTCCTGGAGAGTGTTCCTGATCTGACACACATACACCTACCTCCTGGAGAGTGTTCCTGATCTGACACACATACACCTACCTCCTGGAGAGTGTTCTTGATCTGACACACATACACCTACCTCCTGGAGAGTGTTCTTGATCTGACACACATACACCTACCTCCTGGAGAGAGTGATCTTGATCTGACACACATACACCTACCTCCTGGAGAGTGTTCCTGATCTGACACACATACACCTACCTCCTGGAGAGTGTTCCTGATCTGACACACATACACCTACCTCCTGGAGAGTGATCCTGATCTGACACACATACACCTACCTCCTGGAGAGTGTTCCTGATCTGACACACATACACCTACCTCCTGGAAAGTGATCTTGATCTGACACACATACACCTACCTCCTGGAGAGTGTTCTTGATCTGACACACATACACCTACCTCCTGGAGAGTGATCTTGATCTGACACACATACACCTACCTCCTGGAGAGTGTTCCTGATCTGACACACATACACCTACCTCCTGGAGAGTGATCTTGATCTGGCCAACTGTTGTGAAGGGTGTTTTCTTCACCAGGGAAAGAATTCTTCGGTCATCCACCACAGTTGTTTTCCGTGGTCTTCCGGGTCTTTTGGTGTTGCTGAGCTCACCGGTGCGTTCTTTCTTTTTAAGGATGTTCCAAACAGTTGATTTGGCCACACCTAATGTTTTTGCTATCTCTCTGATGGGTTTGTTTTGTTTTTTCAGCCTAATGATGGCTTGCTTCACTGATAGTGACAGCTCTTTGGATCTCATATTGAGAGTTGACAGCAACCGATTCCAAATGCAAATAGCACACTTGAAATGAACTCTGAACCTTTTATCTGCTCCTTGTAAATGGGATAATGAGGGAATAACACACACCTGGCCATGGAACAGCTGAGCAGCCATTACTTTTGGTCCCTTTAAAAAAGTGGGAGGGGCATATACAAACTGTTGTAATTCCTACACCGTTCACCTGATTTGGATGTAAATTCCCTCAAATTAAAGCTGAAAGTCTGCAGGTAAAGCACATCTTGTTTGTTTCATTTCAAATCCATTGTGGTGTATAGAGCCAAAAAGATTAGAATTGTGTCCACGTCCCAATATTTATGGACCTGACTGTAAAATCCCAATAAAATACATTTACATTTTTGGTTGTAACATGATAAAATGTGGAAGGGGTGTGAATACTTTTACAAGGCGCTGTATATAGAGGAATTCTGTATGTATGGACTCTTCTCTTATCCTGTATGCTGGGTGTAATTCTCGGTTTCTGTGGCCCCCGGTCGGCCCCCCTGTGTCAGGCAGTTGAGTGATTGGCGCGTCGCCCGCCTGCCTGTCCGGCGTCCTCTCTATACAAAGCGCGCCATTTCCTCAGATTTCAGTGTTTAGGTTTGGCTTATCAAGAGCCACCCCCTCCCCCCTCCCCGCCATGTTGTGTGAGCGAGGAGGGCCGGACCCCCGGATTGTTCACAACATCCTCCCCCCGGCCCCCCTCATCCTGTCACCGCGGCGACTCCGAGTCAGTCTGCGGACATCGCGCTTTATTTAGACTTCTGTCACAATGCAACCCCCCCCCTCCCCCCCCCGGGACCCTTTGTAGACCATTAATAAAATTCTTAGAGGATTCCGAAATCTTCCCCCACCCAGGAAGACGCGTCTGACCGAAAATATTCCCCTCCAACCTTCCCCCATTCTAATGTCTGTCCCCAGGAGCTTACAGTCCAATGAGACTCTGACCCCAGGAGCTTACAGTCTAATGACACCCTAACCCCAGGAGCTTACAGTCTAATGAGACCCCGACCCCAGGAGCTTACAGTCTAATGAGACCCCGACACCAGGAGCTTACAGTCTAATGAGACTCTGACCCCAGGAGCTTACAGTCTAATGAGACCCCGACACCAGGAGCTTACAGTCTAATGAGACCCCGACACCAGGAGCTTACGGTCTGAGACCCTAACCCCAGGAGCTTACAGTCTAATCAGACTCTGACCCCAGGAGCTTACAGTCTAATCAGACTCTGACCCCAGGAGCTTACAGTCTAATCAGACTCTGACCCCAGGAGCTTACAGTCTAATGAGACTCTGACCCCAGGAGCTTACAGTCTAATCAGACTCTGACCCCAGCAGCCTACAGTCTAATGAGACCCCAACCCCAGGAGCTTACAGTCTAACGCGACCCCAACCCCAGGAGCTTACAGTCTAATAAGACCCCGACCCCAGGAGCTTACAGTCTAATGAGACCCTGACCCCAGTAGCTTACAGTCTAGAGGTATTATGAGACCCTGTCCCCAGGAGCTTACAGTCTAATGAGACCCCGACCCAAGGAGCTTACAGTCTAATGAGACCCTGACCCCAGTAGCTTACAGTCTAGAGGTATTATGAGACCCTGACCCCATGAGCTTACAGTCTAGAGGTATAATGAGACCCTGACCCCAGGAGCTTACAGTCTAGAGGTATTATGAGACCCTGACCCCAGGAGCTTACAGTCTAGAGGTATAATGAGACCCTGACCCCAGGAGCTTACAGTCTAGAGGTATTATGAGACCCTGACCCCAGGAGCTTACAGTCTAGGGGTATAATGAGACCCTGACCCCAGGAGCTTACAGTCTGAGAACCCCGACCCCAGGAGCTTACAGATTAATGAGACCCCGACACCAGGAGCTTACAGTCTAGGGGTATAATGAGACCCTGACCCCAGGAGCTTACAGTCTAATGAGACCCCGACCCCAGGAGCTTACAGTCTGAGACCCCCGACCCCAGGAGCTTACAGTCTAATGAGACCCTGACCCCAGGAGCTTACAGTCTAATGTATAATGAGACCCCGACCCCAGGAGCTTACAGTCTAATGAGACCCTGTGCCCAGGAGCTTACAGTGTAGAGGTATAATGAGATCTTGTCCCCAGGAGCTTACAGTCTAGGGGTATAAAAGAACCTGACCCCAGGAGCTTACAGTCTAGACGTATAATGAGACTCTGTCCCCAGGAGCTTACAGTCTACTCTAGAGGTATAATGCCAGAGATGTAGAAATAAGAAGGTTCTGAGGGGTGAGGGGAATAGCTGTAGGTTGCCATCTATGGACAGAATGCGGTATTACTCCATTAGAAGTGACGGTTGGTCACCTTCCAGTTCAGTGATAATAGGGAGGAGCCATCGGCTGTCTCTCCTCCGGTGATTGGTCTGTCTGTTTTGTTGTTTTAACAAAAATAATTTGAAGCGGAACTAAACCTCCCATACATTACAGCCAAGGAAGAGTCCATCTTACCCTCCGATTCATCGCCAGGTGCCGCCCTAATACTCCGATCACATATCACACCGGGCACTGGATGGCCTGACAGTATGGTGGAGAAATCAGCCGAGGGATGGTGGGAACCCCTCATAATGGGCACAGGGATGGAGGGAACCCCTCATAATGGGCACAGGGATGGAGGGAACCCCTCATAATGAGCACAGGAATGGGGGAACCCCTCATAATGGGCACAGGGATGGAGGGAACTCCTCATAATGGGCACAGGGATGGAGGGAACCCCCCATAATGGGCACAGGGATGGTGGGAACCCCTTATAATGGGCACAGGGATGGTGGGAACCCCTCATAATGGGCACAGGGATGGAGGGAACCCCTCATAATGGGCACAGGGATGGTGGAAACCCCTCATAATGGGCACAGGGATGGTGGGAACTCCTCATAATGGGCACAGGGATGGTGGGAACCCCTCATAATGGGCACAGGGATGGTGGGAACCCCTCACAATGGGCACAGGGATGGTGGGAACCCCTCATAATGGGCACAGGGATGGAGGGAACCCCTCATAACGGGAACAGGGATGGAGGGAACTCCTCATAATGGGCACAGGGATGGGGGAACCCCTCATAATGGGCACAGGGATGGAGGGAACCCCTCATAATGGGCACAGGGATGGAGGGAACTCCTCATAATGGGCACAGGGATGGAGGGAACCCCTCATAATGGGCACAGGGATGGTGGGAACCCCTTATAATGGGCACAGGGATGGTGGGAACCCCTCATAATGGGCACAGGGATGGAGGGAACCCCTCATAATGGGCACAGGGATGGTGGAAACCCCTGATAATGGGCACAGGGATGGTGGGAACTCCTCATAATGGGCACAGGGATGGTGGGAACCCCTCATAATGGGCACAGGGATGGTGGGAACCCCTCACAATGGGCACAGGGATGGTGGGAACCCCTCATAATGGGCACAGGGATGGAGGGAACCCCTCATAACGGGAACAGGGATGGAGGGAACTCCTCATAATGGGCACAGGGATGGAGGGAACTCCTCATAATGGGCACAGGGATGGTGGGAACCCCTCATAATGGGCACAGGGATGGTGGGAACCCCTCACAATGGGCACAGGGATGGTGGGAACCCCTCATAATGGGCACAGGGATGGAGGGAACCCCTCATAACGGGAACAGGGATGGAGGGAACTCCTCATAATGGGCACAGGGATGGGGGAACCCCTCATAATGGGCACAGGGATGGAGGGAACCCCTCATAATGGGCACAGGGATGGAGGGAACCCCTCATAATGGGCACAGGGATGGAGGGAACTCCTCATAATGGGCACAGGGATGGAGGGAACCCCTCATAATGGGCACAGGGATGGTGGGAACCCCTTATAATGGGCACAGGGATGGTGGGAACCCCTCATAATGGGCACAGGGATGGAGGGAACCCCTCATAATGGGCACAGGGATGGTGGAAACCCCTCATAATGGGCACAGGGATGGTGGGAACTCCTCATAATGGGCACAGGGATGGTGGGAACCCCTCATAATGGGCACAGGGATGGTGGGAACCCCTCACAATGGGCACAGGGATGGTGGGAACCCCTCATAATGGGCACAGGGATGGAGGGAACCCCTCATAACGGGAACAGGGATGGAGGGAACTCCTCATAATGGGCACAGGGATGGAGGGAACCCCTCATAATGGGTACAGGGATGGTGGGAACTCCTCATAATGGGCACAGGGATGGAGGGAACCCCTCATAATGGGCACAGGGATGGAGGGAACCCCTCATAATGGGAACAGGGATGGTGGGAACCCCTCATAATGGGCACAGGGATGGAGGGAACCCCTCATAATGAGCACAGGGAGGGTGGGAACCCCTCATAATGGGCACAGGGATGGTGGGAACTCCTCATAATGGACACAGCGATGGAGGGAACTCCTCATAATGGGCACAGGGATGGTGGGAACCCCTCATAATGGGCACATGGATGGTGGGAACTCCTCATAATGGGCACAGGGATGGCGGGAGCCCCTCATAATGGGTACAGGGATGGTGGGAACCCCTCATAATGGGCACATGGATGGTGGGAACCCCTCATAATGGGCACAGGGATGGAGGGAACCCCTCATAATGGGCACAGGGATGGTGGAAACCCCTCATAATGGGCACAGGGATGGTGGGAACTCCTCATAATGGGCACAGGGATGGTGGGAACCCCTCACAATGGGCACAGGGATGGTGGGAACCCCTCACAATGGGCACAGGGATGGTGGGAACCCCTCATAATGGGCACAGGGATGGAGGGAACCCCTCATAACGGGAACAGGGATGGAGGGAACTCCTCATAATGGGCACAGGGATGGTGGGAACCCCTCATAATGGGCACAGGGATGGAGGGAACCCCTCATAATGGGCACAGGGATGGTGGGAACCCCTCATAATGGGCACAGGGATGGAGGGAACCCCTCATAATGGGCACAGGGATGGTGGGAACTCCTCATAATGGGCACAGGGATGGAGGGAACCCCTCATAATGGGCACAGGGATGGAGGGAACTCCTCATAATGGGCACAGGGATGGTGGGAACCCCTCATAATGGGCACAGGGATGGAGGGAACCCCTCATAATGGGCACAGGGATGGTGGGAACTCCTCATAATGGGCACAGGGATGGAGGGAACCCCTCATAATGGGCACAGGGATGGAGGGAACCCCTCATAATGGGCACAGGGATGGTGGGAACTCCTCATAATGGGCACAGGGATGGAGGGAACTCCTCATAATGGGCACAGGGATGGAGGGAACCCCTCATAATGGGCACAGGGATGGAGGGAACCCCTCATAATGGGCACAGGGATGGTGGGAACCCCTCATAATGGGCACAGGGATGGAGGGAACCCCTCATAATGGGCACAGGGATGGAGGGAACCCCTCATAATGGGCACAGGGATGGTGGGAACCCCTCATAATGGGCACAGGGATGGTGGGAACCCCTCATAATGAGCACAGGGATGGTGGGAACCCCTCATAATGGGCACAGGGATGGTGGGAACTCCTCATAATGGACACAGCGATGGAGGGAACCCCTCATAATGGGCACAGGGATGGAGGGAACCCCTCATAATGGGTACATGGATGGTGGGAACTCCTCATAATGGGCACAGGGATGGAGGGAACCCCTCATAATGGGCACAGGGATGTTGGGAACCCCTCATAATGGGCACAGGGGTGGAGGGAACCCCTCATAATGGGCACAGGGATGGAGGGAACCCCTCATAATGGGCACAGGGATGGTGGGAACCCCTCATAATGGGCACAGGGATGGAGGGAACCCCTCATAATGGGCACAGGGATGGAGGGAACCCCTCATAATGGGCACAGGGATGGTGGGAACCCCTCATAATGGGCACAGGGGTGGAGGGAACCCCTCATAATGGGTACAGGGATGGCGGGAGCCCCTCATAATGGGCACAGGGATGGTGGGAACTCCTCATAATGGGCACAGGGATGGAGGGAACCCCTCATAATGGGCACAGGGATGGTGGGAACCCCTCATAATGGGCACAGGGATGGAGGGAACCCCTCATAATGGGCACAGGGATGGAGGGAACCCCTCATAATGGGTACAGGGATGGTGGACCCTTCATAATGGGCACAGGGATGGAGGGAACTCCTCATAATGGGCACAGGGATGGAGGGAACCCCTCATAATGGGCACAGGGATGGAGGGAACCCCTCATAATGGGCACAGGGATGGAGGGAACCCCTCATAATGGGCACAGCGGGGGTCCGGACCCGGGAATTTGTCCTCATTCAGGAGACTCGTCCTCTATGTTTTCCCTGGTGTCACCAGAACAGGAAGTGAGAGGGAATCGTCCAATGGGATTCCTGTCTTCCTGTCATGTGACATAAAGATTTATCAGACTCCCGTGATCATTGTGTCATTACTACTTCTTAGACTTCTTCAGGGACCCCTCAGGACCCTCCCCCCCCCCCAACCAGGGACCCCTTCCCTTTCTTTGTAACTCAATAAAATGTAATTCTGATTTAATGAGATGTAGAGTCCAATCCTTCCTGTTCTGGATTCAGCTCTCTCCTAACACCTCCGTCCCCAGCACACGCCTGGCTCTCACAATCCTGGCACCATTTGGATTGGTACGTCAATTCCTTTTACTCATCAGCTCCATCTAGTGGCCATAATACATAATACATAGATTCTCCAATCAGGCAAATGCCCCACTATGGCCACTAGATGGAGCTAGTCATTGTACAAAATACATCCTGAATTGGTGAGGTTCAGGTGAATGTTTGTGACATTCACCCAACAAATGTTTTACACCAGAACCCCTTCCTGCCCCCCGTACATACAAGACCCCTTCCTGTCCCCCGTACACACAAGATCCCTCCTCCCCCCCACACAGAAGATCCCTTCCTACCACCCCCCCCCCCCGCACACAGAAGATCCCTTCCAACCACCCCCATCTACACAACACCCCTTCCTGTCCCCCCGTACACACAAGATCTCTTCCCCTCCACACAGAAGATCCCTTCCTGCCCCCCCCCTCACACAGAAGATCCCTTCCTACCCCCCCATACACACAACACCCCTTCCTGTCCCCCCCCCGCAAACAAGACCCCTTCCTGTCCCCGCATGCAGAAGGTCCCTTCCTGTCCCCCCCGCACACAGAAGACCCGTTCCTGTCCCCCCCGCACACAGAAGACCCCTTTCTGTCCCCCCCGCACACAGAAGACCCCTTACTGTCCCCCCGCACACAGAAGACCCCTTCCTGTCCCCCCGCACACAGAAGACCCCTTCCTGTCCCACCGCACACAGAAGACCCCTTCCTGTCCCACCGCACACAGAAGACCCCTTACTGTCCCCCCCACACACAGAAGACCCCTTCCTGTCCCCCCCACACACAGAAGACCCCTTCCTGTCCCCCCGCACACAGAAGACCCCTTCCTGTCCCACCGCAAACAGAAGACCCCTTTCTGTCCCCCCCACCCGCTCACATAGAAGACCCTTCCTGTCCCCCCCACCCGCTCACATAGAAGACCCTTCCTGTCCCCCTGCACACAGAAGACACCGGACACGCTCTGTAGAATAAGAGGATTTTATTGCCATACAGGAAGGTCACTTCGTGTCTCATCTCTCCTCATCACATCAACGTCTTCACTGACCGATGGAACCGCCCACTGCAAATCTACAGTCACATCAGCGGGGTCACTGCTGTCTCTGGGGAGCTAGGTATCACTTCAATACAATCACCAGGGGGCGCCATTTTCAGAAAGGTATTACTTCAATACAATCACCAGGGGGCGCCATTTTCAGAAAGGTATTACTTCAATACAATCACCAGGGGGCGCCATTTTCAGAAAGGTATTACTTCAGTACAGTCACCAGGTGGCGCTATTTGCAGAAAGGTATTACTTCAGTACAGTCACCAGGTGGCGCTATTTGCAGAAAGGTATTACTTTAGTACAGTCACCAGGGGGCGCCATTTGCTGGAAAGCATCGCTAAAGTGCAATCACCAGGGGGCGCCATTTCCAGTAAGGCATCACTGCAGTGCGTCCTCCAGGGGGCGCTCTCCGCGGAGTGCAGCTGTCTAAGCTCACAACATAAACACGGCATTTCAGATGTATCCTGAGGAAGGACTCCGCGGCACAGAACGTGGTCACTTGGGGCGCCCCCTGCGGGTTCCAGGTTTGTGTGGCATGGTCACAATTCTGGAGTCGGCACATCTTCACACACACTGCAGACCACAGGTGGCCCCTGGATAGGTGGCCCCCGGATAGGTGGCACTGGGGGCCTCTAGTCCAGCAGCTCCTTGATGCACCAGCAGCAGAGCAGGAAGTAGAGGCACTCCTTCATGCTGTGGAGGAAGGAGTATCCCGTGTTCATCCCCATCTTGTACCTCGGGAAAGGCAGAGACATATTCCTCAGGGCTTGTCCCATGGAGAACGGGGCGAAGGGCCGGCGGGGTTCGGCTTGGCACAGCGGAGGGAGCTGGGCGTTGCGTCTGCCAAGGGGGATCATGTTGTGGAAGCCGGCGTCCGTTGGGGTCAATTTATCAGCTCCTGGATTAGAGCACGGGGCCCGGGGGGGCGCCCGGCTTTTTGTGCCGCGGCAGAGCCGGAATGTTCTGCAATCTGCGCTTTTGTCATTGCGGGAACAAGAGGGATAAACACCCAACTCCCCCCCCCCCCCCCCCACGATGATTAACCCTTTGCAGGCACAGGTGGAACAGCCATGGTGGGGCCCCATGACCGAGTTTCGCGGGTCGGCTGATGTTCAGCTGAGACAGTCGCTGACACAGCACAGCCGCGAACGCTGACACCAGCCGGGCCCCTGGCGGAGGGGGAGGGGGGGGGACCCAGGAACAGCTCTCTCATGAAGGTGAACTTATGTAAAGCCGACTCCAAATACAAAACACAGCAAATCAAGTCTTTTGTGTCTATTACCCATCAGCCCCCCTCCCCCCCTTCACTGGCATCAAATGTGGCACAAAAGATCGAGGTGGCATCTACTCCAAACCACAGCCCAACGAGACCTGGAGACTGAGGAGAGAAGAGAGGGCATTGAGTGCCAAGACAACCAATCAGGGGTCAGGAAGACACGCAACAAAAACATGGTGGCGGGGGGGGGGGGGCAAACTGGGGGTCAGGGGGGTAAAATGGGGGTCAGAAGGGCAATGAAGGAAGATGTGGCTCTTTATCTGGACCTCCCTCAGACCTTCACTTCTTAACTCTCCCCAACATTTCACCTCCACCCCATCATTGTCCCCAACCCCCCTTCCTCCCCCTAGCTAGCCAATCAGGAGTCAGGAAGACACGCAACGAAAAAATAGTGGCAGGGGAGGCAAACTGGGGGTCAGGGGGGCAAAATGGGGGTCAGGAGGGCAATGAAGGAAGATGTGGCTCTTTATCTGGACTCTCCCCCCCATCCTTGACCTGCTACTCCTTACCTCTCCCCACTATTACCTCCACCCTCACATTGCCCTCAGCCCCACTTACCTGACCTACTAACCCCCCCCCCCCCCCCCATCCAATACTGGAGTCAGGAAGACACGCAACAAAAACATGGCGGTGGAAGGAAACCGGGGGTCAATAATAAAGGAAGATGTGGCTCTTTATCTGGACCTCTGATATCTCCCCGACGTCTACTTTTCACTACCACATTGCCCCTAACCCAAATCACCTGACCTCCTCTCCCCCAAGCTAGCCAATCAGGAGTCAGGAAGACACGCAACAAAAACATGGTGGCAGGGGGCAAACTGGGGGTCAGGGGGGCAAAATATGGAAGATGTGGCTCTTTATCTGGATCTCCGACCTTCCCCCCCCCCCCAACTTCCACTTCTTACCTCTGCCGACTTTTCACCTCCTCCCCCACATTGCCCCCAACCCCACTCACCTGATCCCCCCCTGAAGCTACTTCTATACAACAACACCCAAAACCTTCCTGCTCCACCATACCCCAATAAACTCCCCATTTATACCCCCTCCTCCCAACTACAAATAATATAAAAGGGGACACCATGGAACCACCCTCAGCAGACACAAACCACGTTATAACGATTGTTATTCTCAGAAAACATTCACAGCAAATAACAGGTTAGTAAAGGGGAGCCGACGCGTCCGGGGGGCGAGGACATTGGGGCAGCCGTGTGTCACTGAGCAGACCAGATGCACACAGGGAACACGCCAGCCCTGCAGAGAATTTATGGAATGGGCCAGACTATGGCCCTGCAGGACATGGCCGAAAGAGGAGGAAAGTCGCTGAGAGAACGCTTTACCCTTAAGAACGCCAGGAAAAAAATGCGGCTCTTTAGTACATTCTGCCCATGTCTACGTCCAAAGGTGACGGCTAGACGGAGCGTGCTCCCCACGTGTCACAATGACATCAGCGTTAATAAAACTTTATTGCTCTAGGCAACAAATACAGACACCCAAAGAGGGCTTAGTCATAGAGGTAGGAGGTATCTGAGCTGTCATTGGGTGAAGAGTGTCAGTGAGGAGAGTCTGGGCGGACCTTCTGTGTTCATTGTCTGGAACAATAAAGTCTGATCAGTGCTGATGTCATCAGAGTGGGGAGGGTCTGGGTGTAACCTCTGTGTTCATTGTCTGGAACAATAAAGTCTGATCGGTGCTGATGTCATCAGAGTGGGGAGGGTCTGGGCGGACCTTCTGTGTTCATTGTCTGGAACAATAAAGTCTGATGAGTGCTGATGTCATCAGAGTGGGGAGGGTCTGGGTGTAACCTCTGTGTTCATTGTCTGGAACAATAAAGTCTGATCAGTGCTGATGTCATCAGAGTGAGGAGGGTCTGGGTGGACCTTCTGTGTTCATTGTCTGGAACAATAAAGTCTGATCAGTGCTGATGTCATCAGAGTGGGGAGGGTCTGGATGTAACCTCTGTGTTCATTGTCTGGAACAATAAAGTCTGATCAGTGCTGATGTCATCAGAGTGAGGAGGGTCTGGGCGCAACCTTCTGTGTTCATTGTCTGGAACAATAAAGTCTGATCAGTGCTGATGTCATCAGAGTGAGGAGGGTCTGGGCGGACCTTCTGTGTTCACTGACTGGAACAATAAAGTCTGATCAGTGCTGATGTCATCAGAGTGGGGAGGGTCTGGGTGGACCTTCTGTGTTCATTGTCTGGAACAATAAAGTCTGATCAGTGCTGATGTCATCAGAGTGGGGAGGGTCTGGGCGGACCTTCTGTGTTCATTGTCTGGAACAATAAAGTCTGATCAGTGCTGATGTCATCAGAGTGGGGAGGGTCTGGGTGTAACCTCTGTGTTCATTGTCTGGAACAATAAAGTCTGATCAGTGCTGATGTCATCAGAGTGGGGAGGGTCTGGGTGGACCTTCTGTGTTCATTGTCTGGAACAATAAAGTCTGATCAGTGCTGATGTCATCAGAGTGGGGAGGGTCTGGGCAGAACTTCTGTGTTCATTGTCTGGAACAATAAAGTCTGATCAGTGCTGATGTCATCAGAGTGGGGAGGGTCGGGGCGGACCTTCTGTGTTCATTGTCTGGAACAATAAAGTCTGATCAATGCCGATGTCATCACAGTGAGGAGGGTCTGGGCGGACCTTGTTCATTGTCTGGAACAATAAAGTCTGATCAATGCTGATGTCATCAGAGTGGGGAGGGTCTGGGCGGACCTTCTGTGTTCATTGTCTTGATTCTGATGTCATCACAGGTCTCTTTGTCTTATCACAGACAGGGGGGGATGGGTTAAATTGAGATGATGTAATGGTGTCATGTGACAATGAAATAATAATAATCACTGGGGTTGAACCTTTATTGCAGCATCAAGTAGTCACCAACATTTTAGGGACGGACTGGTGGTGAGGAGAAAAGTTATTATATAAACGATACAACCGCAACAATGTATTTATACAGAACCTGATGAAGGTTGGCTGGCTCCACCCACCACAACGTACATCAGTGGTTTCCGCCCCCTAGTAACGCATTTCAGGGACCCAGCCTGAAGACAGGATGGACTTTGCGAAAAGAAAGTCGCTAAAACGCATCCCTAGCGGTGGAAACCACGGATGTACCTGACCGTGGGCGGAGCCATCTAATGACATGGGTAGTAAGAGGTAGTGAATGAGAGGCACTGGTGGCGGCCATACCGGACACGTCTACACATTTATAATCGGGGGTCAATGTCTGCTGCTCTCTCCTGGCTCCGCCTTCTTCCTTTCTACTTGATGCCGCAGTTCTCCCGCCACCATTATTCACAGTTCTTTCACCCAGATATCAGTACTCCTGCGGGGTTCACCGCATGGGACGGACGCAATTTATCGCCCACCGAGGCAGCTTTATGCTGCTAACCGATACAACGCCTCCGACAAGTCACCGCGCAGTCTGTATATGGCGTCCCAGCGAATGACCCCCATTGTCACACTCATAGTCCCCGTGGTTTCAGGACTCCCGCAGAGAGGATGGACGGCACCAGGGGGGGAGAACATGGGGGGGCGGGGACACACACGTGGGATACTTTACTTCCTGGACATGCGTTCCTCTTCCTCGTTCTCCAGCATGTACGCCGGGTGATAACTCTCCACCCCCGCCGGCGTCGTGTATCGCAGCGCCGGGTTCTTGATGGTGTTCTCCATGCTGCCCAGAGACGTGTACCTACCACAGAGACACAGATTGTGACCAATCACAGCCCCAGACAGACGGACGGACAGGCAGGGAGGACAGATGGGACAGGCAGGGAGGACAGACGGGACAGGCAGGGAGGACAGACGGCACAGGCAGGGAGGAAAGAGGGGACAGGCGGGGAGGACAGATGGGACAGGCAGGGAGGACAGAGGGGACAGGCAGGGAGGACAGAGGGGACAGGCAGGGAGGACAGAGGGGACAGGCAGGGAGGACAGAAGGGACAGGCAGGGAGGACAGAGGGGACAGGCAGGGAGGACAGACGGGACAGGCAGAGAGGACAGAGGGGACAGGCGGGGAGGACAGACGGGACAGGCGGGGAGGACAGGCGGGGAGGACAGACGGGACAGGCGGGGAGGACAGACGGGACAGGCGGGGAGGACAGACGGGACAGGCGGGGAGGACAGACGGGACAGGCGGGGAGGACAGACGGGACAGGCGGGGAGGACAGAGGGGACAGGCGGGGAGGACAGAGGGGACAGGCGGGGAGGACAGACGGGACAGGCAGGGAGGACAGACGGGACAGGCGGGGAGGACAGACGGGACAGGCAGGGAGGACAGACGGGACAGGCAGGGAGGATAGATGGACAGGCGGGGAGGACAGACGGGACAGGCAGGAAGGACAGACGGGACAGGCAGGGAGGACAGACGGGACAGGCAGGGAGGACAGACGGGACAGGCAGGGAGGACAGACGGGACAGGCAGGGAGGACAGACGGACAGGCAGGGAGGACAGACGGTCAGGCAGGGAGGACAGATGGGACAGGCAGGGAGGACAGATGGGACAGGCAGGGAGGACAGATGGACAGGCAGGGAGGACAGATGGGACAGGCAGGGAGGACAGACGGGACAGGCAGGGAGGACAGATGGGACAGGCAGGAAGGACAGAGGGGACAGGCAGGGAGGACAGATGGGACAGGCAGGGAGGACAGAGGGGACAGGCAGGGAGGACAGAGGGGACAGGCAGGGAGGACAGAGGGGACAGGCAGGGAGGACAGAGGGGACAGGCAGGGAGGACAGATGGACAGGCAGGGAGGACAGAAGGGACAGGCAGGGAGGACAGATGGGACAGGCAGGGAGGACAGATGGGACAGGCAGGGAAGACAGAGGGGACAGGCAGGGAGGACAGAGGGGACAGGCAGGGAGGACAGAGGGGACAGGCAGGGAGGACAGAGGGGACAGGCAGGGAGGACAGAGGGGACAGGCAGGGAGGACAGAAGGGACAGGCAGGGAGGACAGATGGTCAGGCAGGGAGGACAGAGGGGACAGGCAGGGAGGAAAGAGGGGACAGGCAGGGAGGACAGATGGACAGGCAGGGAGGACAGAGGGGACAGGCAGGGAGGACAGATGGGACAGGCAGGGAGGACAGAGGGGACAGGCAGGGAGGACAGATGGGACAGGCAGGGAGGACAGACGGGACAGGCAGGGAGGACAGATGGGACAGACAGGGAGGACAGATGGGACAGGCAGGGAGGACAGATGGGACAGACAGGGAGGACAGATGGTCAGGCAGGGAGGACAGAGGGGACAGGCAGGGAGGAAAGAGGGGACAGGCAGGGAGGACAGATGGACAGGCAGGGAGGACAGAGGGGACAGGCAGGGAGGACAGATGGGACAGGCAGGGAGGACAGAGGGGACAGGCAGGGAGGACAGATGGGACAGGCAGGGAGGACAGACGGGACAGGCAGGGAGGACAGATGGGACAGACAGGGAGGACAGATGGGACAGGCAGACAGTTGGATGGACGCCCCTCACCCTTTGTCATACAGGATGCAGTACGGAATGTAGAGTGTGCGCAGGAACTCCCAGATGTCGCGGTAGGACCAGTCCTGGAAAAAAGATGGCGGTGAGTATGGCGCCTCCCCCAGTGAAGGGGTCACATGATCTATGATCTCACACTCACCAGCAGGGGGTTGACTCTCATGTATTTGGGCCAGTCGGGATCGGTCAGGCACATGGGGGTGAGGGTGCGGGAGTACGGGTCTGTGCGGCGGGTACCCATCAGGATGGCCTCCAACTGAGGCTGCTCCACCTTCAGGTCCATCAGAGCTTGTTTGATATCCCCCTGGATGGTGTAGATATGAAGAGTGTACCTGTATGGGGGGTAATAAAGGTTATGCCCCCAGAATTGTTGATTTCATCCATTATATTCCCCTCTGCACTGGACCCCCTAATTTGGTGGGATCCTCCAATCATGCCTCTCCTCCCTCAATCCTCGGATGTAGGCGGATCCTCCATTCTTGCCCACCCTCCACCCCCAATCTGATGGGATCCTCCAATAGTACCCCACTCCACCTATCTGGTGGGATCCTCCATTCTTGCGCCCCCCCCGGATCTGGTGGGATTCTTCATTCTTCTACCCTCCCCAGACTCACCGTTTGGTGGTGTCCTGCATGAACTGCTCCATCTCTGGGAAGGAGGAGACGATGCGGATGTACAGAGCCTGCAGCTTCTCCTTCCTCTCTGGGTATCGCCTTCAAAGACAACAAAACAAGGAGCATTCTGGGTAAAGATGGCCAAACTTCCCCACACCCATCAATGCCCCGATCTGTGGGAGGGGCACTTACCTCTGTACAGCGGCGTGATACAAGTGCAGGAGCGCAGTGCAGTCCTTACCGCCATTAAACGCCACAGAGATCTTCTCCAGACTGTACCGATCCAGAGCCTCCTCCACCGTCTGCAACGCCAAGGAGACCTTCTCCCCCAGAGGGGACCCTGAGGAGACAACGAGGAGTCATTCTCCCCCAGAGGGGACCCTGAGGAGACAACGAGGAGTCATTCTACACTCAGAGGGGACCCTGAGGAGACAACGAGGAGTCATTCTCCACTCAGAGGGGACCCTGAGGAGACAACGAGGAGTCATTCTCCCCCAGAGGGGACCCTGAGGAGACAACGAGGAGTCATTCTACACTCAGAGGGGACCCTGAGGAGACAACGAGGAGTCATTCTCCACTCAGAGGGGACCCTGAGGAGACAACGAGGAGTCATTCTCCCCCAGAGGGGACCCTGAGGAGACAACGAGGAGTCATTCTCCCCCAGAGGGGACCCTGAGGAGACAACGAGGAGTCATTCTCCCCCAGAGGGGACCCTGAGGAGACAACAAGGGGTCATTCTACACCCACAGACCCCCTCCACCGTCTGCAACGCCAAGGAGACCTTCTTCCCAAGAGGGGACCCTGAGGAGACAATGAGGAGTCATTCTCCCCCAGAGGGGACCCTGAGGAGACAACGAGGAGTCATTCTCCCCCAGAGGGGACCCTGAGGAGACAACGAGGAGTCATTCTACACTCAGAGGGGACCCTGAGGAGACAACGAGGAGTCATTCTCCACCAGAGGGGACCCTGAGGAGACAACGAGGAGTCATTCTCCACTCAGAGGGGACCCTGAGGAGACAACGAGGAGTCATTCTCCCCCAGAGGGGACCCTGAGGAGACAACGAGGAGTCATTCTCCCCCAGAGGGGACCCTGAGGAGACAACGAGGAGTCATTCTCCACTCAGAGGGGACCCTGAGGAGACAACGAGGAGTCATTCTCCCCCAGAGGGGACCCTGAGGAGACAACGAGGAGTCATTCTCCCCCAGAGGGGACCCTGAGGAGACAACAAGGGGTCATTCTACACCCACAGACCCCCTCCACCGTCTGCAACGCCAAGGAGACCTTCTTCCCAAGAGGGGACCCTGAGGAGACAACGAGGAGTCATTCTCCCCCAGAGGGGACCCTGAGGAGACAACGAGGAGTCATTCTCCCCCAGAGGGGACCCTGAGGAGACAACGAGGAGTCATTCTCCCCCAGAGGGGACCCTGAGGAGACAACGAGGAGTAATTCTCCCCCAGAGGGGACCCTGAGGAGACAACAAGGGGTCATTCTACACCCACAGACCCCCTCCACCGTCTGCAACGCCAAGGAGACCTTCTTCCCAAGAGGGGACCCTGAGGAGACAACGAGGAGTCATTCTCCCCCAGAGGGGACCCTGAGGAGACAACGAGGAGTCATTCTCCCCCAGAGGGGACCCTGAGGAGACAACGAGGAGTCATTCTCCCCCAGAGGGGACCCTGAGGAGACAACGAGGAGTCATTCTCCCCCAGAGGGGACCCTGAGGAGACAACGAGGAGTCATTCTCCCCCAGAGGGGACCCTGAGGAGACAACGAGGAGTCATTCTCCCCCAGAGGGGACCCTGAGGAGACAACAAGGGGTCATTCTACACCCACAGACCCCCTCCACCGTCTGCAACGCCAAGGAGACCTTCTTCCCAAGAGGGGACCCTGAGGAGACAATGAGGAGTCATTCTCCCCCAGAGGGGACCCTGAGGAGACAACGAGGAGTCATTCTCCCCCAGAGGGGACCCTGAGGAGACAACGAGGAGTCATTCTCCCCCAGAGGGGACCCTGAGGAGACAACGAGGAGTCATTCTCCCCCAGAGGGGACCCTGAGGAGACAACGAGGGGTCATTCTACACCCAGAGGGGACCCTGAGGAGACGAGGAGTCATTTTCCCCCAGAGGGGACCCTGAGGAGACAACAAGGAGACCTTCTCCCTTAGAGGGGACCCTGAGGAGACAACGAGGAGTCATTCTCCCCCAGAGGGGACCCTGAGGAGACAACGAGGAGTCATTCTCCCCCAGAGGGGACCCTGAGGAGACAACAAGGGGTCATTCTACACCCACAGACCCCCTCCACCGTCTGCAACGCCAAGGAGACCTTCTTCCCAAGAGGGGACCCTGAGGAGACAACGAGGAGTCATTCTCCCCCAGAGGGGACCCTGAGGAGACAACGAGGAGTCATTCTCCCCCAGAGGGGACCCTGAGGAGACAACGAGGAGTCATTCTCCCCCAGAGGGGACCCTGAGGAGACAACGAGGAGTCATTCTCCCCCAGAGGGGACCCTGAGGAGACAACAAGGGGTCATTCTACACCCACAGACCCCCTCCACCGTCTGCAACGCCAAGGAGACCTTCTTCCCAAGAGGGGACCCTGAGGAGACAATGAGGAGTCATTCTCCCCCAGAGGGGACCCTGAGGAGACAACGAGGAGTCATTCTCCCCCAGAGGGGACCCTGAGGAGACAACGAGGAGTCATTCTCCCCCAGAGGGGACCCTGAGGAGACAACGAGGAGTCATTCTCCCCCAGAGGGGACCCTGAGGAGACAACGAGGGGTCATTCTACACCCAGAGGGGACCCTGAGGAGACAACGAGGAGTCATTTTCCCCCAGAGGGGACCCTGAGGAGACAACAAGGAGACCTTCTCCCTCAGAGGGGACCCTGAGGAGACAACGAGGAGTCATTCTCCCCCAGAGGGGACCCTGAGGAGACAACGAGGAGTCATTCTCCCCCAGAGGGGACCCTGAGGAGACAACGAGGAGTCATTCTCCCCCAGAGGGGACCCTGAGGAGACAACGAGGAGTCATTCTCAATCCAGAGGGGACCCTGAGGAGACAACGAGGAGTCATTCTCCCCCAGAGGGGACCCTGAGGAGACAACAAGGAGTCATTCTCCCCCAGAGGGGACCCTGAGGAGACAACGAGGAGACCTTCTCCCCCAGAGGGGACCCTGAGGAGACAACGAGGAGACCTTCTCCCCCAGAGGGGACCCTGAGGAGACAACGAGGAGTCATTCTCCCCCAGAGGGGACCCTGAGGAGACAAAGAGGAGTCATTCTCCCCCAGAGGGGACCCTGAGGAGACAACAAGGAGTCATTCTCCCCCAGAGGGGACCCTGAGGAGACAACAAGGAGTCATTCTCCCCCCAGAGGGGACCCTGAGGAGACAACGAGGAGACCTTCTCCCTCAGAGGGGACCATGAGGAGACAACGAGGAGTTATTCTCCCCCAGAGGGGACCCTGAGGAGACAACGAGGAGTCATTCTCCCCCAGAGGGGACCCTGAGGAGACAACGAGGAGTCATTATCAATCCAGAGGGGACCCTGGGGAGACAACGAGGAGTCATTCTCCCTCAGAGGGGACCATGAGGAGACAACGAGGAGTCATTCTCAATCCAGAGGGGACCATGAGGAGACAACGAGGAGACCTTCTCCCCCAGAGGGGACCCTGAGGAGACAACGAGGAGTCATTCTCAATCCAGAGGGGACCCTGGGGAGACAACGAGGAGACCTTCTCCCTCAGAGGGGACCCTGAGGAGACAACGAGGAGACCTTCTCCCTCAGAGGGGACCCTGAGGAGACAACGAGGAGTCATTCTCCCCCAGAGGGGACCCTGAGGAGACAACGAGGAGTCATTATCAATCCAGAGGGGACCCTGGGGAGACAACGAGGAGTCATTCTCCCTCAGAGGGGACCATGAGGAGACAACGAGGAGTCATTCTCAATCCAGAGGGGACCATGAGGAGACAACGAGGAGACCTTCTCCCCCAGAGGGGACCCTGAGGAGACAACGAGGAGTCATTATCAATCCAGAGGGGACCCTGGGGAGACAACGAGGAGTCATTCTCCCTCAGAGGGGACCATGAGGAGACAACGAGGAGTCATTCTCAATCCAGAGGGGACCATGAGGAGACAACGAGGAGACCTTCTCCCCCAGAGGGGACCCTGAGGAGACAACGAGGAGTCATTCTCAATCCAGAGGGGACCCTGGGGAGACAACGAGGAGACCTTCTCCCCCAGAGGGGACACTGAGGAGACAACGAGGAGTCATTCTCAATCCAGAGGGGACCCTGGGGAGACAACGAGGAGACCTTCTCCCTCAGAGGGGACCCTGAGGAGACAACGAGGAGTCATTCTCAATCCAGAGGGGACCCTGAGGAGACAACGAGGAGACCTTCTCCCCCAACAGGGAGTCTGAGAAGACAACGAGGGATCATTCTCTACCCAGAGGGGACCCTGAGGAGTCAATGAGGGGGTCATTCTACACCCACAGACCCCCAAACAGGGGCCCTGGAATCCCTACACACTGCATGGTTCTGAGAGGAAACCCCTCCAATTTAAGGGAATTCCTTGGACACCTTCTTTAGTAGGAGCGGTAGGAAGAATTCTTTATAGTAGGAGTGGTAGGGAGGGTTCTTTACAGTAGGAGCGGTGGGAAGAATTTTTTACAGTAGGAAGGATTTTTTTTACAGTAGGAGTGGTAGGAAGGGTTCTTTGCAGTAGGAGCGGTAGGATGGGTATTTTTACAGGAATGGTAGGAGGGGTTCTTTACAGTAGGAGTGGTAGGAAGGGTTTTTTTGCAGTAGGAGTGGTAGAAAGGGTTCTTTACAGTAGGAGCTGTAGGGAGGGTTGTTTACATTAGGAGTGGTAGGAAGAGTTTTTTGCAGTAGGAAGAGTTCTTTGCAGTAGAAGCGGTAGGAAGGGTTTTTTTTTACAGTAGGAGCGGTAGGAAGGGTTCTTTACAGTATAAGTGGTAGGAAGAGTTCTTAACAGTAGGAGCGGTTCTTTACAGTAGGAGTGGTAGGGAGGGTTCTTACAGTAGGAGTGGTAGGAAGGGTTCTTACAGTAGGAGTGGTAGGAAGGGTTCTTTACCGTAGGAGTGGTAGGGAGGGTTCTTTACAGTAGGAGTGGTAGGGAGGGTTCTTTGCAGTAGGAAGGGTTTTTTACAGTAGAAGTGGTAGGGAGGGTTCTTTCCAGTAGGAGCGATAGGGAGGGTTCTTTACAGTAGGAGCGGTAGGGTGGGTTCTTTACAGTAGGAGCGGTAGGGAGGGTTCTTTACAGTAGGAGCTGTAGGGTGGGTTCTTTACAGTAGGAGCAGTAGGGAGGGTTCTTTACAGTAGGAGCTGTAGGGAGGGTTCTTTACAGTAGGAGCTGTAGGGAGGGTTCTTTGCAGTAGGAGCGGTAGGAAGAGTTCTTTGCAGTAGGAGTGGTAGGGAGGGTTTCTCTTTAGTAGGAAGGATTCTTTGGAGTAAGAGCCAAACTCAAAGCACGGCTCATGCAGGAGCACAGTAGCAGAAGGCTCGGTATTTTCTTTCTGGTTCAGTCTTGCGCAGCTATAAGACTTGGAGGGGGGAGGAGCAACCACCCACTCTGGAGCTAACAGTAACATGCACATACCCCCCGACAGTCATAAGAATGGGAGCCAAGAGATGGAAGGTGAACTTTGAACTCATCTGTTCTCTGCAGCCATAAAGCTGCCCTACTCTGGTAACAACGGCCACATAAAGTCCCTCCCAGCCCAAAATACTGATTTACTGCTGGTGTGTGAGAGACAAGAAGAATGCCAGTTAGGGGTCTCTGTTACCAATCTCTCAGCAGCAATCCCTGCCAGAAAAACAAACATTGGGGGGGGGGGTCTACAGTGAGTGACAGTATGAAAACCTGGACTCTACAGTGTGACCCCTTAAAAAGCAGAAGAACCCTTTAAGCCCCTCCTAGAGAAATCCCTGATTGGTTACCTGACTGGGCCAGTTGGTAGACCTCAGCGGCGGCCTGTGACACGGTGTCCTTGACGAAGGGCACCACGACCCCCGGAGGGAGGCGCTGGGTCAGGAAGTTGCAGGCCTCCTCCAGCCTGGATTCGGAGTCGGAGTCCAGGGTCAGCTGCACGCGGTAGTAGTTGTTGGCCCAGTCCGGGTAGGAGCCCAGACTGACGTAGCGCCGGTAACAAGCGTTGGCTTCCTCCAGCACAGCGGCGATGGACAGCTCGTCGGCGTTGACGAAGATCTCACGGCAGTAGAAGCGCATCTTCTCGTTGCGGAAGAGGTGGTCCAGCCCCTCCAGCGCCCTCTCCATCAGAGACGGGATGCCGGGGAAGACGTAGACGTTGCGGACGCTGATCAGCGGGTACTTGAAGCAGTCGCCGGTGCGTTTGTCAGTGCCGTAGTTCAGCTTGGAGGAGACGGGGATCCGCGCCAGCTTCATCTCCGGGCATTGGGCGTCCGACTTCCCGAAGAACGTCTGGACCAGAGACACCAGCTCTGGGTGTGGGAAGATGTTCTCACCAAAGGCCTGGGCCACCGCCTCAAAGGTCACGTCATCGTGGGTGGGGCCAATCCCTCCGGAGGTCAGGACGTAGGTGTAGCGGGAGGAGAAGGAGGCGATTTCCCCCGCGATGGCATCCACGTCGTCTGGGATGACGGAGATCCTGCTGACTTTGACCCCGATGGAGCGCAGCTTCTTACACATAAAGAAGGAGTTGGTGTCCTGAGTGTGGCCCTGAGAGGAAGAAATTAGGGTTTAGAGGGAGGAAACTGTGTGTTCACAATGCTGCAACTTCAATCTTACTCTATAGGACCTCACCCAACAAGGGATAATGTCATGGAGCTGCACTGTGTGGATGGAGTTTTATCTATGCCCCTCCCCTGAGGAGTAGGAAAATGTCTTTCATTAAATCTGACCCCCAGCCTTTCCTTCAGTCTTGCACAGTTGTACAATCTCCTCTATAAATTAATGTGACAGAGCTACACTGAATGGGTGGAGTTTTATCTATGCCCCTCCCCTGAGGAATAGGAAAAATGTCTTTCATTAAATCTGACCCCCAGCCTTTCCTTCAGTCTTGCACAGTTGTATAATCAGCTCTATAGGTTAATGTTACAGAGCTACACTGAATGGGTGGAGTTTTATCTATGCCCCTCCCCTGAGGAGTAGAAAAATGTCTTTCATTAAATCTGACCTCCAGCCTTCACTTCAGTCTTGCACAGTTGTACAAACTTCTCTATAGGTTAATGTGACTGAGCTACACTGAGTGGGTGGAGTTTTATCTATGCCCCTCCCCTGAGGAGCAGGGAAAAATGTCTTTCATTAAATCTGACCTCCAGCCTTCGCTTCAGTCTTGCACAGTTGTACAAACTCCTCTATAGATTAATGTGATAGAGCTACACTGAATGGGTGGAGTTTTATCTATGCCCCTCCCCTGAGGAGCAGGGAAAAATGTCTTTCATTAAATCTGACCTCCAGCCTTCGCTTCAGTCTTGCACAGTTGTACAAACTCCTCTATAGGTTAATGTGACGGAGCTACACTGAGTGGGTGGAGTTTTATCTCTGCTCCTCCCCCGAGGAGACCCAGAGGTTACATCACTGTGTAGAAAATAACATATGTCATGAAAACAGACTAGAGGTGGGGGATGTGCACTTTCTGCATCAGGGTGAAATGTCTCTTTACACATTAGGTATTGAATGTGACCGGTCCTCTTTAGAGACCATACAAACTGTAAAGCAGTGCAGACATCAGCCTGGAGAAAAGGGAACGTTCTGGATGTAGCGGCTGTCCTGTGCGCTGACCAATGTCTGGTTGTGGGATCTAGGACTACGTTGTGGACCAGTGTGCTGACCAATGCCCGGTTGTGGGATCTAGGACTACGTTGCGTTGTGGACCAGCGTGCTGACCAATGCCTGGCTGTGGGATCTAGGACTACGTTGTGGACCAGCGTGCTGACCAATGCCTGGCTGTGGGATCTAGGACTACGTTGTGGACCAGTGTGCTGACCAATGCCCGGTTGTGGGATCTAGGACTACGTTGTGGACCAGCGTGCTGACCAATGCCTGGCTGTGGGATCTAGGACTACGTTGTGGACCAGTGTGCTGACCAATGCCCGGTTGTGGGATCTAGGACTACGTTGTGGACCAGCGTGCTGACCAATGCCTGGCTGTGGGATCTAGGACTACGTTGTGGACCAGCGTGCTGACCAATGCCTGGCTGTGGGATCTAGGACTACGTTGTGGACCAGCGTGCTGACCAATGCCTGGTTGTGGGATCTAGGATTACGTTGTGGACCAGCATGCTGACCAATGCCTGGTTGTCGGACCTAGGACTACGTTGTGGACCAGCGTGCTGACCAATGCCTGGTTGTGGGATCTAGGATTACGTTGTGGACCAGCATGCTGACCAATGCCTGGTTGTCGGACCTAGGACTACGTTGTGGACCAGCGTGCTGACCAATGCCCGGTTGTGGGATCTAGGACTACGTTGTGGATGGGGTGGAGAGGACACAGATAGGAAAGTTCCTTCGCTCACCTTCAGTATCTCATCTCCAATAATGATGATCCCAGCAGTGACGGTTCCATCCTCTGGCAGCCCCTCCCCCGAGGACGGCGCTCGGCAGAAGTTGTTAGCGGCAGACATGACCAGGTGACCCCGCAGTTTACCTAACCGGCATAACCCTCTGCTGAGCCTCAGCCCCGCACCGCCCGACATGCGAGACGCTCACACAATGAGCCCTGCAGGAGAGAGAGAGAGAGAGATGAGAGGGGGCAAAGGTCCCGGGGGAGGGGACACATCCATAACCCTTTCACTGCCAACCCTATAGGGGGGGGGGATAAAGAGAGAGAAGAGGAGGAGGGGTAGAGATAAGAAGGGGGGGGAGAGATCAGAGGAGGTGGTAGAGAAGAAGGACAGAGAGCTCAGGGAGAGACAAAGATGGGGAGGAGGAGGACAGAAGAGAGGTTAGGTGGGGAATAAGAGGAGCAGAAAAGGGGGAAAAAGGGGGCGGGGTTAGAAGGAGGAAGGGGATATAAGATGGGGGGGGTGAAAAGAGGAGGGGAGAGAAAAGGGGAGGAGGTGAAGTAAGAGGGGGAGAAGAGGAAGAAGGCAGGGGGAGAGGGGGAGGGAAGAAGAGAGAGGGGGGTTAGGAGAAAGAGGAGGAGGGGGGAGAAAGTAGGAGGGGAAGAAGGGAGGTGGAGGGGGGCGGGAGAAGGAGAAGGGGGGGGAGAAGGGAGGAGGAGGGGGGGGAAGGGAGGAGGAGAGAAGGGAGGAGGAGAGAAGGGAGGAGGGGGGAAGAAGGGAGGAGGGGGGGAGAGGGGGAGAGGGGAGGAGGAGGAGGGGGGGAGAAGGGAGGAGGGGGGGGCGGGAGAGAGGAGGAGGAGGGGGGGAGGGAGGAGGAGGAGGGAGGGGGGGGGGAGAAGGGAGGGGGGAGAAGGGAGGAGGAGGAGGGGGGGGAGAAGGGAGGGGGGAGAAGGGAGGAGAGGGGGGGAGAAGGGAGGAGGGGGGAGAGAGAAGGGAGGGGAGGGAGAAGGGAGGAGGAGGGGGGAGAAGGGGAGGGGAGGGGGGAAGAGGGAGGAGGGGGGAGGAGGAGGGGGGGAGGGGGGGAGAGGGGGGAGGAGGAGGGGGGAGGGGGGGGGAAGGGGAGGGGAGGGAGGAGGGGGGGAGAGGAGAAAGAAAAAAAGAAAGAAAGAAGAAAAAAAAAAAAAGAAAGAAGAAAAAAGAGAAGAAAAGAGAGAAAGAAGAAAAAGAGAAGAAAAAAAAAAGAAGAAGAAGAAGAAAGAAAGAAAGAATAGAAGAAGAAAAAAGAAGGAAGAAGAA